>NW_024080948.1:1410717-1721578 GCF_003009895.1 Hyaena hyaena | reverse complement strand
AATACACTTGTTTTTTGTATATTGATCTTACATCCTGCACCTTTGCTAAGTTCACTTAAATAGCTTTTTTGAGGATTCCATTGAATTACCTATACTGTCTATAAGTAAAGACAGGTTTTATTTTATTTTTTTAAAATATCTCTACATCCAACCTGGGGTTCAACCTCTAGATCGAGTTGCATGCTCTATTGACTGAGCCAGCCAGGTGCTCCAAGTTTTACTTCTTCCCAGTTATCACTTATTTTTCTTACCAATGTTTTCTTTCTTTTTTCCATATGGTAATCTATTTTTATTTTTTTTTTATTTTTTTTTTACAAATAGTTTATTGTCAAGTTAGTTTCCATATAACACCCAGTGCTCATCCCCACAAATGCCCTCCTCCATGCCCATCACCCCCTCTCCCTCCCACTCCCATCAGTCCTCAGTTTGTTCTCAGCATTCAAGAGTCTCTCATGGTTTGCCTCTCTCCCTCTCCCTCACTATCTCCCCCTTCTTCTCCCCCATGGTCCTCCGTTAAGTTCCTCCTAATCCTCCTATACGTGCAAACATATGGTATCTGTCCTTCTCTGCCTGACTTATTTCGCTCAGCATAACACCCTCAAGTTCCATCCACATTGCTACACATGCCAGATTTCATTCTTATTGCCACGTAGTATTCCATCGTATAGATAAACCACATCTTCTTGATCCATTTGTCCGTTGATGGACACTTAGGCTCTTTCCATGTTTTGGCTGTTGTTGAGAGTGCTGCTATGAACACTTACCAATGTTTTCTGTGTTGTCACTGCTTCAGAAATTCTGTCCTTTTCCTTCTCCTCTTGTTATCTTCTTGGTCCTAGGCATTATCATATTATATCTTTTGTTTTTGCTTGTAATCACTTAACAGCAAGTCTAATACCAAGCATTCTTCTCTCCTAGTGGCTGTGAAAAGTTGCCTTGGGAACACACTGGTTTCATTCTTTTGAAGGCCACATCATAGTTTCCAGGTATCACTTACATGAAGTCCTAATATATTTATCCCTCCACATTGGGATCTTTTCTTTCCCTTCCTGGTAATAATTGACATCTCTGTTCACCAGTCCAATGTATTCTAGGCTGGTCCCCGCCCAAAAGCATATAAGGGGTGCGTGAACATGCGAGTTGAGATTTGGTTTGAATTCCTGTTTGCCACTTAATATTCTTAAAATCTTAGGCCTTTCATCCAAGGAATCTGTAGGAATAGAATAACATGAGAAGTTCCTCACAGTATGTTGTGGGGTTAAAAGAAAGAACATACTAATGCTAGCTGTGTGCCTGGATCATACCGTGTGGGTAGTCAGTAAATATTTAGCCTGCCACTAATGTGAGCACTGATTAAGAGAATGAATGTTTGCTAGCTTATCTTGTTTCTATACTGTCATTTAAGCTGTTACCCTACCTCAGTGTACCCTCTTTGCTTTTCAGGTTTTCTGAATTCTTAACTTCTATTTCAGGATTAGTGAAATCTAGTTCAGTTACTTATTACCCTGCATTCTTTTTTTTTTCCTTTCTCTGCATTCTTTTAAAAAATCTTATTTTATTGGAGACAAAGAGTGCACAAGCAGGAGAGAAAGGCAGAGAGAGAGAGAGAGAGAGAGAGTATCTTAAGCAGGCTCCATGCTCAGTGCACAGCCCAATAGAGGGTTTGATCCCATGACCCTGGGATCATGACCTGAAATGGTATCATTAAGAGTGAGATGCTCAAACAGCTAAGCCACCCAAGCGCCCCTTTCTCTGCATTCTTTACATCCCTGTTGAATTAACATCTTACTAAACTTAGGATAGGGATTCTTTGAATATCTTTAAAAAAAATTTTTTTTAAATGTTTTATTTATTTCTGAGAGAAAGAGAGAGACAGTGGGAGCAGGCAGGGTCAGAGAGAGAGGGAGACACAGAATCTGAAACAGGCTCCAGGCTCTGAGCCTGCTGTCCACACAGAGCCCGACGCAGGGCTCGAACTCACGAACGAATTCATGAACCGCGAGACCATGACCTGAGCTGAAGTCAGATGCCCAACCAATTGAGCCACCCAGGTGTCCCCCTCTTTTTAAAAAAAATTTTTTGAACATCTTTGTATTCTTCAAAGAACCTAGCACAGATATGTCATAGATGCTAGAATAATTAATTGATTTCACACCTAATTTAGAAGCAGTGCAACAAAATACTTTGTAAAGTTTGTTGGTCTTTTGGATGAGATTAAAATTTTAGGGAGAAATAAATAGAATTTTATATGATATAATGGAAATGGTAGAAATATTTTTATCTGATTAAAGGTAGCTTTAGGAGCACTTGGTTGGCTCAGTTGTTACAGCATGTGACGACTCTTAATCTCAGGGCCCAAGGATCATAAGCTCCACATTGAGCCTAGAGCATACCTAAAATAAAAATTCGGGGTGCCTGGGTGATTCAATCAGTTGAGCATCAGTGGCTTAGGTCATAATCTTGTAATTTCATGAGTTTCAGCCCCACATGGGACTCTGTGCACTGACCACATGGAGCCTGCTTGGGATTCTCCCTCTCTCCCTCCCTCTCCACTGCTTGTGTGCTCTCTTTGTCTCTCAAAATAAGTAAATAAAAAACTTAAACTCCATAGCAATAAGTTGAAAGAAAAAAGTTTATTAAAAACAGATAGCTGTAAAAGAATAGGAATTAACATATATATATATACACACACACACACAATATTTATTTTGAGAGAGAGAGTTCCCCTGTGTTAGCAGGGGAAGGGTAGAGAGAGGGGGAGAGAGGCAGGCTCCAGGTTATGGGACCCATTCTCACAAACCAACCGAACCACCCGGTCTCTTCTAAAATAATGGGCTTTAAACCAGAAGACGATACAGGTTACTTTTACTTGTTGTGTTAAATATCCAAAGCCGTCATTCAAAGCTGTTAGAACTTTCCTTAGTGCTTAGAATATAAAGTATGTTATTAAAATCTTGACAACCATATTACTTGTTGAAACACCTAACTGCCATATAGCTGGCTGGCCAGTAAGTCCTGATCACCATTCACATTGTATTCTGGAGTTGTGCTCTAGGGGGTGCTATTCACATAGAATATAATGTTAAATGTAACCGTAGAGTTGTGGAAATAGGAGGTACTAACTTCTTGGCGTTTAGCTCTAATATGTTAGTAAAGCAACCTGAAGATTGCTGAGAGCTGGACTTTTAGATGCATTATGGGACAGTGGATAGAGATCTTGGTTCTGGAACTGGTCTCCAACTGACACCTCACCTTCCCCCTGTGATCAGATGTCTCTTTATTGGTTAATATTTTTTAATTTAGGTGATGGATTGAAGTCCAGAATGTGGTCCAGCACTGAGGATACTAAAGGTGGCAGAGTTATGAGGTTGTTGAGAGGACAAGTGATTGAGTAGAAGCAGTTTAGGCCAAGGTTAGAGTCATGATTTTTGTTTAGAATGTGAATGAAAATCCACACAGCTGCCCCATCTCCATTGGCTGGAGGTTGACTGGTCATCATTCTTACGTTATACTGTGGATATGTGGAAGGCACTTGGAATTAATGATTCACATAGCTGAGAACGGAAAGAAAAGAAATAGTTCAGTTCCTTAGGTGTAGGCCTTCCTAGGGCTGAAGGTTTGTTCCTGCTCCTGTCCATTGCTCAGTAGTGGCTTGATTGTTGTGGTGGACAAAATGGCCCCAACATTTTAGTCTAGGCTGATGCCCTGCCACTTTGATATGCTCTCTGCACGAAACCATTTTTTTTTTCCTTGTCTTAGTTTTCTTTCCATTTTCCTTGGATACAGGTGCATTTCTCCACAAAGCCTTTCTTGTCCTTTGCTTAGCCGGAAGAGACTTTCTCTGTCTTTTGGTACTTGTTACTTTATGTCTCAAATTACTATATCTAATGCTGTATATCCACTTATCCCTACTACATAACAATCATATTGATGGCAGGGACTTTATTTTAATTATCTTTGCATCTCTTAGCCCCATGATTTCTCAGATTAAAAAAGAGATTTTTTTTAAATGTTTATTTTCTTTTTTGAGAGAGAAAGAGACAGAGCACGAGCAGGGGAGGGGCAGGCAGAGAGAGGAGACACAGATTCTGAAGCAGGTCCCAGGCTACAAGCTGTGAGCACAGAGCCTGACAGGGGCTCAAACCCACGAACCGCGAGATCATGACCTGAGCCGAAGTTGGATGCTTAACCGACTGAACCACCCAGGCGCCCTAATAAATGAATAGAATGGAAGTAAGGTAGAGACACATGGTCCCTGTTCTCATGAAGTTTACAGTTTGTGGTTTGCCTTCTACAAACAAATGAAGTTAACCATATTTTCCATATTTTTTGTTCAGTTTAAATAAATGTAATTCAAAATCTATATGAAATAATAGGCATTTACATTTTGGGAAACGTTATTTATTAAAAAGAATGGTCTCTTGAGTTGTGCTTTGAATCAAATGAAAACTTATAAAACATTAAAATAGAAAAGCCATGTGCCAGAAAAGGTGATGACATGAACAGTCTTTGAAAGATAATATTAGATCACTTTGGATCTTAATTCAGTGCTGTAGAACATTTAATTACAAAAATGTTCTATGTCCTTGCAATAAAGAAAAATGTTTTGGCTTATAAGTGGGATTCACAAACCAAATGATTTTAGTCCTCATTGAGGGTTCTTTTATTCCTTTATCCTTTGTAATCTACCATAAAAAAATTCTAAATTTCATTTGAACCCCAAATTCTGTGGTAGAAATCAAATATGGAAGACTTGTGAACAAATATCCAGTGTTGAAGGAAACGTAAATAGTAGATATATTGATGCCAACTGAGGAAATATGATTAGACTTAGTCAATAAATAAATCTGTTAACATAATCTGCCATGTGCCAATTTAAATAATGAAAGCATTACTGTAAGAGGAAGTTTTGTTAAGTGTCCTGCAAGGCCAAGCCTTCTGTGCATGCCTACCATGTGATAGACTCTTAATAATAATTGGGAAATAGTAAGACTGAATTTTATGCCTCTTAAATTGTTTATCTGAGGGAGGAGATAGTTACTCATACATAAAACGTTAATAGGACTGCTAATACATCTTGTCTATTAGTGAATGACACTTTACTTTTTCCTGAATATTTGCAATGATATCATAATAGAACAAGCATTTCTGTGATGGTTTCTATTTTTTAAAAAATTAGGATAATTAGTGCAGGGTATGAAACGTGGCCTTAGTGGCCATACTCCAAAAACTAAATTAGGAAAAGAAATTTTCAGGAACTACACTTGATGTGTATTTTGAATTTGTTTACTCCAAAAAGTTACTTTAGCTCACCAAGGCTTGTTTGGATATATGTTCTTTTCAATTAAATTTTACCACTTGTAATAGCAAAGAAAAACAAGTTGATATTGCCTCTCTCTTTTAGAGCCATAATTTGTTAAAAGTGTGAAATATTAATGTTAAATGCAGGAGAATGATTACAATGATCTGAAAAATTTATAGGGATTTTTACCAGGATGTATGAATTGTATATTTATCTGGATGTTCGATAGCTATTTTACAAAAGTATTAACCTTATTATGTTGTGTCTCCAACAGAGATGTTGACTGTGTCCTTCAAATACTGAATGGCTTAAATTTACATATGTCTCATTTTTCCTGTTCTATCAGAAGAGGAAATAAAAAGTCTACTTGGCAGAAAGTTAATTTAGGTGCATAAAACACTCTGTATAGGCACTCCTGTTGAAATGAAGGAATTCTGACAAAACTAGTTGTAGAAATCCGTCTAAAGTGAATATTTTCCTACTAACTTTGGTTAATAAAACCAGAAGCGCTTTACTGAAGATATTTTTAAAAAATCCCAATATATGAAGTGGGAAATGTATAAGTAAAGTAGTATATCTGGATTATTCTGGCTGTTGTATACATACATACCTGTTGTGTGTTTTAATCCTCACCTGTAGGTGTGCTTTTATCTTGAAAACTGGGAATTTGGGTCACTTACCTACTTGTCATGGTCTTTGGACTTTAGTTTCTTCTGGGTAATAGGTTTCAGCAATAGGTATACTCACTAAGTTATTCTAGGTTTTTCAATTACAAACTTTATATATCAAATTGTATTTCAACTTAAGAATGAATTAGGAAAATGAAACCATGAGAACACTAGAAGAACATATGTAGGTGTATGTTTTATAATCTTTCTAAACATGACATGAAAATCAGACAAAGTACTGATAGGAGCATAATATCAAAACAGTTAGAAGAAACGATCACTTAAATAAGTTTGGTTAGAGTGGGACTTCCTTGATGGTAGGGTAATAAGGAGCTTGGCAAATTCTCTCCCCACAAGACAGATTAAAATTAGGCAAACTTGTTTAAAACAACCATTTTAAACTTGTACTGGATTGTACCCAGCAGTGTTATTCAATAACCAAAAATGGAAACAATCCAAATGTCCATCAGCCCTGCGATAGAGTGTGGAATATCCATCAGTAGAATACTGCCCAGCGATAAAAAGAATATTGATACATGCTATAACATTGATGCATGCTACAACATGGATGAACTTGGGAAACAGTAAATTAAAGCACTCAGACACAAAAGACAACATCTTTTATGGTTCCACTTATGTGAAATGTCCAGGAATGGCTAAATTAGTTGTTACCTCGTATTGTGGGCTGTAAATAGGATTTCCTATAAAGAGGCATAAGGGATCTCTGGGGTGATGGAAATGTTCTAAAATGGGATTGTGGTGATGATTGTATCGTTATATAAATTTACTAGAAACCATTAAATTGGGCATTTAAAACAAGTGATTTTTGAGGCATGTTGGGTGGCTCAGTTGGTTAAATAGCCCAGCTCTTTAGTGGTTTTGATTTCACAGTTGTGAGATCAAGCCCCGTGTGAGGCCTGCTCAAGATTCTTTTTCTCTCTCTCCATCTGCCCCTCTCCCCAGCTTGCGTGCTCGCTGTCTCTAAAAAACAAAACAAAACCGGTGAATTTTATAGCATATATATTATACCTCAATAAAACTCTTATTTAGAAATTTTTTTTTCTTCCCCCACTCCAGAATGGTCCTGTAGATGGCATTCACTTAGATGGCTGCTGCTTTCATCTTATTTGGTTTAGGTGTTTGAGAGCGTGGGGCGAGCAGAACATAGAACACTGGCTTTGTTATTTAGGGTTCTTGTGATCTTAGGCACATCAAAGATACCAACCTTGGGTCTCCTGGGTGGCTCAGTCGGTTAAGCAGCCGACTTTGGCTCAGGTCACGATCTCGTGGTTCATGGGTTCGAGCCCCACGTCGGGTTCTGTGCTGACAGCCAGCTCAGAGCCTGGAGCCTGCTTCAGATTCTGTATCTCCCGCTCTCTCTGACTCTCGCCTGCTCACGCTGTCTTCTCTCTCTCTCTCTCTCTCTCTCTCTCTCTCAGAAATAAAACATTAAAAAATTAAAAAAAAAAAGATACCAACCTTATTTGCTTTTAAGTTTATAGAGTTCAAGAAATACCTAACTTAAAATCTTATAAGAACTTGGACATCCACTTTTGCTCTTCACATAAAGCTTTCTGAAACATAGTAAGAGCTGTAGCTCCTAATACCTAATACCTAATGCACGCGTAATGCTCTACATACTCTTTGCAAATGGGATTATGCCCTTAGGATGAATCATATCTTATTTGAGACAGAGCTGGGGCAGCAAAAATGGTCACAGTGTATAGGAAAACCAGTACAGGGCTAATAATGTTTAATAGTTGTTAGCAAAGCAGTCTTAAAATTATTAAAAAATGTTTTGCCATTTCAAAAACCAGTAGCTCTCCCATAAAAATTCGTAAAGAGAATATAGTTTGGTTTGAATACACCATGACTATAGGAATCTTAATTAAATTATTTCAGAACTTATTCTCTCTCTGCCTTATTTTAATTAAAAAAAAAGCTAGATTCAGTTCTTTCTAAAGCTAATATTCTGTGATTTGATCCTGTTGAATTTGTGTTTTAAACAAATGGGATCTTTTACTTTATCTAACAGATAAGCACTGAATATTTCGATCAAGAATAGTAATGGAGACTCAGGTCAACCAATAACTGAAAATCCTAAGTACCAATGTGGTGTTATATAATGTTCAGCTTCTCGGATAGCACTAGGTGGGGTGACTATCAGCTCCGCTTGTTGCTTTGGAAATCATCTCCCCTGAAAAGAAAACCCTTGAGATAAGTCTTTAAAGATTAGTAGTTTTCCAAACGTATAGAGAAGAGCTTATTTAACAGAAGAGTACATAGTGAAGGAAATTGGTTAGTAGTCTGGTTTGGGTAGAGTAACTGGAAGTGATCCCTTATACCTTAGAATATAGGGTTATGTGTTGATTTATTCCAGCAAATTAAAATTTCGTCTTCATTGATTTGTTGTGTTTCTGATTCATCAACTTTTAAAAATCTGCTATCACAATTAAATTGAATTCTTGATTTTAAGTGATGACCCACAGCTGCTGCATTCTGACTTGTGTCCCATAACCTCTGATGACTCAGACATCAAGAGAATTGTTTTTCAGTTTTGTTTTCAAGATCACTTGTGAATTTGATTGCTTTTCAATTTTTTTAAGTTGATGCAGAATTCTTCCAAGCTTTGTAATGTGAAGTGTGTAAAGCAATAATCAGCGAATTATGAAGTTCTTAATAATAAAATAGAAATCTATATGTTGTCACATAAATTGGAAAGTTAGCATACCTTATTTCTGGAGAGCCTCAGACCTCTTTTATTTTCAGATTATTTAACTTAATGATATTACTACAGCACATGGTCAATCAGTTTAAATAAGACAAAGAAACAAGTTTAAGCAAGAAAGAAACAGAGCTGTAGGGGACCTGTTATAACACCTTGTCCTAACCTCTGATTTGATAGATGTGAACGGGTTAATGATTTAGATAATTCATTTATAGCTGAATCTGAACACGTGCTCTTTCTGTTAGATGATGAGAGAAAATCAGTGTCTCTTAAAATGGTTGCTGTAAATGACCTAAAAAGGAAGACACTTCATTTTCTGATAAGCTGTATATTTGACATTTTAAACATTTGTTATCAGGCCCTTTGGAACTGAAAGGTGAGTGAGACAATCTTTGACCCTGGAGGAGTTTGCAAGATTATCTGACATGTAGAAACTGAGACAAATTGGTGTATGTTGTCTGCCTGCTCCCCCTCGACAGTGTTCTGTGTGGTCTGTCCTTTTGCTTGTCACTCTCCTTCATCTTCCTTCTACAGGTTTAATGCTGTTTAGGCATATACTCCTTCTAGTTCCTTACTCTAGCCATGCCACTTCCCAGACATTCTGTTACCTTGGCCAGAAATACTGTTCATCTCCTTAAAAAACAAACAAACAAATAAACCCTAGTTCAGTTTTCTTTTAAATTTCACTTCATCCAAATGTACTCCTATATAACATACCCTTCCATAACCTTTCCTGTACTCCTTGATGTGAGGCCCATAGTTTCATTTCCTTGTGTTTTTTCTTTTCCAGTATTTGTTGCTTATTACAGATTTATTTGTATGATAATTAGTTTTTTTTCTCTCCAACAGACTTGAGGGCTACCTGTGGGCAGTGACAATATTTTTATTCAGTTATATATCCAATGCTTAGAATAATGCCTGGCCCACAATAGGTGTTTGAGTCTTTCTAAAGCTACCCTGTTGGTGTAAATTAGAGTTCAACATAGGGCCAGATAGTAAACATTTTTGGTTTTGTGGGCTGCATGATTCAATCCCAACTGCTCTTGTCATGGGAAAGCAGTTACAGAAAGACAGTATGTAAAGCAATGGGCACAGTCTTATTCCAGTAAAACTTTATTTACCAAAACAGTAAGCAGGCTATAGGTTGCTGATCTCTGCTATAAATAATCATCTCTTTATTATTATTATTTTTTGAACTTTTAAAAAGTTTATTTATTTTGAGAGAGTAAGTGGGAGAGGGGCAGAGAGATAGGGGGAGGGAGAGAGAGAGAGAGAATTCTAAGCAGGCTCCACACTCACAGCATGGAGCTCTATGTGGGGCTTAAACTGAAGCATGAGATCATGGCTTGAGCTTGAATCAAGAGTTGGGCACCTAACCAAATGAGCCACCCAGGTGCCCTGTAAATAATCATCTCAATGCTGTAAATACTCTTTTTGTTGGACCTGAAAACTCATTATGTATTTTTATAAACTCTCCCTAAGGGTTATTTTTAAAATATTTATTTAATTTGAAAGAGAGCATGAGCAAGGGAGGGGCAGAAAGAGAGAGAGAGAATCCAAAGCATGCTCCAAGCTCAGCAGGGAGCTCTGATGCAGGGTTTGAACTTCCCAATTTTGAGATCATGACCTGAGCCAAAATCAAGAGTTGGAAACCCAACCAACTGAGCCACCTAAGCACCCCTTGATTTATTTTTAAAAATTCAGTTTTTAGTTTACATGTTATGCTTCATTCCATTACTGTTATTTCTTGTGATGCTCAAACTGTCCCACAGTTGACCATAGTAGCTCCTTCTAACTGGCTTCAGTGTCTTTTTGACATATCTCCATCATTTCTGAGTTGTCCTTTACTTTCTTAGACAAGTTGTTAAGTGCTTATCTTGTACTTTCTCTGCCTCATTGAGTATCAACCATTTCTCCAAGGAGCTGCTGGTGTTTACTAGAAAATGGAACTTAGAAATCAAAATCTGGATATAATATGTTTTCATTGCAACAAAGTGTCATTGCTTTCAGACAGACTCAGCACACAGCTAGGAAGTGTAGGAATGTGTTTGTGGTTCTGTGTATTTTTTTTTAAAGTGTTTATTTATTTTGAAAGGTGAGGGAGGTGCAGAGAGAGAGGGAAAGAGAGAATCCCAAGCAGGCTCCAGGTTCTCAGCGCAGAATCTGACACATGGCTCGATCCCATGAACTGTGCGTATCGTGACGTGAGCTGAAATCAAGAGGCAGACGCTCAACTGACTGAGCCATCCAGGCGCCCCTTTATGTATACTTTTAATGTAGAAATATAAATAAATATTTAAAAAGTCAATACCCTAGGTATATCCCAGTTTTATTATAGGAGGACGTTAAACATTTTTTAAAAAAATTAACCCCTTTACAAATTCTGTTGTAAAGCAATCAACATAGCAGTTGCATTTATTATTCTGGATATATTGCACCATTGGCTTTTCATCTTTTATTTTTATTTGTTTGTTTTATTTTTTCTAATAGACTCCATACCAGTGTGGGGCTTGAACTCACAACCCTGAGATCAAGAGATGGAGGCTCTACAAGCTGAGCCAGCCAGGTGCCCCTCATCTTTTATTTTTAAAAGTTGATGGTGTATCAGTGCACCTGGGTGGCTCAGTTTGTAGAGCCTATAGATCTGACTTCAGCTCAGATCATGATCTCACAATTTGTGAGTTTGAGTCTTGCATCAGGCTTGGGGCTGTCAGCACAGAGCTAGATTTAGATCCTCTGTCCCCCCCGCCCCCGGCCCTCCCCTGCTCGCTCATTCTCTCTCTCAAAAATAAACATTAGAAAAAATTGATGGTGTATCAACTCATGATGTGGTCCGTGAGGTAAATGAATATTTTGGTACCACATTAAACCTCGTGTCAGACTTTAATTCCTTTTGTCTGAGTTACTTTAAAAAAATTGTCCCATCCATCTGCCAACCTCACCCATAATTTGGCATACTGCTTTTTTTTTTTTTTTAACTTTGCATTGTGGAAATATCAAACTGTTCTTAAAATGGACCCTCATGTGCTTTTGGCTCCTCTTGAAATCCTAGACCACGTATAAACCTATCAGTAAACATTTCTGTATGTATCTCTTAAAAGATAAAGACTTTTCTTTAAAATGTAGCAAATCTACTATTATAGCTAAAAGAAGTTTTAAGTAATTCCTTAATATAATTAAATATCTAATGAGTTTAAAATTTTTCCCAGTTATCTCAGGTTATTTTTTTACAGTTGGTTTGTTCAAATCGGAATCCAAATGATGTTCACACATTGCATTTTAAGTCTTTTCTAATGTATAGCTTCTACTCCACCTTCCTTCCCCCACTTCGCTTTTTTTCCCTTACAAATCTGGGTTTGCACTGTAGATTTTCTCACATTTTGGATTTTCCTAATTGCATTCCCATGCTGTCATTAACACGTTGCTATGTCCCCTCAGTGTTCTGTAAATGGGTATTAGATGTAGAGGCTCAATCAGACTCAGATTTACCTTTTTTATAAAAAATGCTTCATAAGTGGTATACTTCCACTAGGCACATCAATGTCCATATATTTCTCCTCTCGTATTTGTGGGAATTGATTATGACCTAGATTAATGTTTTTCTTTAGAGATTAGCAAAATGATTTTGCAAATATAGAATTTTTCCTTTTACTTGGATTATTTCAATAGGGTTTAGTTTTCACCAACTATGTATTTACCTAGAGGTACAGTTCATATTAGAAAGTTAGGTAAAATGCTCAATTCACAAGTTTCAGAATAATGAATTGGTTCTCTAGTATCCTCCAAAAAGTGATCAGTTAGTTTTTTTTATAAGCACCATTATAAACTCATGAAATCAGACATTTTGCTGTATTTTGATCCATTGCAATTATTATTTTTTATTGATCCTCAAATTATCCCATCTTAGTGGGAACCTTTTCTTTTTAATGTTTTATTTCTGAGAGAGAAAGAGAGACAGTGTGAGCAGGGAAGGGTCAGACAGAGAGGGAGATACAGAATCTGAAGCAGGCTCCAGGCTCTGAGCTAGCTGTCAGCACAGAGCCCAACATGGGGCTCGAATGCACGAACCATGTGATCATGACCTAAGCCGAAGTCAGATGCTTAACTGACTGAGCCACCCAGGCACCCTAGTGGGAGCCTTTTCAAGTTGGCTCCTGAGTCCCATGGACACAATTCCAGAAGTCTTTGGTAGCTTAATTGCTTTCTGATATGATGAGTTTTGTACGTTTCCTGCCCCATACCTGGAGTCAACTATTTTTCTAAAGAGCCTGGCTTCCTTATAGTGTGCAAATGGTATTTAAAGGCCATAATCTGGTGCTAGAAGCAAGAGAACCATCTTTTTTCTTTTCTTTTCTTTTTAAACAACAGTAAATATTTACACTCCTGTAGTTCCTATGGGCCAGAATTCCTAGACAATTTAGCTGGGTGGTAGTGGCTAGGTGTGTGAGCAAGTTGATGCTGGCATTGGCAAGAGATTTCAGTTCCTTACCATATGGACCTCTTTAACTTAGGGCTGCATGAGTGTCTTCAGGATACGGTGGCTGGTTTCTCCCAGAACCAGTGATCCAGGATAGCCAGTAGCATCCTTTGATTCATTATCCTACTAAAAAGTAGAGTGTAGTGCTCTGGGTTTGGATCCAGACCACCTGGTGGGGGTTAAATAACTAAGTTATTTAACTCTTTTTGTGCCATACTTTCCTTAGCTATAGCATTGAGATAATGATAACACCTACCATTGAGGCCCAGTAATCTAGGGCTTTTGTAAAGATTCTGACAATTAGAACAGTTTCTGATATTTAGCATTATTGGTAAGCACTTAGCCCACTGCTGTTGCTATTATTACTATCACCACTGGGATGAACTAAAGACCCAAAACCTAGTCAGTAAATTACTCTTGACAGAAATAGTCTTTCTTCCTGTTTGCCAACAATTGCCATGACAGAAAAATTGTTTACAGATTCCAGCTATCTGAAGTATGTTTGAAGATTAAGAGTTAGAGAATTATAGCCACACCTGTTTGATTATGTGTGTGGAGGATCTTTCATTCCTAATCTGTGTTCATGGAGATTTTTAGTACAGGATATGTGTCCACGTAAAGTGACCCAGGAAGCAGCCGAGTTACCTCCACCCCTCCACCCCTTAAAACTTTTTATTTTTAAGTATGGATTTGTAGGAAGTTGCAAAAAAAAAAATGTACAGGGAGGTCCAGTAGACCCTTCACCCAGTTTATACCCTAGTGGTAACTATAGTTGAACTATAGTACAGTATCAATTTTCATTTCCTAGAAATTGAGCAGCTATTATATACTAGGTATTTGAAGGTATTAAGTGATTAAACTGACCTTGAGCAGCTCAGTCCTTCTCTCTGGGTTCTCATTGTTTTATTTCTAAAAATGTTATTTAGTTTGGCTTTTCATTGTTGAGACTTGCATTAGCAGTTTCTTTAATGCCAAACATTGTTATTTTTCACATTCATATTTGCCTTGTTTTAAAAGCATTTTTGCATTGTGTCCCCATCTTTCATTTATAATCTTTACAGCATCAGAACCATGTTGCCTGCATTGTCTTATTTTAATCACGTGCCAGTTTTGCAGTGCTACCAAGTCTGGATCTGAGAGGCAGCTTGTGTGAATCATTTACATACATTGCTGTTTATATTCCCCAGATTAATTTGCAACCTTACATTTTGTTATCCAATTGCATGTTCAAAGCAGAGTTTTAATCATTCATTTTAAGAAGGAATGTGTTATAAGTAGGGTTTTAAAACTGGCTCAAAGAGCAGAAGCTATTAAACAATAGCAGAAACCAGACAATATGTAGGACTTTAAATAGTAATTGTTAAGCATTTGAATGTTCCCAAAAATATGAGTCTGTGTATGTATGTGTGTGTCTACATGTTATTCCACGAGGGACTTGCACAGATAGGTTTTGCACAATATCCTTGCTGTTATTGTCAGCCATAAACAAATTACACGTATTTAACAAGTTAATGTCAGATTGGCCAGGAGCCACTGGGAGGTGTGTACTTAGTGACATCAGCTGGCAAAGAGCCCTAGTAACAGGGAGGGTTGGAAGGATAGTGGAGGGAGAGGGAGCGGGAGGGAGGGAGAAAAAGAGAGAGACAGAGAGACTGTATCTGGGGATTCTGGCAAGGTGAAGAGCTGGTCTGTTTGGCAGGACCTTCCCATCTGGGATCCATCTGTGTTTCCCTGGAATGGGACAGGCAGCTCTAGTCAGTGAGAAATCGCAGATGTGAGAGAGCTGACACATGTCCAGCTAATGAAAGAAGGAGGAAGGCTGGTCTCAGATTGGGCTTTGAAGATTAGGAGGAGGAAAAGAAGACCTTTTTTATATTTATTTTGAATAAATTTGGTATCTTAAGAATCTGGATTATTATAACCTGGGCATTTGGGGTAAGTACATTTTAATTTACTTTTAGGGGCTAATGTGGGCAATTCTCTGCCTTTCAAAGCTTTTTATTTATTTCAGATTAATGTCATGAAATTTTTTATATTTGGTATGAGTTAAGCCTTTAGCTACTCAGTATTGATTTGATGCTTCATTTTACTCATATTTCTGTATCATTTTTCAGTTGCCACCTTTATATTTGAATTCCTTGCTTATTTTGAATGGAAACTTGAATCAGATGTAACATGAATTCTATGGCTAGGAAAGTAGTCTCACAAATATTTCTGTCAAGTATTCCACATAGAGTCTGTGATACGTTGAGGGAAATTTTTCTCCCTTCGTATGCATAATACAAATAGGCAGTGTTAAAAAGATGGCTCATAAAATACTCTTCCTTATTGTCAGATTTAATTTTATTGTATTCAGGTAACTTATAACTAAAAGAGAATTACAGAAAAACAAACAGCATCTTTTGATTGTAATGTATTTGGCTTTTTTTCTTTATTACATTTTATCCCATGCTGATTTCTTCTCTTTACTTCCTACGTACAAAATAAACAAGTAACATCACAAATCTGACTTGAATTGTGAGTTTGGAGTAGTTTTGTCATAAAATTCACATGTACATAGCTACTGTATTCTATAATCCTTGTTATTTGTGAAGCATAATTTAGCTTTTTGCTATTTCTGTACATTGTATGCATGTCTTCCAGGCATCCAAATGCAGAGAGCTAAGGGAAGAGCATGGGTTTGGGAGTTACACGTGCTAAATAGCCATTTTTCACTAGGTTTCTGATCTCCAGCAAGCTACTTACTCTCTTTGAGCCTCTATTTTGTGCAGTTCCTGCCTGTTGTCATTATTGGGTAAATTTGGTACATCGAAGGCATTCAAGTTAGTTTCAGAAGTTTCCAGATATTCATTATTTTGCTGTGATTGGTTCATAAACCCTTTGCCTTTTTTTTTTTTAAGATTTTATTTTTAAGTAGTCTCCACACCCAACGTGGGGCTTGGGCTCACAACCCCGAGATCACGAGTCACGTGCTACACCTATTGAGCCAGCCAGTTGCCCCGTTAACCTTTGCATCTTTAACTTCAAACTCTCAGGCTAAGAATGCATCTTGCTTAGAACTCTAGTTTTTAGGATGTCTTCTTCTCACTGTACCTACCTCCCAGATCATCTGTATCTGTTATAAATGTTATATGCTTTCTTTTTAAAGCCTTGCTATGACTATAAATGATTTGGAAAGCATTTTAAGTATTGTAATGTAAATAAGCCTGTTATATCAGAATAGAACTTCCAAAAAAGTCAACAGGAGTGAGATACTGAATTATATTGCTTTGTTATAACAGTGTTCAAATTGCATTTTTTATTGTTGAAAATTCTATGAATTCTCAAATCGGGACTTCAGAAAATACATTTATTTCTTAAATTTCTTCAACGTTCACTTATGTCAATTGGGTAATTATTTTAAAAGGATGGTACAATTCAGTTTTTTCTTTCAATTTTACAGTCACATTTCTTGAGGTGGGGGAGACTTTTTAAATTAGGAATCTTTTTATAAGTTTTTACCAGATTGGCTAATGATTTAGTAAGAATAGTCAAGCTTTGGGGTACCTTGGAGGCTCAGTCAGTGAGCATCCAACTTCCGTTCAGCTCATGGCTCATGGGTTCGTGCCCTATGTCAGGCTCTGTGCTGACAGCTCAGAGCCTGAAGCCTGCTTTGAATTCTGTCTCTGTTTCTCTCTGCTCCTCCCCCATTTGTGCTGTGTCTCTCAAATACAGATAAACATTTTTTAAAAAAAGAATATTTGAGTTTCTGCTTTGATAGGTGAGGTGTTCACCATCTTGAGGGACTTGTCTAAGTATTTGAGAAGATGCAGTGCCTAGGTGGTTCAGTCGGTTAAGCTTCCAACTTCGGCTCAGGTCATGATCTCACCATTCATTCCGGAGTTCAAGCCCTGCATCAGGCTCTGTGCTGACAGTTCAGAGCCTGGAGCCTGCTTCAAATTCTGTCTCCCTCTCTCTCTGCCCCTCCCCAACTCATACTCTGTTTCTCTCTGTCTCAAAAATAATAAATAAAAAAATATTTGAGAGGATATATGGAATTTATATGATATTCCTTCAGTGAGTACACCTGGGTGTGTGCTCCTCACTTGAGTGGGGAGAATACTCACTGCTAATGTGGAGCATAGGCTGGGTCTACTATGAAGGACTTACCAAAGAGATTTCCATATTGCCATATGTCAATGCTTGGAATACTTTTGATGCTAAAGTTTCAAGAAGCCTTAAAAAATGATAAATGATACACATTATAATATGTGGAGATCCAATGACTGCAGGTAGAGGTGGTTAATTAAAAGCACTTGTAAAACCCACACAGTTCAGGAGAGTAGTTGCTTGTTACTGAGGTAGTAACCAAGATTATCTTTGAATTGAATACTAAAGAAAATCATAGTACTTTCTGAAGGTCATGAAAAAGCATCGTGAGAAGCTTTACTGCTGTGAAAAGAAACTCAGCTTCCAGGAATGACCCAACCAAGGCTTTTTTTCATATCAAGGGGCAATGTTGGACTGAAGTTATATAATGAGGATAATAACATTTAAATTGCATCTTTGGAATACCAAGGACGGATGCCTTTGAGTTTGTATGAACATCTCTTATATACAACCGGAAGTATTTAAGTGAATCTGAAAGATTGGTTGAGCCAGTTCATTGGAGGTTATTTTAAGGCCACACTAGAAGTGCTCATAAGTCCCCAGTGATGACCTGTAAAAAATGTTAGAATTGAAGAGGATCTTGAGGACAATCTAATCACAAATGCATTATTTTATAGATAAGGAAAATTGATGGAAGGGTGGTAGAGTTGTAAAAAGTCTACTTGGCCTAGAGGGGTTTTTTTATTTATTTATTTCTAGGAGAGAGAGAGACAGCGTGAGCAGGGGAGGGTCAGAGAGAGAGGGAGTCACAGACTTCAGGCTCTGAGCTGGCAGTCAGCACAGAGCCCGACGCGGGGCCCGAACCCACAAACCGCGAGATCATGACCTAAGTGAAAGTCGGACGCTTAACCGACTAAGCCACCCAGGCGCCCTACTTGGCCTAGAGTTTAATTACCCTACTTGTTGGTTGAGCTTGGACTGGAATTGTCTTCTGAGTTTCCAGGACATTCATTTTACAAACTTTTTTTTTCTTTAAAAAAATTTTTTTAACGTTTATTTCTTTTTAAGAGAGACCAAGCAGGGGAAGGGCAGAGAAAGAGGACAGAGGATCCCAAGCAGCCTCCACACTGACAGCAATAAGCCCGATGTGGAGCTTGAACCCATGAACTGTGGGATCATGACCTGAACTGAAGTCTGATACTTAACCGACTGAACCAAGTGCCCCTACAAACATTTTTTGACTGTCATATGTGATGGTATGGTAAAGGATTAAAAAAAAAAAAAAAAAAAGTCACGTAGAGGAGATAAAATGTACATGAATGCACAAAAGTGGGTAAATCCTGAAAATGAACTTAGGCAATCAGGGAACCTTCACAAGGCACAGTATTTAATCAGAACTTAGGACAGAAGCATTTAGACTTCTTGTTCAAAGAAGCTTGGTGGGTGGATGGAAACTGTACTTTTGGATTAAAAAAAAAAAAAAAAAAAGTCACGTAGAGGAGATAAAATGTACATGAATGCACAAAAGTGGGTAAATCCTGAAAATGAACTTAGGCAATCAGGGAACCTTCACAAGGCACAGTATTTAATCAGAACTTAGGACAGAAGCATTTAGACTTCTTGTTCAAAGAAGCTTGGTGGGTGGATGGAAAAGTTCATTTTCCATTAGACCCCAGTGCCTTAAACAAGACTTTGTCAAATGCATGGCTACACAGTGTTAATTTCTACTACTGTTTCCATTATGCCTGGCTGTTGTTATCTTTCCAAATCCAAAAGTAATTGCATGGTTCTGAGATACTCATCTGGCTATATCTATACCTATACCTGTGTCTCTGTCTATCTATAGATAGATATACACATATGTCCCACCCCCTTTTTAAACCAGGAAGGTCTAATTTAAAATTTCTTTTTAATGTTTATTTTTGAGAGAGACAGAGTGTGAGTGGGGGAAGGGCACAGAGAGAGGGAGACAGACTCTGATGCAAGCTCTAGGCTCTGAGCTGAGCTGTCAGTGCAGAGCCTACTGTGGGGCTTGAACCTACAAACCACAAGATCATGAGTTGAGCTGAATTTGGACGTTCAACTGACTGAGCCACTCAGGTGCCCCCAGGAGGATCTAATTTAAAACATTTCTACTCTGGACTGTATGGGTTTATTTTCCCTCCAAGTTGAAGTCAATAAATACAGGAATTAGTAATGACTGTATCTTGCAGAAGAACAGCCCACTGTAACTGGCTTTTATATTTTCACTGGTTGATGGGCTTTCCCAAACAATGTTTAACTTTTAAGACTTATATGGCATCACATTTATGCTGGGAAACTTAAAATGCGTATGGAGTTACTTTTCTAAAGCATGCCTAAACCTGCAAAAGCAACTTGTGCTTTGTTTAAAGCAACTACTGGAAATCCTGCTATTATTCAATCCTGAGCTGCTTGTTGGAGGTGCCTGCCTGGCAAGGTGGGATGCAAGTCTGTATAGAATACATATGTACATGTGTCTGCACTTCTCATAGCTGGAGTTCTGAGTAAATACAATATGTATTTTCATTTGGTTGTGGTAGTTAGGACTGGTGGAGGAAAGGCAGTGAAAAGATTGTATATAGACTTTGGCATTAGGCTGTGTAGCCATGAGCTGATTTAATCCTTACCTCTAAGCCCTAATTTCCTCACCTGTAAAACAGGTAAAAATAGATGTTATTGTGAATTAACAATAATTAAATTTAGAATTAAATTAGAAAGTAATAAGCCTGATGCTTCATGAATACTGAATAAGATTATCTTTCCATATGATTTTTCTTTAGTCCCCCTTAGACATCAAAGTAAACAAGAGACTTAGTTAAAATGTGTTTTTTGTGTATTTTCAGTAAGTCTCTCTTCAGACTGATGGGGAACCAACCCTGCTTCCTTAACTAATTCTTCGTCATGGGAGAAGGGTGCGTGTAGAGAATGCAGCAGCCTTAAAAACTCAAACCTGTTGCTGTGTGGCAAGCTGTTAATGTTTAGGGACCTTGCGTTACTTACTCTGCTGGAAGAGCTGGGGGATGGGCCGCTTGGAGGGTGACAGATGTGCCCTCTGCTGCCGGCGGGCGCGTGCCGCTCTGTCCCTCTGCTCCCAGCACCAGGTGCAGCCATTGTTCTGGCTGGTCTCTCTTCATCCGGCCTCGTCTGTTACTCTGCTCTTTCTAGCTCATTGTTTCTGTAGGAAATTAGCATTAAAAACCCATCTGAAACCCCCATGTCCCTCAACTGCAGGTGACTGTTATTGGCCCCAGCTGCCACCCTTGCGCTTGATTACTTCCATATGGGTCTGTGCAAAGAAGTAGTAGCCATTTATTGATTTCCACCACAACCCCCACCTCTATTACTCAAACTATAATACCCTGAAATCTATTAGACCCCCAATAGGCTGTATAGCTCAGTTGGCACTACAACAGTGATGAACGTTTTACAAGCAAAACTAATTACACCCTCCTTCTCCCCCTTTACCACCTCCTACCTAAATATTAAATGTAAAAAAAACCAGAGTGTCGTAAGTGGAATAGTAAATCTTCTAAATGTCTGGAGATGAATCTGTTTCTGAGTGGTAAAGCTTTTTAGACTTTGGATGGGCTTTTATGGAAAATTTTAGTCATTGGTTTAAATATTTCATACTACACTCATAACATTCAAGGAAACCATGCCCAATAAGCTTCTAGGGTGGGGACGGGGGACACGGAAATTTTGGTCATTTGCTTTTCAGTTTATTAAATTTAATTGGGGTGGGCAGTATATTAGGAAAGGGACCTAGTTTAAAATGATATGTTTTGTGGGAAAACTGCATGCAATTAGAATAAGTTAAATCCTTTCATTTTGCATTTTGTTGCTTGATTTCTGTGTTTGCACAAATGGTTGTTCCAGTTTATTTATTAGGATAAATGCCACAGTGAGGAATTTGATGTCCTAGACTTCTTTTTTCCTTCTTCTGTAAACAAATTTAAGTGTTCCATTTTGGTCATACTGGTCTAAATCAAGATTGTAATCTCAAACAGGTTACCAGGTTTAAAACCCTAAATTGCAGCTGTTATTGCCTCCTGACTATGACCTTGAGAAAGTCACTGCCATATCTATCAGTGAAGAGAATCTGGTTGGTACTGGTAGCTTTTACAAGTAAATAGCCCAGAAAATCATAGGGGTGAGGTAATTGACTAAGATCTTGTGACTGCTCAGTGTTTAGCTGTGCAACCCCATCTTAAGGTAAAATCTTGAGTTTACAACTTCTCAAATTAAAGTTTTTAATAGTTCTAATATTTAAAGTAACAATTTCAGTATTTTAGTTTTTTAAATGTTTTATTTATTTCTGAGAGAGAGAGAGATACAGAGAGAGAGAGGCGGCATGAGCAGGGGAGGGTCAGAAAGAGAGGGAGACACAGAATCTGAAGCAGGCTTCAGGCTCTGAGCTAGCTGTCAGCACAGAGCCCAACACGGGGCTTGAACCCATGAACCGTGAGATCATGACCTGAGCTGAAGTCAGACGCTTAACCGACTGAGCCACCCAGGTGCCCCAAGAATTTCAGTATTTTAAACTGAAGTTAAGTAATACCACAGTATTAGCTCTGTGGTACTTATATTATAAATAATTACAGAATTTAAAGTTATTTCTGTTAGGAATATATCTCTTTGTCTTTCTTCTCTTCTCCTTCACCTTAACCTTCACCACCTTCTCTTCTCTTCTCTTCTCTTCTCTTCTCTTCTCTTCTCTTCTCTTCTCTTCTCTTCTCTTCTCTTCTCTTCTCTTCTTTTCCCTCCTGGGATTTTGAGTTTTAAAAGGTCCTAGAATTTGGAGAGCCCCTGGCAGCCAGTATTTTATCTGACAGCTCCTGTGAAGGCAAGCCTCCTTCGGAAAGCGGTGTAATTACGGTTGGAACAGGTTAGGATCTGTAGTTTTTGAAGAGTCTTTTGAGAGGTTTTAAATTTGCTCCCTCATTTAAGCAGTGGAGATAATGGAAGGTTAGAGAGGTCAGGAAAGGGGAGAGTTGAGATTTGAAACAGTCTCCTGACTCCCATTTCAGTGCTTTCTTCTGAAGTTTGGAGCTAGTAAAAGTTGGGACTGATTGTGGTAGGTATGATATTGCATCAAATATTATTGTCTCAAGGTGTGTGCAACTGTTAAAAGTTTTTCCTTTTTGTTGCTCAAAAAGAATGGGGTTTTCCTTTCGTGGCCTGGCTAAAGAGAAATATAGGTCTTTTATTCTTTCATAGGAAAAGAAGTCTGAATTCTAGTGTGAGACTGACTTTCTATTCATCTCTTTTAAATTTTTTTTTGTTAATGTTTTATTTATTTCTAGGAGAGAGAGAGAGAGAGAGAGAGAGAGACAGCGTGAGCAGGAGAGGGTCAGAGAGAGAGGGAGTCACAGACTCTGAAACAGGCTCCAGGCTCTGAGCTGGCAGTCAGCACAGAGCCCAACGCAGGGCTTGAGCCCACGAACCACGAGGTCATGACCTAAGCGAAAGTCGGTCGCTTAACCGACTAAGCCACCCAGGCGCCCCTCTATTCATCTCTTTTAATGAGATAAGGTGTCTATTCCCTTCCTGGGTCTAATGCCATGAAGAACCTGACAGTGGCTTTTTTTGTTTTTGAATGAAAACTGTATATTCAAAAGCACAGCATACTTCTCTTGTCCCAAGAAGGGAAGTATGCATGACAGCCACGTGGACTTTGATTGCCCGAAGAACATTAATGATAGAGACTCTTCAACAAAACTGGGACTGGTGAGGCAAATGAGGTTCCTCAGCAAAAAATTTGAGGCACTCACTCCCAGGTTTGGCTCTGCACTTAAATTTTGGGCCTGAGGCACCTCATTTGCCACCCTCCCATCCTGGCCCTGCTTTTCAGTAGTCTAAAGTAGTAGGGGGGCGCCTGGGTGGCTTAGTCGGTTAAGCATCCGACTTTCGCTTAGGTCATGACCTCACGGTTTGTGGGTTCGAGCCCCGCGTCAGGCTCTGTGCTGACTGCCAGCTCAGAGCCTGGAGCCTGTTTCAGAGTCTGTGACTCCCTCTCTCTCTGACCCTCCCCTGCTCACGCTGTCTCTCTCTCTCTCTCTCCTAGAAATAAATAAAAATATTAAAAAAAAAAAAGTAGTAGGAAGATGCCAGGCTTAGTAATTGATGCAGAAATGTTTTCTGTCGTATTATTTTTGATTTAAATTTTTTTCCAATGTTTATTAACTTTTGAGAGACAGAAAGACAGAGTGAGCAAGGGAGGCACAGAGAGAGAGGGAGACACAGACTCTGAAGCAGGCTCCAGGCTCTGAGCTAGTTGTCAGCACAGAGCCCGATGCGGGGCTCGAACCCACGAACCATGAGATCATGGCCTGAGCTGAAGTCGGACGCTTAACCGACTAAGGCACCCAGGCGCCCCCTGTTTTTCTTTTTATTTTAAAAATGATTGTTTATTTATTTATTTAGAGACACAAAGAGAGGGAGAGAGAGAATCCCAAACAGGCTCCACACTGTCTGTAGAGTCCAATGCAGGTCTCATGAACTGTGAGATCATGACCTGAGCCAAAATGAAGAGTTGGACGCTTAGCGGCCTGAACCACCCAGGCTCCCCTAAATTAAAACAATTTTTTAAAATTTGTTTTTAATGTTTATTTATTTTTGAGATAGAGATAGAGCACTAGCAGGGGAAGGGCAAAGAGAGAGGGAGACGCAGAATCTGAAGCAGGCTCCAGGCTCTAAGCTTACAGCACAGAGTCCGATGTGCGGCTGGAACCCATGAGCTGTGAGATCATGACCTGAGCCGAAGTCGGACGCTTAACTGACTGAGCCACCCAGGCGCCCAAATCACATTTGTCTTTTGAGCTCTGGAATCATCTTACTGCCTAATGAACATTTCCAGTTGTCAGATTTGTTGTGTTGTTCACATATGTTGTAGATATACTAATTTTTCAATCTTACTGGTTTTTAAGAAGATGTATTAAAACTTTACACTGTGGTTGTGTGTTGTCTGTTTCTATTTGCAATTCTATCAAAATTTTGTTTTTGAACCTGTGTTGTTGGGTACATATTTTGTTCAGGATTGTTATATTTTCCTAGTGAATCTTTCCTTTATCATTTGGATAATGACCTTTTTTTGGGTTCCTCAATCATGCTTTTTGGATAAATCCTGTTTTCTTTAATACTAACATTTAATATCTGCTAATCCATTTGCCTTTTTTCATAATTTTTTTAACCTTTCATTATTGCTAGGGTTTAGACATGAGTTTTATCAAATGAGCCTTATATCAAATATTTAGATTTTTTTTGAATTCAGTCTAGAAATATTCTTTTACTTGGTAACTGGTCTATTTATATTTAGTAGGTTACTACTGTATTTAGACTTATTAGTATCATTTTAGGTTTTTTATTTTCCTTTTAATTCCTTTGCTCTTTTCTTTGTAGATTGTAAAATACTCTCTGTATTTTTTATTTGGATGTTATGTTTCTCTTATTTTGATGGTTATTCTTAAATTTTTAATATGTATACACTACTTAAAAGTCTAAAATGTCCAGTAATTGTGGGGGGGAGGGGGGGATGGGCATGGAGGAGGGCACTTGTGGGGATGAGCACTGGGTGTTATGTGGAAACTAATTTGACAATAAACTATTTGTAAAAAAAAAAAAAAAAAATGTCCAGTAACATACTCGTTTTGTTTTGTTTTATTTTTACAGAGATCTTAGAACACTTCAAATTCAGCAACTTCTCAATATATTACTCCTGTCTAGGATCTGATTTTCACTTTGTTTTATACTCATCCCTAGTTAAAAGAATAATTACTATTATTATTTCTTATAGCTAATAATAATTTAGGATTAGTAATATCTGCCCATTATTTCATGTTTATTGTAATTTTTCCTTCTAGGTTAATTTTCCTTTCCGTCAAACTACTTCTGTGAATAGTTCTTAAAGAAACAGTCTGTAGAATGCCTGGGTGGCTCAGTTGGTTAAGTGTCCACCTTTGGCTCAGGTCATGATCTCATGGTTCGTGGGTTCGAACCCCGCATCAGGCTCTGTGCTGACAGCTAGCTCAGAGCCTGGAGCCTGCTTCAGATTGTGTGTCTCCGCTTTTCTCTGACCCTCCCCTGCTCATGCTGTCTCTCTCTGTCTCTCTCAAAAATAAATAAAACATTAAAAAAGAAAAAGTCTGTGAGTAGTAAACTCTTTGTTGGTGTGAAAATATCTTTATTTCACTTTTATTTGAGTGAAGCTTAACTCAAGTTAGAGAGTAAGGACTTAGAGTTGTTTTTCATCAGCTCTTGAGAGTGGTGATTTCTGTTGTTCTAGAGATGTGAAGTTGGCTTCCAGGCAAGCTGGTTTTTGTTCCTTTGCTGGGTTATATTTTGCTCTGTGGTTACTTTTAAGATTTTCTTCTTTGGCTTTGGTGCTCTACAGTTATATCATGGTGAGGTAAGTTGTGGATTTGGGTTACTCAGGACTTAGCGTACTCCTTTAATCTGAGGAATCAGGTCTTTAATTCTGGAAAATTCTTGTCTATGATCTCTTTGCATAAAATCTCCTTTCCCCACTCATTTGCTTATATATCTCTTTCTAGAATTTTGCTACATGTCTGTTGGATCCTCTCATGTTATTCTGCTTCCTCTTTTATATATATTTTTTTACCTTATGTCTTTTTACTGCATTCTAAGTGATTTCCTCAGCTCTATCTTCTGCTTCACTTTTTTTTTTTCAAGTTTATTTGAGAGAGAGCGTGCACACGTATGAATGGAGGAGGGGCAGAGAGAACAACGAGAGAGAGAGAGAGAGAGAGACAGAGAGAGAGAGAGAGAGAATCCCAAACATGCTCCTTATTGTCAGTCCAGAGCCTGAAGTGGCTGTGATATCAAGCCCTAAGCTGAAATCAAGAGTCAACCGATTGAGCCACCCAGTGCCCCTGCTGTTCCACTTTTAAACTTTGTCTGACATGGTCTTCAAAATGTTCATTAGGCATTTCCTTTCTATACATTTTATTAAATTCTTTTACAAATATGCTTTAAAGAAACCCATGTCCAGTTTACTCATTACATTCTTTATCTCCTTAATGATTTTTAAAAAGATTAATCGAAGTGTAATTTATATAAAGTCCATTCTTTTTTTAAAAAAAGTTTTGTTATTTATTTATTTCTGAGAGAGAGACAGTGTGAGCAGGGGAGGGTCAGAGAGAGAGGGAGACCATCTGAAACAGGCTCCAGACTCTGAGCTGTCACCGCAGAGCCCGACGCGGGGCTCAAACCCACGAACTGAGATCATGACCTGAGCCAGAGTTGGATGCTTAAGCAACTGAGCCACCCAGGCACTCCTCCATTCTTTTTTTTTTTTTTTTTTAAGTTAATTTACTTATATGGAGAGAGAGAGAGAGAACGAGAGAGAGAACCCCAAACAGGCTCTGTGCTGTCAGCATGGAGTCCAGTGTGGGGCTCAATTTCAGGAACCATGAGTTCATGACATGAGAGAAAATCAAGAGTCAGATGCTTAACCCACTGAGCCACCAGGGGGCCCATGAAATTCATTCTTTTAGGGTATAGTTTTATGATTTCTGACAAGCACAGACAATCATAAGGATACCAGGTTTTTTCCATCACCCTCAAAAAACTTTCTTGTGCCCCTTTGTAGTCAGTCCCCCTGCCTTGACTTCCCTCCAGCCTCTGGCAGAAATTTATCTGTTTTTTGTTCTTTTTTTAAAAAATTGTTTAATGTTTTTGATTTATTTTTGAGAGAGAGAGAGAGAGAAAGTACAACTAATCAGGAGAGGGGCAGAGAAAGAGGAAGACACAGAACCTGAAGCAGGCTCCAGGCTCTGAGCTGTGAGCACAGAGCCTGATGTGCTGTGAGATCATGACCTGATTTCGAAATCAGATGCTTAGCACTCCTGTTTTCTGTCCTTATAGTTTTGCCTTTTCCAGAATGTCGTATAAATATAAATAGAATCATGGGGTGTGTAGCCTTTTGTGTCTGGCTTCTTTCACTTAGCATAATAAATTTAGGATTCATGTATGTTACTGCATGTATCAATAGTTTGTTTTTATGGCTGAGTAGTATTTCATTATGTAATAAAGTGACTAACTTTTCCAGCTTGTCCTGGTGCTCAGAGACCCCTCAGTTTTGCTTTCCCATATGGATTTTAGATAAAGTCTATAGATTAGATACTGCTGTGTTATTAATGTCAATTATTTTGGTCGTGTACTTCAGTTATATAAGCAAATATCCTATCTCTTAGCAATTATGCCATGAAATATTTGAAGGGTAGGGGGCTATGATGTCTGCTTACTTTCAGGAAGTTGAGACAAAAAACTGTGAAGTGAGTGGAAGGGTAGATAGGTAGGTAGTTAAACAGATAATGATAAATAGGTCAGGTAATTAGTGAATTTGGGTGAATGGTATCAAGGGGTTTCTTTGTACTTGTTGTGAAACTTTGAGATTTTTTGTAAAGAAATACTTGTAAGTTGAGATAAAAGAAATAGATGCAGTTAAAAAAACAGTATTGATAGTGGGTGGTCAGTGTAGGGCTGCTTGAATAAGTAAACTGAGCTGTTGTCTGAACAGCATAAACAAGTTAGCCTAGGGGATATCAGATATAAGACTATTCCAGACAGGGAAAAGCAGCGTTCTTCTGGTGGGAATGAGCTTGATAATGTTGAATGGTTAGAACAATGGCTAGTACAGCTATAGGGCAGTAGATGAAGAGAAGGCAGAGAGGAAGTTAGATAGGAGACAGCTCCTGTAGACTTTTGTAAGCCAGGTTGAGGAATTTGGATTTTATTCTAAGAGTGATGTGTAGCCATTGTAGGGGAAGTAACATGACCTCGTTTATATTTTGTAAAGATCACTCTTCCTGTCGTATAAAGAATTGTATGGGGGCATGGCTGAAAGCAACACAACCAGAAGTAAAAAATGACAAGTTTGGATTAGGTTCATGGTAGTGGAAGATGGATGGTTTGGTTGGTATGTTTTGATGGTAGGTTGAGTTTTTTGAACTTGCTGATGGATTGAATTTTGAGAGAGGGAGAATACTTTCAAGTAATTATCATGTCTGCCCTCATTGTTATTCATCCATTCATGTAAATACTTAAGTGCTTATTCCCTGTGTGCCAGGCATTGAATTTACATCAGTAAGTAAAGCAAAGACCCTGCCCTGATGGACATTAAATTCTATAGGAGGGACAGATAATAAATATGGTTAATAAGTTATATATATGTAATATATCTACAACATATATGTTTTATGTATTTTTAAAATGTTTGATATATATGTTATAAAAATGAGAAGTGCTGAGGAGAAAGGGAAAGGGCTTAAGAAGATCCAGGTTAAATTGAGGAAATTATAGAAAGGATAAGGATAGTCCCACCTTTTAGGTGATGATTTTGAGAATGCAAAGAAATGATAGATATACAAGGTTCAGCACTTTATGTGACACACTCTGCCTCTCACCTTTTGAGTAGATGTTACAATGAAGGTTGGGCATGATAGTTCCTTGTGCAGTACAATCTTGACTCTACCTGTGATGTTGCATTTATCTTTTTGACCATAGGCAGTAAATCACCAATTGAGAGGCTAAAGAATTTGGAGTAAGGTTTAAAGAAATAGCTCTCAGTGAGGCATGGAAAGGTACGTGTGAAACATATAGAGTAGAAGATTAATTTAATAACAAAAATCTACTTTTTTCTACAAATAATTTGCAAGGTCTTTTTACATTCATTGGTATCCACGTGAGTTTTAAGGTAGTATGTGATAAAAGATTTAAAGCTAACAGAGGATCGGGGCGCCTGGGTGGCTTAGTCGGTTAAGCGTCCGACTTTCGCTTAGGTCATGATCTCGCGGTTCGTGGGTTTGAGCCCCGCGTCGGGCTCTGTGCTGACTGCCAGCTCAGAGCCTGGAGCCTGTTTCGGTCTGTGACTCCCTCTCTCTCTGACCCTCCTCTGCTCATGCTGTCTCTCTCTCTCCTAGAAATAAATAAAACATAAAAAAATTAAAAAAAAAAAAAAAGCTAACAGAGGATCAAAGCTAAGGAATTTGGAGAAGGATCCTTAGTGAAATGGAGCTATTGACACTCAGCCCTACACTAACCTTTTAGCTAAAACAAAAAGCAAGAACACCTACCTAGAAGAGTCTTTTATCCTAGCTTAGTGAATCAGGAAAGATACTCTGTGAAGAGGGTGATATCCAAGTCAGCTGTACGTGTATGAATAAAACTTAGCTTGGAGAAGATTAAGAGAAGAGTTCCACAAAATATGAGGTCAAAAGTGGAAAATAATAAGCCTATAGAGGTAGTAAGTGTCCTAGTTATACAGCATATTCAGGAGCCTTAAGTCAGGAACAATGTAGAAAATAGGATTAAGACTCTCAGAGTTTGTTGTTTGTTTGTTTTTTTTCCTTTTAAGTAGGCTCCATACCCATTGTGGGGCTTGAACTCAGAGAGTGATACCAAGAGTTGCATGCTCTATGGACTAAGCTATGCAGGTGCCCTTGTTTTTAATTTTAATCAGGGAAGTGTGACTTGATTGACATTTTTGATGATAGAAGCTTCTGGGCAAAAAGTGAATTTTGTAGGTGTAGTCTTAGAATCAGGGAGACCATTTGACATGATTACTATAATCTAGGCGAGAGATATGGAGACAGTCAGATTTTGTCTGTTGAAGGTTGAATAGAGGGCCAGAAAATTGAAAAATGAACTGGATTTGGGGGAAGGGTGTGATTCAAAGTAGTGTTGGTTTTAAAATAGAAGTGAAAATGAAAAGACTGATCTTCTCTGATCGGTTGTTGTTGGTTTTAATGTGGCCTGTAAAGAAAAATTGTGCTCTCAAGGGGAGGTTTAAAAAGGATGAATAAGCTTGAGTGCTGTATATGTTTTATTAGACATCTGGGGGTGGCAAAATAATTTCTGAAATATTTCTAGCAACGTTATTTTCATTTTTGATCAGCAGGATGAAAAAGTAAATTCTGGGGTTCTTTTTGATTAAATTAGCAAACCATATGGTGTTTACACAGACTGACTGCTATGCGAGGTGGCTGTGTTATTTTTCTCTTTCAGGATATGATGCTTTACCTGATGCCAGTGTTCTGAAACATTTATTTTCTAATGAACAGTATGTGAAACAGTTATTCTAGTCTTATTCTTTCTTTATTTTATTTCATTTATATTTTATCTTAAAATTTTTTTTTAATGTTTTACTTATTTCTGGGGGGGGGGGGGCAGTGTGAGAAGGGGAGGGTCAGAGAGAGGAGATACAGAATCTGAAGCAGGCTCCAGGCTCTGAGCTAGCTGTCATCACAGAGCCCGACGCGGGGCTAGAACCCATGAACCGTGAGATCATGACCTGAGCCGAAGTCGGACGCTTAACCGACTGAGCCACCCAGGCGCCCCTCATTTATATTTTAAATTTTAATTCCAGTGTAGTTAATATACAGTGTTCTATTTGTTTCAGGTATACATTATAGTTTCCATATATTACTCAGTGTTCATCATGTTAAGTGCTCTTTACCTATTTCACCATCCCCACCACCACCCTTTTACTTTCCCTCTGGTAACCATCTGTTTGTTCTGTATGGCTAAGAGTCTTTTTTTTGGTTTCTCCCCCCCCCCCCATTTTTCCTTTGTTTCTTTTGTTCCTCTGTTTGTTTTGTTCCTTAAATTATACATGAGTAAAAATCATATGGTATTTGTCTTTCTCTGACTGGCTTATTTCACTTAGCATTATACTCTCTAGCACCATCAATGTTGTTGCAAATGGCAAGATTTCATTCTTTATTATGGCTAAATAATATTCCATTGTATATATACACACCACATCTTTTTTCTTCGTCTAGTGATGGACACTTAGCTTGCTTCCTTAATTTAGCTATTATTAATAATGCTGCAGTGAACATAGGGGTACACGTATCCTTTTTATTTTAATGATTTTTTGTGTGCGTGAGAGCACGTGGGCACACTCAAAAGTGGGGGAAGGTCAGAGAGGAGGTGGGAACAGAGGATCCCAATTGGGCTTCCCACTGTCAGCACAGAGCTCAATGCAGGGCTTGAGCTTGAGAACCCCAAGATCATGGCCTGAGCCAAAGTCAGACACTTAATTGACAAACCATCCAACACCTCCATGTATGCTTTTCAGTTAATGTTTTTGTATTCTTTGGGTAAGTACCCAGTAGTAGAATTACTGGATCATAAGGTAGTTTTATTTTTAATTTTTTGAGGAGTCGCTACACTGTCTTCCATAGTGGCTGCTCCTGATCGCATTCCCACCAATAGTGCATGAGGGTTACTATTTCTCCATGTCCTCGCAAATCGTTGTTTCTTATGTTTTGGATTTTAGCCATTCTGACTCATGTGAGGTGGTATCTTGTTTAGGTTTGCGTTTTTCCAATGATGAATGATGTTGGACAGGTTTTCATGTGTCTGTTGGCCATTTGTATGTCGTCGTCATCGTCTTCTTTTTCTTTTTTGAGAGAGAGAGAGAGGATATAAGTGAGAGAGGGGCAGAGAGAGAATCCCATGAGGGGCAGAACATGGGGTTTGAGCTCATGAACCATGAGATCATGACCTAACCCGAAGTTAGATGCTTAACCAACTGAGCCACACAGGTGCCCCTGTATGTCTTCTTTGGAGAAATTTCTGTTCATGTCTTTGGCCCATTTTTATTTGGATTATTTGGACTGTTTTTTTCTGCATAAAGTTAAATAAGTTATTTTTATAATTTGAGTTTGTTTTTGTTTTTAAGTAATCTCTATGCCCAATGTGAGGCTTGGTCTCACAACTCTTGAGATCAGGAGTTGCATGCTCTACTGACTGAACCAGCCAGCACCTCATCTTTATATATTTTGGATACTAACCTTTAATCAGCAATGTCATTTGCAGGCTTCTCCCATTCCTTAGGTTGTGTTTTTGTTTTGTAGATTGTTTTCTTTGCTGTGCAGAAGCTTTTTATTTTGACGTAATCCAGATAGTTTATTTTTGCTGTTGTTTCCTTTTCCTCAGAAAACATACCTAGAAAGATGTTACGGCCAGTGTCAGTGCCTGTGCTCTCTTCTGGGATTTTTATGGTTTCAGGTCTCACATTTAGGTCCTTAATCCATTTTGAGTTTATTTTTGTGTATGATGAAAAAAGTGATCCAGTTTCATTCTTTTGCACGTAGCTGTCCAATTCTCCCAGCACCATTTGTTGAAGAGACTCCAGTTGTATTCATTCCGGATGCCTCAGTTGATGTGACCATTTGTGTAGTGTTTAACTCTAATTTTCTATTAGCTTAATATTTTATAAAAATTAAATCTTCACTGTAGGTTTATACAGGGCTTTTCAACCTTTTCACAGCACAGCACAGCACAGCACCCTGAAAAATTGGTAAGTTCTGATTGGCCACCCCAGGCTGAGGAAATCAATACCTCATACATCCAATCATTCACACCTCTTCACTGTTTATTGGATTATGGCTTGTGAAGTTCTGCTTTAATAGAAAAGAAAGCTTTCTGTATTACATTTTAGTTAACTGGAATTAGGAAAAGAGTTCTAGGCTATACTGTGTATCAGATATGCTAGGTAGTTTCCATGATTATAAAAGCGAAGAGCTCAAGGAACCCCATGGGCTCGAAGAGAGAGACAGGCACAAACAAACGGTGGTACAGTTTGACAAATGATATCGTACAGATAATTATAAGGGGCTGTGAGAGTGCAGATGTGGGGAAGCTTAATTCTGTCAGAGTGCAGTTGAGGAGTCTCTAGTTGGGCTAATGAGGTGAGGGTTGAGTTGAGCCTTAAAGTAGAAGTTTCCAAAGTGCCTGAGACAAGGAAGGTAGCGCAGTTTGTGGAGAGGGAACAACCTGTTTTATAGACACTCTGCCTGTTTAATTTCTATTGGAGATCTCTTAATATATAAGTAGATAATGGAGCTTAGAAGTTTGCTCTGATAGCAGATACGGTTGTTCGCTCTGCCAAAGTGCCCATCTACCTTCCATTTATGTTGGTTGGATTCAGTCCCCAATATAATAATAGCCTTGTATTTGCCTTATGCTTTTAATTTTCAAAGCTTTTTATCTTCATAATAGCCCCCCAGGGATGGGGAAATAAAAACCAGGTGGCAATATTTTTGATTTCACAGAGGATAAAACTAAGATGTCATCATATCAGCACTTTTTCCCCCAAGCTTGGTCATTAAGAGGCAAGGATATAAATTTTGAAGAGAAATTTCTATGACAAATAACACTTCCCAGATAAGTTGTTTTCCTTTGCTTGATTCCAAAGGGTGCTGTCGAACAGGAAGAACCTCTCACAGTTCCCTGGGCACAGCCATAGTGCTGACTGATGGGATGGTGACCGGGAGGGAACTAGAAATGCATATAGCATGGCTGCCGATCACAGAGCTAACAGCCTGACATCTGCAAGGTGCAGCTGTAGCATTTAGCTGCAGCGATTCATATTTACCTTCCTACTTGCTGAAGAAGCATGGGGTCTGGAGGAAGAATGCAAGATAAACCCTTCCAAACATAGAGTGTGCTTCATCCCTAGGATTTAATATTCTGTATTGGGTGGAGTTGTTCATGAGATCCCATAGTTGGTACTTTTCCCAGTTCATTTATTGCCATGTTTATTCCATCTTTCCCATACCAATTTTGGTTTAATGCCAAAATAAGATTGAGCTATCTTAACAGATGAATTGAGTGGGTGCTAATTGCATCACTAAAATGTTTGCCAAAGAGATCTTATTTTCTAGCTGGTTTTGACCTGTTTCTATCCTTCAACCTCTCTTAGAAAACACAGTAGAATACCTGGTTATGTTTTAGGGTGTCATCATTAAGATGGTATTTTTATGAGCAGTGATGGCTATTGATCCTTTATATTTGTGCCTATATGCCTCTAGGTAGTATTTATCCCATTTTCTAAAGGTACCTGCATGTTTGGAAATATTGAAAGAAGGAACTTTTTAGGTCATTGATTTTGAGGATCTGTACTGGGAAGAAAAGGATGATCTTGGTGTGGAGCCAACATTTTCACAATTATGGTTTAATTTTTCTTATTCCTTGAGCCCATTCATTTGACAGACCAGGCCTGCTTTGTCAGAAGCCTCTCTGATTGTCAGTTGAGGTCATAAATGGGTTCCTACATAATAACTTCTACGTCAGTGTTCTACCTTCCCCTGGGCCCGCATTAGCTATAGACTCTACATTTACCTTCACATAGTTTTGAAGAAAGAAACTGTATAAGAATATGAAATCTCTTTGCACTAAGATCAATGTTCGTTTCTTTTATTAAATCTTTGGTCACAGTGTACAAACTTGATGGAATCCTATAATAATTTACTCTTTCAGTATCATTCAGTGTAGGTTTCTTTTGCTATAGTTATGGGCTCTGACGTCCAACCGAGCTATCATGTCTTAGCTATATGACCTTGGGCATAATTTAAATTCCCTGAGACTTATTTTCTGGCTGAGTAAAGTGTTAATCATGATGGTACTTCCCATTGTTTTGGTGTTGTTTAAATAAAATATTAACAGTGCTTAACACCAATCTTTGTACGTAATAAATGTTATGTTATTTGCAAAGGATAAATGGAAATGGAGAATAATGGTAGCTATTATTATTATTATTTTAGTTGTTTCCTGACTTCTATTATCTTTCCCTACAAGAAGGTTGCCCTACTCAAATCTTAGATAAATAGGAAAAAATGCTTTATTAGCAGTATGGATTAAGAAAAAGTGTATTGCATTCATGAGTATCTGAAGAAAGCCTTTTAAATCAATTTTCCTTTGTTATCATTTGGTCACTGTTTACTGCTCTAGAATAGAATAAATGGCTGCATAATACAAATAACATCAAAATGTCACACCTTGGGGTGCCTGGGCAGCTCAGTTGGTTAAGCAGCTGACTTTGACTCAGGTCATGATCTTGCAGTTTGGGAGTTCGAGCCCTGCATTGGGCTCTGCTGACAGCTCAGAGCCTGGTGCTTGCTTCCGATTCTGTGTCTCCTTCTCTCTCTGCACCTACCCTGCTCGCACTCTGTCTCTCTGTCTCTCAAAAATAAATAAACATTAAAAACTTTTTTTAATGTCACGCCTTAATATAAGCATAATTCAAACAGTTGCAGGAACAATGTAAAACCAAAAATAAATGGCCTCTTGCCAACACACGTACTCCTGACTTTTCCTTTACGGCTGATTACTTTGATGTTTGTACACCAATTCAGATTTTGTAAATGCAAATTTTCCCACATCTCTAAAATTTCGTAATGTTTTCTTTTTTTTTTTTTTTTTAATTTTTTTTTTTTTATGTTTTATTTATTTCTAGGAGAGAGAGAGAGAGACAGCATGAGCAGGGGAGGGTCAGAGAGAGAGGGAGTCACAGACTGAAACAGGCTCCAGGCTCTGAGCTGGCAGTCAACACAGAGCCCGACGCGGGGCTCGAACCCACGAACCGCGAGATCATGACCTAAGCGAAAGTCGGACGCTTAACCGACTAAGCCACCCAGGCGCCCCTACAGGATTTTTTTAAGGCAATGTGTATGATTGAATTGATTTACATTGAGTCTTAGCTTCATTGGAAGTATTAGGGTTTTTTCTGTTGGTTTGTTTAAAATTTTTTTTCCATTTTATTTATTTGAGAGAAAGCACGTGTGAAGGAGGGGCAGGAAGAGAAGGAGAGAAGAGAATCCCAAGGAGGCTCTGTACTTACAGCACAGAGGTGGATGTGGGGCTTGATCTCACAACACTGGGAACATGACCTGAGCCAAAATCAAGAGTCAGACACTTGACCAACCAACCCACCACGGTCCCCAGAAGTATTAGTTTAAAAAAAAAAAAAAAAATAGATCCTTGGAAAATGGTAGAGTTGAAGTCAAGACTATGAATAGATAGAGAACCGTGGCCTAAGTTGAGTACGGAATTGAGATAAACAATTCCTATTTGTTTGGGAAAAGAATCATAACCAAGGGAAATGAACTGCTTGCATCCATTTGCTACTACTTTCCCTTCAATCATGTCTTTTGCACTTTTTCCATATTGGCCGGTTGTGGAGTTGCCGTGCTCTGCAGTGTCCCACGAGGCTGGCACAGCACCCCTCACTTGCAGTGCGTACAGCTGTCATCCACAGGGGCCAAGCACGTGGCATTGTAGTGTATTTCCAGATGTCCTTCTCTCTGGTTGGAAGGCTTAGAGCCTAAGAAGGGCGGTTGCTCTAGAAAAGGAGAATTGTTACTTTGGCATAAGGCCACTCTGGCACCATTCCCACATCTGTTATTGATTAGAAGTGAATGCTGGTCAGGATGCAGGAGTGCTGGTCTGATTATCAAGCTTACCCTTCAGGATGAAAAACTGTGGGAAATTTGAAGGGTGGCACAAGCTGGTGCTGAAAGAAGACCCTTTCATAGCTATTGTACAGAGACCTGATGTACAGCCTGAGTGATTTCCACATGCCATGAAGATATCCTTCCATCAGAAACTTCCCTTAGAGGAGGGCAGCAGAATAGGTGGTGAAAGCCTTTGGAACTGACTTTTTATAATACATGTAATTCAAATAAAATGCACAGATACTATATTCAGTCTAATAAGTTTTTTTTAATAATTGTCCACTCTTATGTAACTATAGTGTTAACTAAAATTTAGAACACTTAACATTTACCAGAAAATTAACCTCCTGCAACCAATATCTCGTTTCTCCTCTTGTATTTCCATTTCTTTAAATATATTTGTTTGTTTGTTTGTTTGTGTGAGAGAGGGAGTGCATGTGAGCAGGGGAAGGGCAGAGGGAGAGAGAGACAAAGAATCTTAAGCAGGCCCCATGCTCAGCACGGAGTCTGAGGCAGGGCTGGATCTCAGAATCCTGAGATCATAAACTGAGCTGAAATCAAGAATCGGATGCTTAACTGACTGAGCCACCCAGGCGCCCCACATTTACTTTGTTTTTATTTGGATTTAAATCAAGGCTGAAGTTCTGGTCCTAATTTCCCATCCTTATTGTTTTTTTTTTTTTTTCAACTTAATGGTCCTATTATTATTAAGAAAACTTGTAAAGTCCACTAAGAAATACCTAAGAGTTTAACTTAAACAAATTAAAAAAAAATTAAGTAAGGATCAAGTGTGTACTATGTTCTGGCCTTTGGACTTGGCATTGGAATATAGCAGTGATCAAGAGGCTCCAAATCTGAAGGGGCATACAACATGAGAGGCATAGGCTGGCTTCTTATGAAACAAAAATGAACAAATTATGCATTTGAGATCTTGTGATGTGAACAAAAGTTTCTTCATGTTCTCTATTATGTAGCAGCTGATCGATGTGTTAAAAATACCACCCCCCGAAAATATCACCCAATTGATATATCTTACCATTTGGGTAGGACTCCTCTGCAGCATACAGATACCATTGCTAGTTTTTGTATTTTCTTTTGTTTGTTTTTAATTTTAATTTTTTAATGTTTATTTATTTTTGAGAGAGAGACAGAGCATGAGCAGCGGAGGGACACAGAGAGAGGGAGACAGAGAATCCCAGGCAGGCTCCACGCTGTCAGCACAGAGCCCAGTGCAGGGCTCGAACTCACAAACTGAGATCATGACCTGAGCTGCAGTCAGACACTTAACCAGCTGAACCACTCAGCCGCCCCTAGTTTTGTTTTTTAATGAAAATATGTCCTGCAGCCTTACTATCAGTATTAACATTGGGATGAGTGAGTACGTATATCTGTGGTTTTGTCAGGTATGTAGTTAGTTATCTTCTAAAATTTTTTTTTGCAAAGATTTGTTTTGTACCTGTGATAGGTATTGTGACTCAGGTTCTTTGTTTTTATTTTGGGTTTTTTTTTTTGGGGGGGGGAGAAAGGTGTTTTATTTTAATCCAGAGGAACCAGAGGTGTTAGCCTGTGTTTTAAAACTCACATTTGATAGTGGTACAAACAGCTGTCACACTGAATAATTGTCAAGTCATTATGAGGGTTTCTGTTGCTCACTAATCTGTAGGTATAAATCTGGATTTTTAACCACATGTGATAGGTAAAAATTAGTTCTTGGGAGAGTTTATGCTGTGTAAGCCATCTGTTCCATTTTCTCAAACAGAGAATGAAAAATTAGCTTTAAAATATGCAAGCTGGTGAACTAAGATGTATGTTAAGGTGGGCTGAGTGAAGTTTCAGGGAGACACTTGAAACTTGGCATCTGTGTGTGATTTGGTTGCAGAAGGAGTAGTGTCTGTGGCTAATACTCTTCATTTGATGGACAAGAGTCTGTTTTTAGCTGATTCTCCATGGTGGCTATGAACCTGTTTATCATCTAACACAGTATGATTTGATTGTTTTTTGTAGGATTCAGTAAAGTTTTCCCTTTTCTGTGTATCTCCACTCCCAGTCTACTTGAGGTCCCCTCCTTTAATTCTTATTAATAATTATTATTATTAATTCTAGCTATATCATGAACTCCTTGACGCTTAGAATTGTAGCTTCCTCTTTGTGTTGCATATACTGGTTATATTCCAACTAACAGTGGTTGGGTCATGTTAGTCTTTCTGTGATGACTGATAAAATGAATTATCATTGCAGTGTCTTGCTTTATGAATGGCAGCAACTTATTTTTTCCACATTCCCTTTCAGTTTTGCCTATGAATTTGTATGCTTTTTACATGTTGTTTCCATGAATTTTTTATCTTTGGCACCTCATATCAAGGCTTTTTCTATGTTGCTGTATATTTATCTGTCATGATTTCAGTGAAGAAATAGATCCAGAATGTATATTGTTTTCATTATGTAACATTTATAATTAGATTATAATTTTTTTGTAATTTGTAATTATAATCAGATTGTAGATGAATCATATTGTATTGCCATCTACCAATCCTTTATATATATACAAGAGCACTGCTGTATGTATTTGAGGAATCTGTTGTTTCAGTTTAGCCATTGCCCAAGCCCCTTATCCTTGTCTGGTTTCCTTTTCTTTGTCTGGACAGAGCGACTGTATTCAGTTCTTCAGCTGATTGGGGAGATCCAATTATTCCTCTGAACCAGTAATTTGAATCTAATGTTTGATTAGGTTTTAGAGAGTATCTTCTTTATTTCTGAGTTGAGTATGTTTTTATGAAAAGTCTTAGTATTTTAGTTTAAGTGAATTATATTTAGTAAATAATTTTAAATCATTTTGTTCCTGAAAAAGATAAAATCACAAATGCTTGAGAATGAATTATTTGTTGAATTAAAATAATAAGTCCTAGAGTGGTGTTGGTTAAATGTATTTCAGTCCTAAGTCACCTCATTTGGATTTAGGTGGTAACTGAGTCCCTACTAGCAGTGCATTTAGACACCATTTCATCAGATGTATTTTTTTCTGCAGGGAGTTCTATTATAGTAAGCATTCAATTTCAGTACTAGCACACTCAGAGGACAACTGTCTCAAAATGCTAGAAGCACTTTCTTGTACCCCCTCTTCTACCAACTGTATCATGCATTTAACTGTGGACTTGCTCTCTATTTTCCTTCTAGATCTTGTACTCTCATCTTTATCATTAGGTTTAAGTGACATTTTAGGTTTAGATTTTTGTCTTAGCCCATTAAGTAAACTCTAGCTATCTTCTATAGCTGGATTCTAGGTAGGTGCAGTAGAAGTAATAATAAGAATAATAGCAGATGATGGTGGTGATAGTATGTTTTGTAATTGGTTAGCAGTTTACAACAGGATCACTAACTTACATTTTTTGATGACAGACAGATTGGATAGAGGCCCGCTTAACTGCTTATTTTACATAGACCATGAGCCACTGTTTTAGATGTACTTATTTGTTTAAGCATTTACTGTGTACCAAAAAATGGTATCTGTTAAACTCACAATGAGATTTTGACAACTTAACTGACATGCCTTTGGTCATAAAACCAAGTTACTAAGATTGGGTCTAAACTAAGAGCATATTTTTACCTATCTATGGTGGAGTAGGACTGGGGTCTAGGGCTTCTGACTCTCCAATTTTGGTTTTTTTGTCATGTTTCCTATTTCAAAACATCAGTCCCATTGTTCTGACCCTAACTGCTAGTCAAAATTTTGGTTTCAAAAATGAAGTCATGGTAACTAGATCATATTGCTTCTGTGTGAAGAAAGACTTCACGTGTTAGGAATGCTTGGCAGCCCAGAGGGTGTCTTACAATTCTCCTCTATAAACGGAAGTTTAGTGAGAGAGCAAATGAGAATATTTTATAAGCAGTGTTACAAAACCATTCGAGGAAATTGGTACTTACCCATTATTCCCACGTCATCAATTCCATTTTTGTGTTCCTTTCCATACTCTGACCATATGTGTTTGTTTTATGTATATATATATTTAATTACACAATTATATGTATAACAAATTACACAATTATATATATAATTGTAATTGTACTGTATATGTAATTTTTGTAGGAGGCCTTCCCCCACAGTATTGTATTGTATGCATTTCTCCAAATGTTGAATGATTTTCATAATTATAATTTTTAATGCCTTCACAGTTCACATTGATGTGCGGTTCCACCATTTAATTAACCATTCCTCTGTGGTATAAATTGCTTTTTCCCTTGAGTTATTTTCTAAGGACATATTCCCAAGAGTGAGGTCCGGTAGTCAAACTGTATGAAACATTTTTCTGGCAGAGAAATCAGTTTTTAACCACACTAATTGAATGTCGGTACTTTAACATACATTTATTTCTGTGCTTTTTCTTCCTAGTATGTTAGTAATCAGATACTGTAACTAATGGAAGGTAACAGGCATACATATAGATAAAGCCTTACAGTTTGAACTGAAAATACATCATAATTTTCTCCCAAAATTTCACTATCCCATTTTGCTATGCTTTGCCAGAATGATGGAGGACTGGCTGAGGAAATGTGGAGAATTTGCTATTAAAACCTTGGCCATGGTAAATTGAAGTAAACTTTAGGAGAAAGCTTAGCTATAGAAGGAAAGCATGATTACTCTTTATGATTGGCTATTGAAATATGAGTTTAATCCTTTTGTCCTTCTTTGCACACCAGTCTCTTTTTGATATTTGTTATTTGCCCACTTCCCTAAAAATGTGGCTAATTAATGGGTATGGTACTTTATGTTATAAAAAGGACAGCCAGGATATGCTCATGTAATTTTATCAACATTGCAATTAATTACTATCATTTTCCCCTTATTTTAAAAATAAGTAAACAGAGGTTCCTGTTAACGTTGGTTCATTATTTACCCAAAACAGTGCTACTTGCTCATCCTGTCTTTCTCTGAGGGTTTTAAGCAGTAATGGGATTCATGAAAACCATTCATATTCTGTAATAGATTCTTGTAATAGATAAAATCTTGAGAAGCTTCACAGTCAAGAGTTTCTAAATAATCAAAAGTGCTTTGTGGAGCATAGAGGCCCAAAGGGAGTCATAATAGGAAAGTAAAGATAGAAAGGCAGCTCTGAATAAGGAAAAAGTCCTGTGATCCTACAGAGGTATGTATTTTGACTATTATTTTTTTTCCTTAGAAAATGCATAATTAGGGCACAGAAATTCAGGATTATTCTAGTTTGAAGCTGGAAACTGGATTGCTAGCTTTCTCAAAGTATATAAGAGAGTCTCCCAAGAATGTCTTTAACCAAATCTAAACTTTACTACTTAAATGTAAGATTCTTTGCCTTTGTTGAATGAAATTAGTTTTAATTACATTCCCTTAGATAAGTATGGAGAGTATTTTGGATGTTTCTAAGACCAAAGTTAAATCATTTTACAGGTACATCATTTTAACTTGTTACGTCTGGGCTGTTTTGGCATTTAAAGCCATTAATCTTCACTCACAATTTCTGTCCCAAGACAAATGAGAGTCAGATGCTCACATCTGGACCGTTTGTTCCAAACATTATTTCGTTCACATAGTTTAAATTCCATTGGAAATTTTGATAGTGATGAAGTCAGGAATTTAGAGTGAATCATTGGGTCTTCCCATTGAATGGGGAAGATCAAAACTTCCAAGTTAATATAGAGGTAGAGACTTAAATATTTTTTTGTGGATATAATTTAAAATATGCATTGTTATTCTGTTTTAGCTTTGCTCAAGTGTTTTTCAAAATGATAAACTTTCAGGGGACTCCTGGGTGGTTCAGCTGGTTAAGCATCAGGCTCTTGATTTTTAGCTCAGGTCATGATCTCATGGTTTGTGGGATTGAGCCCCACATCAGAGCATGCTTGGGATTCCCTCTCCCTCTCTGTGTGCCTGCTTGCACATGCATATGCATGTTCTCGCTCTCAAAAAAATAACATTTAAAAAGTTAAAATGATAAACTTTTAGAGGGAAAAGTGAACATTTCAAGTATTTTCTGTAATTAAAATAGAAAGCTAGGTGTAAATAAATAAATGTATATATTTTTAAACCAAAAAGTATCATTGCTGTTCAGCTCACTATATTTCTTTCTTGCTCTTACATTTCTGGCCAGTTTGAAAGACTTAAACTGCATTATCTTTTCTTTTATTCCTTGGTTTGTTACAAAGAAAAATACTGTATTTAAGAGTAACACAGCCTAATCAAACAGGATGATCCCATAGTACAGGGATAGTTCAACATTTAAGGAGCTGAAAGGAGAAATAAACTATCATTTCAATAAATGGATCCCTTCCCCTCATAGAAAAGCTTTTGATTAAACTGAAGACCTATTAAAACAAGTAAAACACAAGTTTTTGGTAGATGGAAACTTCAAGGGTATAAATGCAAAACATAATTTTTAAATTAGAGTTCACATTTAAAGATGGTGAAGAACAGTAGAGTTTGGTTTGGGGCTGGGGGAGACCCACAGATGAGAGAATCTGACCTAGAGCTTGAGGGATGGAAATCCATCCAAACACAAAGAACACAAGGAAGCTGCGGAGACACCTCCCCTCGTCTGTATCTGATATGGACATAAAGACCATATCAGAACGCTTCTCCCAGATTCATTGTAATAAAGCACCTCAGTTACATATGCATCTTATACTCCTCAAAGATTGAGATCCATAAAATGACTCATTAATTGAGTTCTTTTTATTTTTACCTTACATTCTGGAAAGGAAGAATAAACCAAAACTATTCTACCCTTAATTGCTCAACCTTAGTTATGTGAGATCATCATTTTCCAAATTTCCCTTGAAAAATGACAAAAAGATGAATTTGTTTCTGTGGCTCAGGGTCTCTGCTAGGTTCTATTTAAAAAAAAATTTTTTGTAGTGTTTATGCATTTTTGAGAGAGACAGAGACAGAGCATGAGTTGGGGAGGGGCAGAGAGAGGAGACACAGAATCTGAAGCAGGCTCCAGGCTCTGAGCTGTCAGGATACCACCCACACATGGGGCTCAAACTCACAAACCATGAGATCATGACCTGAGCCAAAGTCGGATACTTAAGCGACTGAGCCACTCAGGCGCACCTATGTTGTTCTATTTTTATTTGATTTGATTGTCTACAGCAACCTTGGCAGCTGGACGGTATTGACTGCATGTTACAAGCAAGGAAACAGAGACTTTGAAAAGGAGCTATTCCTACTATCAAAGAGCTAGACAAGGGGCGCCTAAGTGGCTCAGTTGGTTAAGCGTCTGACTTCTGCTCAGGTCGTGATCTCACAGTTGATGGGTTCAAGCCCCATGTTGGGCTCTGTGCTGATAGCTTGAGCCCGGAGGCTGCTTCGGATTTTGTCTCTCTCTCTGTCCTTCCCCTGCTCTCTCTCGCTCTCTTTCTCTCTCAAAAATAAATATATATTAAAAAAGAAAAAAAGAGCTAGAGAAGTAGCAGAGCCTCAATTTGAACCCTGATCATCTGCCTGAATCCAGAGACCATCTATTTTTCTACCATATTCCTCTTCTAAAAGAGCTATCCAACCAAGGGGCGCCTAGGTAGCTCAATTGGTTAAGTGTCTGACTCTTGATTTCAGCTCAGGTCATGAGATTAAGCCCGATGTCAGGCTCCATGCTGGGCATGGAGTGGGCATGGAGCCTGCTTGAGATTATCTCTCTCCCTCTCTCTGTTCTCCTTCTCCATTCTCTCTCTCTCTCTTTATCTCTCTCTCTCTCTCTCTCTCTCTCTCTCAAAAATTAATAAAAGAGTTGTACAACCAAAATATAATGCAGTCCACAAATAGGGGCCACATATGTAAGTTTTTCTAGTAGCTTTATTTAAAAAAACAGATAAAATTACTTTAATAATATAGGTCTAATATATTTCAACATATAATTGGTATTAAAACTATTGAAATATTTTATATTCCTTTTCTTTAGTACTAAATCTTGAAACTTGGTATTATTTTACCTAAAGTATATTTCTGTCTAGACTAGCCACATTTCAAGTGTTGATTAGCCACCTGTAGCCGATGGCTATCATATTAAGTAATGCATCTCTATATTGCAAAATATTATGCAAAAATCTATAGTTCAAAAACATGAATTTGTGCTAATTTATGTAATGTTATAGAAAGAATCTTTGCAGTACACATGGATTTGCCAGAAACTTTTTCCTGAGTAACTAGAATTTAGAGAATATTTGTTGACATGACTCAGGAGCATATCTACTCATAAACTCAGAAATGTTTATAATCCATCCCAGTGTCCTGTCTACAGACAGCTTCCAGAAAGTAGTTAAAATAAGCCATCAAACCCCCAGTAATTTTTTGTTATTTTTTTAAAGGTAGTTGTTTCCCTAGAAAGGGGGAAAATAAATAAATGGATAGAAACCAAATTGAATCAAACACATAAGAGTTATTTACCCCCTTCTTGGCATCCTGTGACTGTAGGTGCCACAGGATGTAGTATGTAGTTTGGTGGTTTTGTACAACACTTGTCTTTTGATCACTCATGATGAGATAGTTTGCTTCAAATATTTGACAATGTTAAGACCCCAGGAAACCGAACTATTAGTGACCATTGCCCAGAACCACTTCTTAGTTATCCAGCAATGGCATGTGCTATTTTTCTAGTAAGGCAAACTCCACAGTGACCAGAGTTCCTTAACAGAAACTGGTGTCAACCATTCAGGGAGGTTGTCCAGACCTTCTCACTTTGGAAAACAGTTTGTATCTTTGGTCTCTAATACTCCTGATTCTGCAGTTCTGTTTGTTTGTTTGTTTGTTTATTCTTGAGAGAGAAAGAGACAGAGCATGAGTAGGGGAGGGCAAAGAAAGAGGGAGACAGAATCTGAAGCAGGCGCCAGGCTCCGAGCTATCAACACAGAGCAGCTTAGAACCCAATGCAGGGCTTGAATTCATGAACCATGAGATCATGACCTGATCTAAAGTCAGACACTCAACCAACTGAGCCACCCAGGCACCCCACTGCAATTCTGTTTTTATGGTTGTCCACCCTAAGGCAGAAATTGACAGGCTTGGTCATCATTCTTCAGACTGCAGAAATATTTGAATCAGTTCTTCTAATATTAAAGGGATATGGAACCAACTTGGAACCCTAGCATTGGCAAGCTGTTTATAAAGATTGAAGAATAACTGCGTACAGAAAATAAAAACATTTGTACATCCAAGTTAACTGAGCACAGTCATGTGATTTAGAAAACCTTTTTTTTTAAGTTTTTATTTATTTGAGAGAGAATGAGCGGGGGGCAGGGGGAGGCAGAGAAAGAGGAGAGAGTGAGAATCCCAAGCAAATACCACACCTCCAGCGTGGAGCTCAACACAGGGCTTAAAATCACAAACCATAAAATCATGACCTGAGCTGAAGTCAGACATTTATCTGACTGAGCCACCCAGGCACCCCAGAAAAAAAATTTTTTTAAAGTTACAGTTAACTTGGTGATTACCTTACTAATATTTGAAAGATAAGGCTGGGTACATATGCCTTTGTATTGGACAAACATTTTTTTTTGTTTTACCTACTACGATATAAATAAAATAGTGAAAGTTAATAGCTGTTAAAATTTAATATTTTCAATCTGAAAGGGTAACGGCTATTGATGGATCGATAGATCGATTGATCGATCGATCAGTCGATCATTGGAAGCCAATTCTAGGCCAGAGAAGTAGGCTGCATTAAGTCACTTCAGCACAGATGCATCAGTATTTGGAGCCAGAGAGACCAGCTGTGTGAGAATTTTTTTTTAATGTTTTTTTAAATTTATTTCTAGGAGAGAGAGAGAGACAGCGTGAGCAGGGGAGGGTCAGAGAGAGACGGAGTCACAGACTCTGAAACAGGCTCCAGGCTCTGAGCTGACAGTCAGCACAGAGCCCGACACAGGGCTCGAACCCACAAACCGCGAGATCATGACCTAAGCGAAAGTTGGACGCTTAACCGACTAAGCCACCCAGGCGCCCCGTGTGAGAAATTTTTATCAAATTTCCTGGTCTCCAGAAAAACATGTAAGAAAGATTTTTATTTAACCAGGGCGGCAGTTAGCTTATCCTCTGACAGTCTCAGATCTCTGAGTTGTCTGACCTGGACTATATGTGTTTGGCCAGAATAATAATGCTTCACAATGTTCAGAGATTGATACTCTCAGTAGATTTAGATTGTGGTAGGGGTGACCTCTATGGGAAGGCAAGATGCTAATCAAATGTAGTCTTAAGTCCTTTCTGTTCTTGTGAGAAATATTAACTTGGTGGAGACTTGAAACAGATGGTGTGCAGTTGGAGTAGATAACTATATTATTCCAAATAAACAGTTGCTGGAGCTAGGAAGCAAAAATCCATATTTCACTTTTCCCTATTTACATTATCAAGTCAGCTGTGTTGTTGCTGCTTTTAACTTGCATTAAGGTTATCAACAGGGTTTTGATGTTGGCAGGCAATTATAACATATCTTTAAATATTAAAGTTATTAGCTTCGACTGAGACCCGTTGGTTACCTTTAATATACAGTTACATAATGGTTGTTAATACATTACTGTTGCATAGCTGTCTAATAGTATCTTGTCCTTCGTGTAACAGCACTTTCTCATACGTTACTGTATGGCCTTTCCACATCTCTTTCCTCTCCGTTACAGGGGAGCAAAGCAGAAGTGTGGGGTGACTTGCCCAAGGTCCTACAGCTGATAATTTCATAGAACAATCAGGATTCAAAGTCCTGTCTTTCAGTTGTATTCCAGCCTTCTTTCTTCTCCATCAGAGGCATCATGAGGCAGTTTTGGCCAGTACTGATCTTATCATCTCTCCTCTCCAGCGTACTATTATTATCCCTCTTGTGGCCTCTGTCTTGGTCACTTGTCTTATCTTCCACATCTATTCAGTCAACAAATCTTATTCTAACTCTAAATATCTTTGAAATCCAACCCCATTTCCCCATTCCTATTTCTACTCCAATCCCAGGCCATAATCATCTCTCATTATAACAATCGTGTAAGTAGTCTCTTCCTGCAGTATGATCTTACTGTTTTTCCCATTGCAGCCAGTGATTTTTCTTTTCTGATGAAATAGTTCAAGCTTACAAAGTAAGAAAAAAGCACAGCATAAAAAACACTCATGTACCCACTCGTAACTTTATCAAATTTTACTGGTTTGTCTTATGTTTTGCTTCCAATATTTCAAAGAATTAAAACACTAGGAGATGCCTGGGTGGTTCAGTTGGTTGAGCATCTAACTCGTGATTTTCACTCAGGTCATGCTCTCAGGGCCGTATGATGAGTCCCCCATTGGGCTCCATGTCAGTGTGGAGCCTGCATGAGATTCTCTCTTTCTCTCTCCCTCCCTCTCTCCCTTTCTCCTTCTCTCCCTCTTCCACTCCCCCCCTCTATGTATCTTCTACCCCACTTGTACACACACACTCTCTCTTTTTAAAAAATAAATAAATAAAACCTTAGAACCACAATTTGTAACCGCCTAATTCAGTCACTTTTCTTTCCTTTGCAGTACTCATTATCCTGAATTTGAAGTTTTATTTTTATATCTCCCCTGCCCCAGGGATCATGACCTGAACTGAAATTCAGCCAACTGAACAAGCCAAGCACCCCTTGAATTTGATATATATTATTCCTTTGTTTTAAAAAAGATTCTACTCGGGTGCCTGGGTGGCTCAGTCGGTTAAGCTGCCAACTTCGGCTCAGGTCACGATCTCGTGATTCATGAGTTCAAGTCCCGCATCATGCCCTGGGCTGACAGCTCAGAGCCTGGACCCTGCTTCAGATTCTGTGTCTCCCTCTCTCTCTGACCCTTCCCCGCTCATGCTCTGTTTCTCTATCTCAATAAATAAAACATTAAAAAAACTTTTTGTAATAAGGAAAAAAAGATTTTACTATGTATACATATGCAAATGTACCATATGTAGATTGAACCATTATCATATGTAAATTTTTTGGTTTTAGGCTTTTAATAAAGCATTAGTCTATCCGTATTTTCTTTGCAACATGTTCTTTTTACTCAATAATACAACACTGTTTGGTGATTTATCCTTTTGATACATGTAGCTCTAGGTCACTTAAATCAGCAGTACTATTTCATTTGTGAATATGCCTTAGTTTAGTTGTATGTTCTTTTGTTGCTGGACATTTAACATGTTAACTTTTGTACCTAGATTTTAGTATTTGCTCATCAAGTTACACTAAAAATCTTGCTGGTATGTAATAAGAATTGCATTGAATTTATACATTAAAATGAAGATAAAATAATGGTGACAGTCTTCCTATCCATAAGCATGATAGATCTACTTAAATCTCCTTCTTTTTAAGAAGTAATGACTTTCTTTTTTCCTTTTTAAGTTTATTTAGAGAGAGAGAGAGGATGTGAACGTGCACAAGGGAGGGCAGAGAGAGAGGGAGAAAGAGAATCCCAGGCAGACACAGAGCCCTACAATAGGCTGTCAGCACAGAGCCTGTCAGCACAGAGCCCTACAATAGGCTCAAACCCATGAACTGTGAGATCATGACCTGATCCAAAATCAAGAGTCAGATGCTTAACCAACTGAGCCACCCAGGTGCCCCTTAAATCTCCTTTTACATCTTTTCAATCTACTTATATTCTTCATAAAGGGCTTATGTATTTTGTGTTAGGCTTATTTCTAGATGGTTTATAATTTTTGTTGTTGTTTTTGAAATCAGTGTTTGTTTGCCAGGATATAGGAATGCAATTCACTTTTAAAATATTGGACTTCTAACAATCTTGCTGAACCTGTATAATCTAATAATTGGATGGTAGAGTCTCTTGGTTTTCCTTATAGAAAGTCATCTGGTGTGTATAAAATGACAATTCCATTTCTTCCTTTCCAATACTTATTATTTCTTCTTAACTGTTCTGCTGTTTGAAAAATGTTGAAGAGAAGCATTGAGCTAAAAGGCATTGCTTGTAATATTTCACCAAGACGTATGACATTTTATAAGGGTTTTTGGAAGCGATCCTTTATCCAGTTAAGGAACTGATCTGTTTCTAGTTTTGTTCATATCAATGAGTGGAAATTGGATCTTATCAAATGCTTTTTCTGTAATTATTGAGGTGATTTTAAGACATTTCTTTTAATCTGTTAATATGGCCAATTTTTCTGAACCTTAAAAACATATTTTTAATATTTATTTACTTTAAGAAAGAGAGACAGAGCATGAGCAGAGGAGGGCCAGAGACAGAGGGAGACACAAAATCTGAAGCAGGCTCCAGGCTCAGCGCTGTCAGCACAGAGTCCAACACAGGGCTCGAACTCATGGACTGGGACATCATGACCCAAGCCGAAGTCAGACACTTAACTGACTGAGCCACCCAGGTGCCCCTCTGAATTTTTTTTCCTTAATGTTTATTTTTTAAAGAGAGCTAGAATGTGAGCAGAGGAGGTACAGAGAGAGGGAGACCACAGAATCTGAAGTAGGCTCTAGGCTCTGAGCTGTCAGCACAGAGTCTGATGTGGGGCTCCAACTCATGAGCCATGAGATCATGACCTGAGCCGAAATCAGAGGCTCAACTGATTGAGCCACCCAGAGACCCCTTAGTGTATTTTAAATGTATAAAATTATGCTTGCCTTCTTGGATAAACTCACCTTGATTGTGATTATAGAAAAACACGTTTCTGCATTTGGTTTGCTAATTTTTACTCACCTTTATTGTGGTATAATTTAGGTAGAACTATCATATTTAAAGTCAGGATATAGAAAATTTCCATCACCATAAAATGATTTATCACGGGGGTGCCTGGGTGGCTCTGTTGGTTATGTGTCTGTGCCTTAATTTCAGCTCATGTCATGACCTTACCATTTGTGAGATGGAGCCCTGAGTCAGGCCCTGCAATGACAGCACGGAGCCTGCTTGGGATTCTTTCTCCCTCTCTGCCCCCACCAAAGTGTGTTCTCTCTCTCTCTCAAAATAGATACACATTAAAAAAAATTTTGTTAAAGATTTATCTTGCCCCCTAATGTGCCTCTTTGTAGTCTGTTTCTTTCCATCAGTCCCAGACAGCCACTCATCTGCTTTTTGTCACTAATTTTGTCTTGTCATAAAATTTTATATAAATAGGATAATATGGTGTGTAGTTTTGTTGTGTGTCTGGCATCTTTCATTCAGTCTAATGCTCTTGACATTCATCCATATTGTTGGATATACATATCAGTAGTGTATTCCTCTCTACTGCAGTATTACAATTTGTGTTTTTTGATGACTCATATGCTGAGCATCTTTTTACGCCCATATCAGACAATTTGAACATTTTCTTTTGGGAATTGTTTCTTTAAATCTCTTCTGTTCATTCTGGGTTGTTTGTTAATATCAAGTTATTAGGGTTATTTATATATTCTTCATGTCTCTGTGTCGGGGATCAGATGGCGCTGGTAGAAGGTAGAGGAAAGAGGGATGACTAGGGGAGAAATTAGCATCATCATGAAGCAAGTGATCCTTCACAGTTTGGTAGTCATCTTTGAGGTTCTTCTCTTAGGTCTGTTTGTTTTTGGAAGGACATCAGATAACTAGCCTCATTTTTGTAACTCTGCAGCCAGCTCTGACTTCATTTTGTTAGTATTCTATCTTTAAGTAATGTTTTCTTTAAAAAATAATTTTCTCTGTTTTTAAATAAATTTTTTTCTTGGAGGTCAGTAAGTAAATTCTCTTTATATCCAGTCTACAGAGAATAAAAATGTTATTCAGATGAACCACTTCAGTGGAAGCTGCAGAATAGATTTTATATGCATAGAAATAAACTAAGAATTTGAAATTTGTCAGTTTTTTAATCAGCCTTTGCAGGGATCAGTAAACTATGGCCCACTGGCTATTTCTGTAAATAAGATTTTATTGGAGCACAGCCACACCCATTCCTTTGTGCATTGTCTACAGTGTGCTGTAACAGCAAAGTTGAATAGTTGTGATATAGTTGAATAGTTTGAGACCGTATTGTCCACAAAACCAAAAATTTTACAGTCTTGGCCTTTGCAGAAAAAATATTGATCCCTGAGCTATAGGAATGTATTTGATGAATTAATCTTATGTATTTAAAAATGTGGAATGGAAAAAAATGTTTTCCAATCTCTATTTTTAGTATACAGTAAAGTACTAATTTTGTTTTAATGGGTCTCTATCTTCAAGATCCCTTGTAAACCATTGTTTGGTCTTACTTGAGTCCTTATGCCTCAATTTTTGTTGAATGATAGATTATCTGTCATTATAAACAGTTATTCCTGGCTGTCTCTGCATGTGAAGCCTGCATGTTATTAGAAAGTTGGATGTTTTGTCAGGTTCATGGCAGAGCTACATGGATGGGAAACGTTCATCCTTAAGCAGGTGCTATGCGCACAGTTTAACCAGCGTTACAAGCCTACAAGTACAACAGTAATTTTGATGTTTTTTCCTCTAACTTTAGCAGATTAGAATTGTCAATCTTGGAAATGTTTCTCATCTGACAGCTACACATTCAGACTATTTCCCTATTCTTGGCAATGGTTAAAGAGAGACTCTAGGCAAGGAAATCTTTTTTCTGATTTTTCCCTTGGTTCTGATCCCAACTTTAGGGGCACTGTTTAAACCATATCTTTCATGATTTTGTCCAAGCTCATGTAACCTTCCCACTGAGCTACTTAATGCTCTGTAAAGACGTCCTTGGCCTTCACACATGGTACCATGTTTCTACTTTTTATTTTCTTAGTACTTTACAAACATTTTGATATAGGTGTTCACCTTAATCAAGGCCCTGTCTTCTATGGTCTCTTTCCGAAAGCCTGGCAAATACAGGGTGGTCAGTAGCATGGGATCTAGAGAGCCTCAAAATTCAGCTACAAATGATTACAAATAATCCAGTTATTTCTCTATACAGAATTGTTTAAATAAACTATGGAACCTCCACATATGGAATATCATGCATCTGTTAACAACAAAAGGTCGTGGAATTATACTTTTAGGACATATTTTGAAATTATGAAACAAGGCAAAAGAAAAACAAGACAAAACAAGACAAAAAACCAAGGAGCAGTACAGTTTGTGGTATAGATCTGTTTCCTAGTTGTCTACAGCTGTGTAACAAACCACACTAGAACGTATTGGTCTAAAACAGTGTTTTTTATTTTTTCTCTCACAACTGTGAGTCTGGCCATTGTTCTGTTCTTGGCTGTTCTTATTTATTTATATGTCTGCAAGTCAGCTCACTGCAGATCAGACTCAGTAGGTTAGGCTCTCACGTGTTTGGGGATCAGCTGGCCTTAGCTGGGACAACTTCTCTCTGTTCCATGTGGTCTCATCCTGTAGCAGATGAGTCTGTATTTGTTTTCATGGCAGGGTCAGGGTTCCAAGAGAGGCTCAGAACTGGCACTCTTTCACTTCTATCACATTTCATTGGTCAAAACAAGTCGGAGGCCCTGTCCAGATTCTGTGGAGAGGGAAATAGATCCCACTTCTTGATGCATTTCAAAAGTGGACATTCAATTTAACATCAGTACGCGTTCTTTTTATAAACAGGTCTGGGATAGGAATTTAAGTTTGTGTTTGCTCATTTGTGCATGGAGAAAGAAGGGGAGGATATACAAGAAATTAATTAAAATGGTTATGAATGGGGGCACCCGGGGTGTTTCAGTCGGCTCAAGTCATGATCTCGTGGTTTGTGGGTTCGAGCCCTGTGTCGGGTTCTGTGTTGACAGTGTAGAGCCTGCAGCCTGCTTCGGATTCTGGGTCTCACTCTCTGCCCCTCTCCTGCTGTCTCTCTCTCTCTCTCTCTTTGAAAAATAAATAAACATTAAAAAAATTTTTTTTGAATTTTTTTTAATGTTCATTGATTTTGGGGAGTCAAGGACAAGTAGTGGAGGGGCAGAGAGAGAGGGAGACCCAGAATCAGAAGCAGACTCCAGGCTCTGCACTGTTAGCACAGAGCCCCATGTGGGGCATGAACTCACAAGCTATGAGATCATGACCTGAGCCAAAGTCGGAAGCTTAACTGACTGAGCCACCCAAGTGTCCCTAAAAAAAATTTTTTTTTAATGAAAATAAAATGGTTACCTTTGAGGTGTGGTAGGTAGGGACAGGAGCAACAGATATTTCTTTTTATATCATATTGATTCCTGAACCATATATATATATACCTATACATATAGAAAAGAAAATTATCTGGTTTTGCTTCTGCCCCCAAAGATTTAAAGTTTTAAAAGGTTTAAACCTTCCCATGGTTTCTTAGTTAGGAGTTTGATTTTTTTTTTTTTAAGAAGTAGATATAATGGCTTCCTTGGTCAACATGTTTGGAGTGATCAGTATTCCTGTTCCAGTAATCTGAAAAATCTATATTCATCTCATTTTTCTCAGTACTGATAATCAGGAGCACTTGACCGTATCTTCTGTCTAAAACTCAGCATACAGGGGCGCCTTCAGGGCTCCGTCGGTTATGCGCCCGACTTCAGCTCAGGTCATGATCTCACAGTTCGTGGGTTTGAGCCCCATGTCAGGCTCTGTGCTGACAGCTAGCTCAGAGCCTGGAGCCTGTTTCGGATTCTGTGTCTCCCTCTCTCTCTCTGACCGTCCCCTTCTCATGCTGTGTGTCTCTCTTTCAGAAATAAAACATAAGAAAAAAATGTTTAACTCAACATACATAAACATGGCCAAATAAAATTATTAACTTTAATAGATTTGTAATCTAATTCAAGTAAATACGTACTGTAAGGCCATTATTATATATGTTCTCGTACCCCTCACAGAATCCTGTTTTGAGTGTGTTACCCTAGGAACACATGAGGAAAATCATTACCACACAAAACTAGTAAGTGATAAAGCATTTTTCACATCAAGTTCACCTTCTTTTACCTAAACATACTTTTTTCCTTGCAGCCCTGGGAGTTTCTTCATTCCAGTAGTCTAGGAAGTCCTTCTCCTGACATAATTGCATTTTTCTTACTTCATTTTTACACCTCTTCTATTTATTTTTCCATTGTATACTTGAGAATAATTTTTTAAAACTTTTAAAAAGCAATTTTTGGGCACCTGGGTGACTCAGTCCATTAAGCCTCTGGACTCTTGATTTTGGCTCAGATCATGATTTCACAGTTCATGGGTTTGTGGCCCTGCTTTGGGCTTCTCGCTAATGGTGCAGAGCCTGCTTAAGATTCTCTCTGCCCCTACCCTCCTACACTGTTGGTGGGAATGTAAACTGGTACAGCCCCTCTGGAAAACAGTGTGGAGGTTCCTCATTAAATTAACAATAGAACTCCCTTATGACCCAGCAATAGCACTGCTAGGAATTTACCTATGGGATATAGAAATGCTGATGCATAGGATTACATGTATCCCAATGTTCATAGCAGCACTCTCCACAATAGCTAAAACATGGAAAGAGCCTAAGTTTCCATCAACAGATGAATGGATCAAGAAGATGTGGTTTATCTATACCATGGAATACTACATGGCAATGAGAAACAATGAAATCTGGCCATGTGTAGCAACATGGATGGACCTTGAGGGTGTTATGCTGAGCGAAATAAGTCAGGCAGAGAAGGACAAATATCATATGTTTGCACGTATAGGAGGATTCGGAGGAACTTGACGGAGGAACAAGGGGGAGAAGAAGGGCGGAAATGGTGGGGGAAAGGGAGAGAGGCAAACCATGAGAGACTCTTGAATGCTGACAAAAACTGAGGACTGATGGATGTGGGGGGGAGGGGGGGATGGGCATGGAGGAGGGCACTTTGGGGATGAGCACTGAGTGTTATGTAGAAACTAATTTGACAATAAACTATTTGTAAGAAAAAAAAAACAATAAAAAAAAATAAAATAAAAAAATTAAAAAAAAATAAATAAATCCATGCCTTTCATAAGGCATTCTACAACCCAAAAAAAAAAAAAAAGTAAAAGTAGTTTATAATGCTTTGTCAATACTTTTATTTTTGGGCAATTTAACGTACAGGATTCTTCTCAAGTAACATTTATCTGGGATGCTTGTGTTTATGTTCTGTATTACTTCTCTTATAGAATAGTTCTACTCTTTAGTTTCATGTCTGATTCTTCCAATTCCTATTGAGAAGAAAAGCTCTGCTGTCACACAGAGGAGCCGTTCATTATTGTGTTCTCTCTTTCATCAGTTTTCTATTTTCATGATATCCATAGCTTATTGCATGAGGGAGAACTAACATCATTATTCAGACATGTTTCCAGAGCTTTTTCATGTTTGCTCTTCTTCGTTCCAATAGTGATATTGGAAATGCATGCGGTCATATGTTTGAGTTTTATTATTTTTTAGGTGTTATTTTTGAGAGAGAGCACATGTGCCCACTGGAGCAGGGGTAGGGCAGAGAGAGGGAGGCAGAGGATCTGAGTAGGCTCCAGGCTCTGCACTAAAGCAGGAAGTCTGATGGAGGGCTCGAACCCACGAACCGCAGGATCATGATTTGAGTTGAAGTAGGATGCTTAACTGACTGAGCCACCCAGGTGCCCCTCGAGTTTTATTTTTTAAGCGAAATATACCTAAGTCTTCAAAATAACCAAAGCACAGACTCGGTGACTAAATCAGTTACTTTGAATATTAAAAATCTTTGTTTAGGATCAAGTTGAACCTTTATGACAAAAAGAAGGGTTATTTTGATTTTCTTGGACTGAAGACTTTATTTCTCTTTGATAATCCAAGCAGTGGTGTTTATGGGCTCAAAGTCCCAATTGAGAGAAAGGAATTTATTCTCTTTGCACTGTATCTAAGGTTCCCTGGCATTGAAAAGAGCTCAAGATATGGTTGGTTCTTTCAGGGAATTCAGCTAGAATATAAAACATGAGTATCTGTTCCATAAAAATTCAGAAATGAAGTCACTGTAACAGTGATGACATAAAGGCATGGCATGGCCAACAATCAGAGGGCTAAAATGCCTACTCTGGAATGTACCCCTTATCCACCATCTGAGCAGCTGCTGTATTGTTAGGTTATAAACCACTTGGATAGATCTCACAGCATGAAGTGTCTTCATGCCACCCAGCCTCCAATAAAAATACCCCCTTACATGGTACTTGGTGCTTTTGCAGCTGTTAATTTTTGAATCATTCCATGTAATATCGCTGAGGTTAGATGGATTAACTGTTGATAGTATACCCATTTTCTATGGAAATCAAATATTAACTCAGTCATGGTCACATAGCTAGTTAGGTGGTATATCCAGAACTTGACACAAGGCTTCCCAGTTTCCAATCATCATTTCTATTTACTGAGTACCTTCTCTAACCTGGCACTAGTCTAGGCATTATTTCTTACCTTTATCTGTTTCCTACCAGGTAGGTCTTATTACTTCTTATTTGACATTTGTTGAAAATGGCCCAGAAAGGCGAAATGGGATTTGATAAAAGTCACGTAGGTTGTAACAGAGTGAGAATTCACATTAAATTTCTCAGTCTCCATACCCATGTTTTTTCTACTAGTCGATGTTATTGAACATGAGATAGAACACTAGTGTTGCAGGTTTATGAGTAGTGATGTGAACCAAAGATATGGGTAGTTTTAATTTGTAAACAGTACTCTGTGGCTGGGTTTTGCCCAGTATCTGAGCTTTCAGTAGTGTATAATTCAGTGTTCTGCAGTTGGGCTCCTCAGTTTTTCATTCTGCCAAGTGCTGAATGTTAAAACACATCTTGCTGTTAAGTCCTCCTCAGGCCTTTGGCGCCCTTGCTGTAAAGGCAGGTGGTCTGAAGAAAGGCTCCCTCTAGGTTGTTGCACACTATACACAACACATTATAGTGCGAGACAACTGTCAGTTCCTTCCTTCCCCTCTCCCCCACCCTCCAGAAAGCTGGGCCCCAGATGGAAGAGCTGGAAACATGTCAACCATTCTCTGAAGGGCATTGAAAAAAATACTGTCAAGAAGAAAAAGGCAAACGCAACAGCTCATTAGTCCACTAATCAGACAGGACGACCGTCAATTTCACAAAGAAAATGTCCTGGACAGAGAGATGGGAAGAGCTGGCAGAGTGTTGCCCACATGGCTCTCAGAGTGCTGCACATTTTTGTCAGGGCTTTTGTAACTTGAGGACATTACTTGATAGACTTTATATATTCATTAGCTCTCTTTCCAAAATATGACCAGTGCACACTGAAGCATAAAAATAATATTTGGTGATATTTTCCTCATTAGAGCATGCTCATGAATGTGCAGAGATGGGCTTTTTTTTTTTTCTTTGCCAGTGTCATGAATGTATTGTGTTTATAGCTATGATCTCACAGAAAGAAATCTTTGATTTAACATTCTCATTTGTACCTTTGGTGTATCCTTTTCTTGTACTTTAAATTGAATTCAGCAGTAATTGGAGAATAAATACATGGCGCTTAATTGAAAAGCTGGAGTTACCGAGAGGAACATAGTTCAGTTTAAAGATGATTATGGTGCCCCTGGCCCTATTAACCAAATATGTAACATGTTCTCTTTAATGGGGAAAAATAACTGAAGCTGTTAGAATATTGCTCCAGTCCTGTTGATATTAGCCCAGACCTATTTACAATGTCATTAATTTTAAAACTGTCAAATTTCTCTTTCTGGAATTTGTTGTTCTCTGCCGTTATCAAACAGCTGCTTATGAATTGTCCCCCTGGTGAACTAGCCTGTGCCTCATTTAGATTCAGCTCTACTTTTCATTTTTTTGGATACTGTACATCATAAATGACATTTTCGTGATTGGTGCCAGGGATGTTGACTCCTCCTCTTTTTTCCTGCTTACCATAGTTGATATATATAAAAATTTAGTACTTTGTCATTTGTGGTAATTTATATACAACTGATTATGATTCTATTTCCATGCCATGCAATTGATGCCTACTGGTCTAGATAGTCCCATGTTAGCTCCCCCCCCGCCCCCCTTCGCTCCCCCATTATTTGATGAATTTATAAAGAGAGTCAAAAAACAATGCATTTGAGATAAGCTGAATTTGTAACCTGGTTTCTTCCTTTCTCAGCCACTATCCTCACTGTGAACTTTCAGGTCATGTTACCCTTTGATCTTACTGGCTTGTTTTAGTTTCCTATGATTGTCATAACAAAGGTCACAAATTGGGTGGCTTAAGACAACAATAATCTCTCACTGTTTGGGGGTGGGGGTGGGGCAGAAGTCCAAAACCAAGGTATAAGTAGGGTTGAGTCTTTCTTGGGACCTCTGAGGAAGAATCTAGTCCATACCTGTCTCCCAGCTTCTGGTAGTTGCTGACAGTCCTTGGCATTCCTTGGTGTATAAATGCATCACTCCGGTCTCTGCCATCATTGTCGCATTGCACAACTACGTCCGTCTTCATGTTGTCTTCCTTCTGTGTATGTGTCTCTTCAGCCCTTCTTAGAAGAAGAATATCATTCATAGTGGATTTGGAGTCCTCCTGGATAATCCAGGATGATCTCCTTTCAAGATCCTTAGCTACGTCTTCAAAAACCCTTTTTCCAAATAAGCACATATTCACAGTTCAAGGTAGTGAGAGTAGTCCTCCCCCACCCCCCCATCCTTTAACCACAGGGGATATATTCTAAGACCCCCGTGGATTTCCGGAACTGCAGATAGTACCAAATGCTATACACATCTATGTGTTTTCCTACACACATACCTGTAATAAAACTTACTTTATAAATTAAGCACAGTAAGAGATTAACAATAAATGAAAATAAAATAAAACTATTATAATAATATAGTGTAATAGAAGTTATGTGAATGTGGTTTCCCCCAACTCTCCCCCTCTATCAGAATATCTTATTGTACCGTACTTACCCTTCTTTTTGTGATAATGTGGATGATGTGAGACAACAAAAATGCCTGCATGATGAGGTGAATGACATGGGCATGTTTACCTCATGTTAGGCTACTCTTAAACTTCTGACTATCCATCAGGAGGATCATGTGTTTCCAGACCATGGTTGGCCACAGTTAACTGAAACCCTAGAAAGTGGAACTGGCTGAGAGGGAACTACTGTAGATCCCTTTTGAGGGGCATCCATTCAGCCTATTCAAATAAGCATTCTTAAACTTCTCAGTCCTCTAGAAAAATATGATGGTATTTTAAGTTATTGTCAAAATTTTTATCATCTTTTAGAAAACTCTGACTTCCATTCCTTTTATTCTCTTTAGTTGGTGCTGAGAAAAGAGTGCCAGCAATGCCTGGATCGCCTGTGGAAGTGAAGATACAGTCAAGATCCTCACCTCCCACCATGCCACCCCTCCCACCAATAAATCCCGGAGGACCTAGGCCAGTGTCATTTACTCCAACAGCATGTGAGACCTCTTAATTTACTTGGGTTTGTGGGTCAGGGTGACATTTCAATCTAAGTGACTGGCTGCTATTAAGCCTTCTGCATATACTATTCAACATTTTCAAAATAGCTGTACGGTATTTTATATGTATACACACACATATGTACATACACATATACACACACACATATGGTTATTTGTTTTATAAATTGGTTTTGCCCTCTGAGAATAGTACTTAGCTAATTTAGAAATTTGAAAATTTAGTGATCTAAATATTTTGTTTTCATACTCTGGCTATTAAGTAGCTATTTTAATTTCTTGGCTCCAAAATGAGTTTAAATTATTATATTTATTTATAGGAATCAAAGTAAGTTTCATATAATTATCAAACAACTTCTAAAACTATTTGAGGACTACCATGGTAAAGCTGTTGACAAAAGAGAATGAATGTCGTCTTAGTTTGCTAGGGCTGCCACAACAAAATATCGCAGAAGGGCTGGCTGAAACTCACAGCTCTGGAGATAGAAGTCCAGGGTCACAGTGTCAGCAGGTTTGGTTTCTTCTGAGGCCTCTTTCCTTGGCTGCAGGAATGGCCACCCTTCCTGCTAAGTCCTCCTATGTGCTTGCCTCTGTGGATGTAGATACCTGCTGTCTTTTCCTCTCGTAAGGACAATTTTCATAGTGGATTAGGGAGCCACCCATATTATCTCATTTAATCTTTAAAGGCTGTGTCTCCAAATACAGTCACATTCTGAGATGTCGGGGATTAGAACTACAACATAGGAGTTTGTGGGGGCCATAATTCAGTCTATAAGAACTACATTAGTGCAGGGGCGCCTGAATGAGTCAGTCAGTTAAATGTCTAGCTCTTGGGGCGCCTGGGTGGCTTAGTCGGTTAAGCGTCCGACTTTCGCTTAGGTCATGATCTCGCGGTTCGTGGGTTCGAGCCCCGCGTCGGGCCCTGTGCTGACTGCCAGCTCGGAGCCTGGAGCCTGTTTCAGTCTGTGTCTCCCTCTCTCTCTGACCCTCCCCCGCTCACGCTGTCTCTCTCTCTCTCCTAGAAATAAATAAAACATTAAAAAAAAAATTAAAAAAAAAAAATAAAATAAATGTCTAGCTCTTGATTTCGATTCAGGTCACGATCTCACAGTTGTGGGATGAAGCACCACATACAGCTCTGTACTCAATGTGAAGCCTGCTTGGGATTCTCTCCCCCACCGATATAAACAAACATTGGAAAACAAAAAAAAATTAGCCAATAAATATATAATAAATATTCAACCTTGCATCAAGTTAATTCAAATAAAATCCAGTGTGTACTACCAGAATGTTCAAAATGGAAAATAGTATCAAGCTTTGGTGAGCATGTGGTGAGCTACCTGAACACTCTTATATTGTTTGAGTGTGAGAATATTATTTGGTAGTATTTAGTAAAATTGAATTTTCAAAAACCCTGTAACTCATCAGTTAGTTCTGTATGTATAGTTAAACACACAAAAATCAAAAGAAGACCCAGGTTAAAATCTAGCCTTACATACATGTCTAGATTTTTTAAATTTTTAGTATTTATTTTTGAGAGACAGAGAAACAGAATGTGAGTGAGGAAGGGGCAGAGAGAGAGAGAGAGGCAGAAGATCCAAAGTCAGGCTCCAGACTCAGCTGTCAGCACAGAGCTCTATGAAGGGCTTGAACTCATGAACCTCCAGATCATGACCCAGGCCAAAGTTGGAAACTTAACTGACTGAGCCACCCAGGCACCTCTTTATATGTCTAGATTTTAATCTGAATTTTTCTGCTTTTCTATGCCCATGCATGTTGACTCTCACAGATACTCTTCCTCGCTGAGCAGAATAACTTGGTGTTTATGGAGTGCCCATGATGCATCAGAGCACTCTGCTAGGTGCTATATGCATTTTCTTATTTAAATGCTTTTACATAAACTTACATACTACCTTTGCTCAAGCATTTATGTTTTTTGTGTTTATTATTTTAAAAGGCAAGAGGAGAGTCTAAGAGGTACAGCTTTAATTGAAGTTTTAATTATTATATTTCAAAACATTTGAAATTGAATAGCTACTATAGCCGTCTGACCCAAGGAAATAAAATGAAGTTTTATATCCTTTTTAAAATTCTGTTTTCTATTTCAGAGTTCTGCATCCTTAGATATAGGTGCTATCTTGAAATGAACAGATTTAAACCTAGGCTGTCATTCAGATTTCAAGACACAGACAATAGGAATATATATACATAAATTTAGCCCTTTTTACCTTCATATTTGACTACTTGGTGGTGGAAGTTTTTATTTTGGAAGATGTGCTCATATGCTTTCACTGAAGAGATTGTGAAAAAGCAGCATGGCTAAAAGCACAGTAATATATTCTGTTTATGGGTTGCTTCAAAAGGGGCAGCTCTCCAATGGCAATTGACCTTTCTGTGAACACAAAGAAACAGCAGACCACTGCAACTAATTTTCTCAATTGCTGAGGTTGAGTGTTGAGCTTTCCTTTCCAGTAGCTCTAGTGATCTCTTTTAATGGAAGATATAGAAGAGAATTTGCCTGTTAGTCTTTTATGTAGTGAATCATTCAGCAGCTTTTTCCTCTTAAGCTTAAGCTTTGCTAGCTAATGAACAAAGCCAATATATGTATGGTATACACAATCTACAAAACTTAGTATAGTATATACGGATATATAACATAGTGTTCATTAAAAAGTACACAGTCTTGGGGCACCTAAGTAGCTCAGTCAGTTGAGCATCCAGCTTCGGCCTAGGGCATGATCTCACAGAGTTCGGGTTCAAGCCCCGTGTCAGGCTCTGTGCTGATAGCTCAAAGCCTGAGCCTGCTTCAGATTCTGTATCTTCCCCTCTCTCTGCTCTCTCATTCTCTGTCTCTCTTGGTCTCTCAAATATAAACGTTAAAAAGAAAGAAAAAGGAGTGCACAGTCTGTTAAGACAGTGCAAATATAGAAAAAGTAAGTAGGTCCCATAATGGAAGCATCTATAGGCAGCAGAGAAGAGTTATTAAATCTACCAGGGTTTACCTTAATGTGGTGCCACAGAATCTGTTAAAGAATGTTTCTTAATACAGGTGATATCTGAGCATACATAGGATGAGGAAAAGTTGGCCAGATCAATTCTGAATCCAGGTCAGTCAAGGAGTAGGAACAGTATGGCTGACCAACTATGATTGGCATGGAGGCAGAAGAAGGGAAGTGGAAGATTTTTCACGATTAATGACTTGATGTTAAGCCCAATATAAGTAAATGTCAGTTTTCTAAGTTAGGTAAACATTAAATAATTGGGCTCTTTAAATTTGGCTTAAGTCTTGACTTAATTTGTTTCTCATGTCTTAGACATATGTTTTAGTTTTACCCTCCTAGATTTTTAAGCCTAGGTATGATTAAGTGAAAATCTATTGACACTTAGGCACCAGGTAATTTTATTTCACCCTTCAGAAGAAAGAAATTTTTACTTAATACCACCAAGTACTTAGTTTTAGGGTGGTATTCCACATTGAAACTAGCAAGAAATGACTAAGAACAATGGGAAAAAAGTAAACTGTAATTAATCACATATATTATAATATGAGCAGAAATAGAGAATTAGTGTGTCCTGTGTGGTGTCTAGAAAAGTGCTTAATTGAATGATCAAGAATCTGGCACTATTAATATCGCACTGTTGGAACAGAGAAAAATTGACTGTGATGGGCACGAATATTCTGAATGGTCTAAGAGATACATACTTATATTCCTTTTTGCAGAAATAGGTCATTAAATCTATAGCCTAGAAAAAACATTTCTCACTTTAACAGAACTCTCTCTTTTCTGGTTATCTATTCCCATGCTACATTGTAACTGATTCCTTATCTTCTTTGGAACCCCAAGATCAGGAAGGAGATGTAACATTAAAGATGCGCATTTGTGCATAAATGCAAATGCATAAATGTTGAGTCCACTAGAAATATGTATCCTACCAGACTCAGCTGCTGCAGTACCTGTTGCAGGAAATGTTAACACTACCTACCCCAGTCCATAGCAACTGTAGTTAGGTATCCCTTCTCCATGCTCTTACAGCACTCCATACTCTTCTATTTTAACACATCTGTGTTAATCTGTTATCGTTTTTGACCTGGTAATCTGTTTTACTATGTAGTAGTCTCACTGAGAGCAGAAACTCTTTCTTGTATATTCTTAATATATGCTTTACAAAATTCAGATGAATAAACGAAGGTTAATGCAAACAGGAAGAAATTAACAAAGATCCATGTGTTTTGCACTTAAACAGTCTTTCATTTTGGCTTTTTTTTAGTAAGCAATGGCATCAACCATTCTCCTCCTACCCTGAATGGTGCCCCATCACCACCACAGAGATTCAGCAATGGGCCTGCCTCTTCCACATCATCTGCACTAACAAATCAACAGTTGCCAGCCACTTGTGGTGCTCGGCAGCTCAGCAAGTTGAAACGCTTCCTTACCACGCTACAGCAGTTTGGCAATGACATCTCACCAGAGATTGGGGAGAAGGTGCGGACTCTCGTTCTAGCACTGGTGGTAAGTACAGCATCACTGTCTACAGCTACCTGAGTACGTGGCTTAGAACCAAAGCCAGCATACCTGTAGCAACATGGCAAAATATGCAGACTAGATCAGTTATTATATAACTCGTATTAAAGTGTGGAATTGTGGATTTTAATTATGGATAACAATGCTTATTAAAGAAACAAATCTATAATGTTTACCTCATTATGTTGATTTTAATTCTAAGAAGCATCTTTGAATTTGTCTTAAAACTGAGTTTGAGCAGGCTGCTGAGGTTCAACCAAGCTAATGCAAGGTTTTGTTACTTAATGTATTCAGTGCCTGGTGCATTGTATCCAAACCTGAGAGAAAAGAAAAGCAGGGAGTTTAATTTTCACAACAATAATTTGTAAAATTATAAGTCTCGTGGTCTAAATAGTGTCAAAGGGATTACATTATTCAGCTCCTCATGCAAATGTAGTTTCTTTAGAATTTTCAAGGTACACATAATTTTTCTTTGTAGAAGGAGTGTGGTGAACCCCTGGTATAAGGCAATAATTTTCTGACATAGGCAGCCAGGTAGGGTTTGTGTCTCAGTGTATGTACATAAGGAAAGTACTGACAGTTCCCTATGTTTATAAATGGAATTCTTCAAAATTTACCTCCTGAAAAAGCAATTCATGCTTCTGTGTGTTAGCCTCCACCTATGATAAAGGTGAATCATGGTTTTAAGGCTTAATGTTGTAGTTCTTAAAGTGTAATCAGGGACCCTTGGGATTCCCCCAGACCCCTTCTGGAAGTTCTGAAGGTCAAAATTATTTTCATAATAATATTAAGATGTTCCTTGCATTTTCATTCTTATTCTCTCAGGAGCATACAGTAGAATTTTCTCGAGGCTGCATGATACAGGCTGTTGAAATGGATTAAATGCAGAAGCAGATAAGAAAACCCAGCTGTCTTTTAATAATCCGGACATCAAAAAGATTCACAAAACTGTCATGGCAGTGCCATTCTTCCTACATTTTTGGAGAAAATACAGTTATTTTGAAATGGGTTGTTAAGAAATGATTTCCATATCCTGAACTTTATTAACATTGGGATTATTGATAGATGTAACCCACATAAATTAGGAGTCTGAGACTAAAAAGTTGAATAATTGCTACCTAAAAAGATTTCTCAGTCTAGCATAGAAGAAACAACTTTCATACAAGGCAGAATGTGATAAATGACTTTTTCATCATTTCAGATTTAATCCCTTTTGATTGTTAGAGCTTTAGGTTCATTCTCTCTCTCTTTTTAGGTTGTTCATTTTCATTACTATATTATATAGTATTTTAATGTAGGAATACAATTTGTACTTTTTGCTCTTGATGGACATTTGAGTTGTTTGCATTTTGAAGCAGTCAAAGAACCTAATACCAGCCCCACGTTCTGAAATTCCTTAAAAGAATTCACAGGACGTGGCATATAGCTGTGCTCACAACTAAGATTTATTACAGAGGCATAAGGTTACACAGCTGGATCATAAAGGAGAAAGATACGGGTGGAATCTAGTGGAATCCATGTGCAGGCTTCCTTATGCTCTTTCTCTTGTATGAATAGTCACACACAGCTCACTCTTCACCCAGCAGTGAAAATGTGGTGACGTTTGTGTGACGTTTTTCCCAGGGAAGTCTAATAGAGACTCTGTGCCCCAAGTTTTTACTAGAGTCTAGGTACGTAGGCACTCTTCGCCAGCACCTACCAAAATTCCAGATTCCTAGAAGGAAAATTAATGTTCAGCAGAAACCGCAATGTTTGCAAAAACAGTCCTGGCACAGTGAGCCACCCTTACCAGTTAGGAAAGTTTTTTAATTTTTGTTTTGGGGGGGGAAACATTTATTGGTCAAATTTTACACTACTGGGTCTAGACTAAAAAAATGGGTTTAAATGTCAAGATGAGTTTGAACATAATTGTAAACAAAGCAGACATCAGAATGTCATTCCAGTTCTAGTAAGAGATTACTTTAAGGCACAACTTTATGTATATATATTGTATACATAAAATTATATATTATATACATATATATATAATATAATTTTAAGTTTATTTATTTTGGGAGAGAGAGAAAGAGCACAAGCAGGTGAGTGGCAGAGAGAGAAGGAGACAGAATCCCAAGCAGGCTCTGTGCCATCAGTGTAGAGCGCCATGTGGGGCTCAAACTCAAAAACTGAGATCATGACCTGAGATCAAGGCTCCGATGCTTAACTGACTGAGCCACACAGAGGCCTCAACTTTAAGTGGAGTCTATGCTTGAAGATAATTTCAAGAGTAAAAGAAAAAAAATGACAGACCTCATTTGAGAAAAAAAAATTCAAATTTTGTTATAGCTATAGAAGTATTTATATGTAGATGTAGCCAGTTGTGTCCTTTAAATGGCCATTTTCAGGTTAATTTTTTCTTCCTGATGATATCATCAGTAGGTGGTAAAAGCACACATAACGTTTACCAACTTACCCCAGTTTTAAGTGTACAATTCAGTTATTTAAGTGTATATGTTGTTGTGCAGCCATCACCACTATGTATTACCTCAGGAACTCTTTTCATCATGCGAAACTGAAACTTTGTGCCATTAAACCAGTAACTCCCCTTTCCTTACCTATCCCTTCAGTTTCCATCAACCACCATTCTACTGGACTACTCTAGCTACCTCATATAAGTAGAATCATACAGCGTTTGTCTTTTTGTTGCTTATTTTGCCTGGCATAATTGTCCTCAAGGTTCATCCCTGTTACAGTATTTATCAGATTTTTCTACTTTTTTTGGCTGAAAGGTCCATTGCATGTACATACCACATTTTACTTTTCTGTTCATCTGTTGATATACACTGGGGTACTTTTACCTTTTCGGTTAGGGAAAGTTTTATATCTGTATGGGACACTGTTTATCGCCCAAATTCATAGGTGCCAGCCGATGGCCCAACTTTGTAATAACCTTTATTAAGGTTATCAGTTTTAAACCTGCTATATTAACTCTTTTCTGTATGAGGGCCATTGCAAATAATGTTACTAGAAGCATTCTTTTACATGGTACACATGTGTAAGCATTGTACTGAACAGTGGAATTGGGATTTCATAAGGTATGCATATATACCAATTTCATATGTAAGGCTATTGGTTTTCTTACGTGTTATACTAATTTATACTCTGATATAATGTGATTTTTATTAAGATCAGTATCCTAATCTGTTCAGGCTATTGCAACAGATACCAATGACTGGGTGATTTATAAACAGTAGTCATTTATCTCTCACAGTTCTGGTGGCTGGTAAGCAGTGCCAGTAGATTTTGTATTCAGTGAGAGCTCACTTTCTGGATCCTAGATAGAGCTGTCTTCTAACTGTGTCCGCACAGGGCCAAAGGGGCAAGGGCGATCTCTTAAGGTCTCTTATATAAGGTCACTAATGCCATTCCTAAGAGCTCTGTCCTCATGACCTCTAATCACCTCCCAAAGGCTCCACATCCCAATACCAATTCATTGGGAATTAGGTTTCCACATAAGAATTTTGAGCGGCACAAGCATTCAGTCTATAGCAATTGGTATTGAAACCATGAATGTATTTGGAGAAGTTGCAGAAAAGGAAGTGTCTATTAAATTTAACATTATTTTTAAAAAATTTTAAATGTTTATTTGTGAGAGAGAGAGCACTCACACAAGTGGGGAAGGGGCAGAAAGAGAGAGGTAGACATGGAATCTTAAGCAGGCTCCAGGCTCCAAGCTATCCTTACAGGGCCCAATGCAGGGCTCGAACCCACGGATGGCAAGTTTATGACCTGAGCAGAAGTCAGACGCTTAACTGACTATGCCACCCAAGCACCCTTCCATTCATTATTTTATTTTTTTTTTTAATTTTATTTTTTTTAATGTTTTATTTATTTCTAGGAGAGAGAGAGACAGCGCGAGCAGGGGAGGGTCAGAGAGAGGGAGACACAGAATCTGAAGCAGGCTCCAGGCTCTGAGCTGGCAGTCAGCACAGGGCCCGATGCGGGGCTCGAACCCACGAACCGCGAGATCATGACCTAAGCGAAAGTCGGACGCTTAACCGACTAAGCCACCCAGGCGCCCCTCCATTCATTATTTTAAAGAAACACTTGGCAAAACAATTAGAGTAGGAATTCTCTTAATTTGAGGATAGTTGGTATCTCACAAAAAACCTACAGCAAGCCTCATACTTGTGAAATTTTGAAAGCTTTCCCTCTCATATTAGGAATCAGATGAGAACATCTTATCTAAAAAACAAAAGAAACTGGGGCGCCTGGGTGGCTCAGTCGGTTAAGTGTCCGACTTTCGCTTAGGTCATGATCTCGCAGTTCATGGGTTCGAGCCCCGCGTCGGGCTCTGTGCTGACTGCCAGCTCAGAGCCTGGAGCCTGTTTCGGAGTCTGTGACTCCTTCTCTCTCTGACCCTCTCCTGCTCATGCTGTCTCTCTCTCTCTCTCCTAGAAATAAAAAAAAAAAAAAAAAAAAAAAAATCAAAACAAGTTAATAAATAAATAAATAAATAAATAAATAATAAAAAACAAAAGAATGTCTTCCATTCAGTGTGATCCTGAACATTCTAACCTAACAAATAAGATATCAAGATTGGTTAGAGATCAATAAAACAGTCACTGTTCATAGATAAAATGATTATATTATATATGGCATTTGATATCTCTCTCTCTCTCTCTCTCTCTCTCTCTCTCTGTGGTTTGGCTGACATCTTGTTGAAAACTGTTTAACTTGGAGGAGAATGAACATCTTTAGATGGTTTTATTTCCCTATTCAAGAAAGCCTTCTTTCATTTCCTGTTTATGAAAAATATGGTTAAGATTTTGGCAGACATATCTAAGTGGAACTGTTGTTCCATGTGGAGGAGACTTCATTAGTCAAGTCAATAAAAGACCACACAGTTAGGTACCTGGGGAATAGTTCCGCTGTGTGAATTTCATGTTTCTGGTGTGTAAGAAATAAAGTACTGATAGTCCCTAACTGTACCAGGAGGTTAGCATGCTTAATTTCTAGTGCAAGGTAAAGGGAAATGTTTTATACTCCACCTAGAATACACATTCTGTAGGGCAGTTTGGCAAATTTCAGGTGCCTTAAAGTAGGCAGTTTCTTTGGCAAACCATTTTCTCTCTTTGAAATTCATCCTAAGAAAATTAATAAGCAGTTTGCACCAAGACCATTAGTTCAACATTTTTTATAATGCCAAAAAAAAAAAATTGAGACCAGCTAAATGTTATGTAAATCCCTGTGTAAATTGTAATACATCAATTTAATGGGATATGATATAGTCATTAAATATCAATGTCGGTGTAAAGCCTTGATACAAACGTATACTTCCTCCTGTTTCTCCTGACAATTAGAGCAAGAATCTCAGGACATTAGATGAAAAACCAAAATAAAGAAGATTCTGAAAGATAGCAAGTTTGCTAATGACCTTGTAACCCAAAGACATACATAGCAGTGAGTTCTCTAGGTTTTGTGTTTTCATCATATATCCTGGACTGTGGACTGTTGAAGCTAGTAACCTAGAAAGACTTATGAGTACAGACAAACAATAATAGAAACCCTCTTTCTAGCCAAAGGACCAGGAAAGGAGCAACCAAACAAGATCGAAAACTTTGACAATAAGCACACTATCATAGCCAAATATCTGAAAATTGCAGTAATGGGCAGCCTTTCCTCTCCCATCAGAGGCCCAAACTCCCGCCCTTCCCAGGAGTAATGATTCCCTCTCCCCCTCTCCAAATCAGTGGGAGAACCTGAGGATTGAGTGGGGAACCTGGGATTATACCCCATATGACTGCATCAAGGATTCTCCTTTTTCCAACGGTACAGTCTTGGGAGGCCTCCAAAATAGAAGAGAGAGATAAGATCCAGAGTCTTACAACACAGAACCCAAAACGTCCAGGATATATTACAAAAGGACTTCTCATATGAAGAACCAGGACCATCTCAACTGGAATGAAAAAAATTACCAAGAGACATTGCTAAGTTGACACAGATGTTGAAATTAACTAACAAGGCTTTAAAAAATGTTTTTAAATGTTTATTCATTTTTGAGATAGAGACAGAACATGGGTGAGAGAGGGGCTGAAAGAGGGGGAGACACAAAGTCTGAAGTTGGCTCTAGGCTCTGAGCTGTGAGCACAGAGCCCGATGTGGGGCTTGAACTCACAGACAGTGAGATCGTGACCTGAACTGAAGTCAGATGCTCAACAAACTGAGCCATCCAGGTGTCCCTGTCTGACAAGGATTTTAAAGCAGCTGTCATAAAATCCTTTAATGAACAATTGTCTACACAAATGAACAAATGCAAAAAAATTTTTATTTATTTTTGTTGTTGTTCCTCTCCCCCATCCCCCTGTACAGCCCCAGTTTTTTCTCTGTATTTAAGAATCTCTTGTGGTTTGCCTCCCTCCCTCTCTGTGACTTTATTTTCCCCTTCCCTTCCCCCATGGTCTTCTGTTAAGTTTCTCGAGATTACGTGGAAATTTTAAAACTGAAAAATATAATAATGAAAGTGAAAACACCAATGGACTCAACAGTAAAATGGAGAGAACAGAAGGAGGAGTCCGTGAACTTAAAGCCAGAACAACAGAAAACATGATCTATTTTGAACAACAGAAAATGACTTAAAAAATGAACAGAACCTCAGGGATCTAAGGGAATATAATAAAAGATCTAAATCACAATAGGACAGAAGAAAGAGCATGAAGCTGAAATAATGGCTTAAATTTTCCTAAGTTTGACAAAAGACCTAAATTTACAGATTTAAAAAAGCTAAGCAGGCCTCAAACAAGATACTCCCTTGCAAAAAAGGCCAAAAAATCTTGAGAGCACTGAAAGAGAAATATCTTATCCATAATGGAAATATTCCACTGACCATGGCATTTTTCAAGTACTGAAAGAAAAGAACTGTCAACCCAGAATCTTACATATATCAAAAATGCCCTTCTGGAGTGTTCAAAATATTCTCAGACGAAGTGAAACTAAGAGAATTTGTCTCTAACAGACCTCTCCTAAGCGAGTGGCTAAAAGAAGTTCCTGAAGCAGAAAATGGTAAAAGCAGGGATCTTGAAGTATCAGCATACATGGAAGAAAAATGGAAAGAGCAAAGATAAAAGTCAATACAATAGACTTGCTTTCTCTTGAGTTTTCTAAATTGTTTGGTAGTTGAAGCAAAAGTTGTAACATCGTCTGATATGGGATCTATATACCAGACAATCTGTGTACGTTAAGGAAATATTTAAGACAATTATATTATCAACCAGAGCGCAAAAGGGTAGATATCGTTTCTGTGCTTCTGTATCTTGACTGCAGTGACTTACATGGAATATACACACGCACTGAAGTCACAGAATACTCTGCTCACAGTTCACCAGTGTTCGTTCTGTCCTTGGTATATCGCACTACAGTTACAGAAAGTGTAGCCAATGGGAGAGCCTGGGTGCAGGATACATGGGAACCTGTCCATACTGTCATACTGTTTTTACAACATCCTATGATTATATTTATCTCAAATTTTTGGTTTTTTTTAATAAGGACTTAGACTTTTTTTTAATTTTTAAAGTTTATTTATTATTGACAGAGCAAGGGCATGAGAGGGGCAGACACAGAATCCGAAGCAGGCTCCAGGCTCTGAGATGTCAGCACAGAGCCCGATGCAGGGCTCGAACTCACAAACCGCAAGATCATGACATGAGCCGAAGTCAGTCGCTTATTAACCAACTGAGCCATCCAGGCGCCTCTCAGAATTTTATTTATTTATTTTTAAATGTTTTATTTATTACTGAGAGAAAGAGAGAGAGAGAGAGACAGTGTGAGCAGGGGAGGGTCAGAGAGAGAGGGAGACACAGAATTTGAAGCGGGCTCCAGGCTCTGAGCTAGCTGTCAACACAGAGCCCAACGCAGGACTGGAACCCACGAACCATGAGATCATGACCTGAGCCGAAGTCAGACGTTAAACTGGCTGAGCCATGCAGGCGCCCCATCCCCTCAGAATTTTAAAAGATGAAAAAATTTTAGTCTGGTAGCCTGTCTGTACCTGTTGTTTTCTAAGACCACTGTAGGTGTTCCCCTCCAGTAAGAGACCAGATCCCCTAACATTTTACCTTTTCGCAGTCTTCTCTTTGTCAGAAGCATCTTTCCTGAGACTGTCCTTTTAATTTTTCAGGTAACACCTCTGTAAAGCCTTCTTTGTCCCCCTGAGTCTGATTCAAGCATGTCTTCTCTTTGTGGCAGTAGTGTCCTGCATGTGTGTGTCTTGATCATAGTGTAATGAGTAGCTTGCTTGTCAGTTTTCCTGCTACACTATGAGTACTTAGGGAAAAACAACTATGCTCTTATTTAAATAACTGAAGAGGGGGCGCATGGGTGGCTCAGTCAGTTAAACATCTGACTTCAGCTCAGATCATGATCTCAAGGTTTCTGAGTTCAAGCCTTGTGTCAGGTTCTGAGCTGAGAGCTCAGAATCTGGAGCCTGCTTCACATTCTGTCTCCCTCTCTCTCTCTACCCCTCCCCTCCCCAAATAAATAAAACATTAAAAAAAATAAATAACCAAAGGAGAGGGCAAGATAACAGAACAGTGGTTTATCATCTTCCTCAGATGATTCCCCTGCAACAGTATATACGGTCCTGAGTCACTTTCTCTGGCCTAAGTCACTATTTCTCTGGCCACGCATCTCATCCTTTCCCTTCTTTGTCCATCTACAAGAATAGTTAAAAATCATTCATACAATTTATGCATATATTTACTCTATTTGTGTTTACTTTTATTTTATTTATTTATTTTTACAAATAGTTTATTGTCAAATTAGTTTCCACATAACACCCAGTGCTCATCCCCACAAGTGTCCTCCTCCATGCCCATCCCCCCCCCCACATCCATCAGTCCTCAGTTTTTGTCAGCATTCAAGAGTCTCTCATGGTTTGCCTCTCTCCCTTTCCCCCACCATTTCCCCCCTTCTTCTCCCCCTTGTTCCTCAGTTAAGTTCCTCCTTATCCTCCTATACGTGCAAACATATGATATTTGTCCTTCTCTGCCTGACTAATTTCACTAAGCATAACACCCTCAAGGTCCATCTATGTTGCTACACATGGCCAGATTTCATTCTTTCTCATTGCCATGTATTTGTGTTTACTTTTAGAGGCCTGATTGCATTGATTGCAGTAGGGAAAGAATATTCTTTTACACCTCATTTTTATTCTGATTACCAGTGCCTTTGGTGGCATTATACAAATGTTAAGTACTTAAAACAAGGATTCAATTAAATTGTAAAAGAATCTTGGTATGAGGCGCCTGGGTGTCTCAGTCAGTTAAGTGTCTGACTCGTGGTTTCAGCTCAGATTATGATCTCGCAGTTTGTGGGAGCGAGCCTCACGTCAGGCTCTGCGCTGACAGCATGGAGTCTCCCTGGGATCCTCTGTCTCCCTCTCTCTCTGCCCCTTCCCCATTCACACTCTTAAAAACTTAAAAAGTAAAATAAAATCAATTCTTTAAAAAAAAAAATCTTGGTGTGAAATGAGATAAACTTCAATTCGATATAAAAGGAAATATTTTTAATTTTTACTGAATATTAATGTGATATATTTAGAAAATCCAACATAATTTCATATCCAGAAATAACACTGTTGTAATTGTCTTTTTAGGCACTTAAAATACTATATATGGGTGTGTGTGTGTGTGTGTGTGTGTGTGTGATTTCCATAAAAAGCTTATATGAAAGCGTACTGCTGTTTTTCTGATTTTTCATTTAACAGTATATTTTTAGACACCTTTCCTTATTAATGCACATAGTCTTTCCCCCTCCCTTAGTGTTCCGATGTATGACTGTACCATACAGTCATGGTAGTGGACCTGTATGTTTTCTGTTCCTTGTTACTAAGAAGCAGTATTGTGTTGATAAATAATCTGTATGGTACTTGTTACAGCTTTGAACCCTTGATGATTTTATAAAATAAAATCTCTACAAGTAGTACTTGTTCTCTCAGGGAAGCAAGAATAATGCCCCGTTTTGTTTTTTAGCTTGTCATTATACTGTGTTTTAGGGAATTGAATAAAAATATTTTGTGAACTTTGATGAAAATATTTTTATTTGTACGTTCACCTTACCAGAAGAGCTGAGAATCCTATTTAAATCTAGACTTTTGAAAAAATACATGGGAAGTGCTAATAACCATACTGGAAATACTACAGTCTCAGCAGTGGGAGTGTGCCTGTTTCCAGGCAATGTAATACACAAGCCGACCACGGAAGGTAGAAGGCACCTGCTGTTCTGCCTTGGATTTTTGGTTTGTCTTTTTTAGAAGATTTAGGGAACTGATGGTAGAAGGAGGCCAGGATCTATGAAGAAGTGAACTTCAGAAGTTGATATCCTGGACTCAGTCAAGATTATTCCATCTGGGAACATTGTAGGCTTGGTTTCTGGTACCCGAGGTGAATTGTCATAAACTCCTTAATACAAGGAACCTGAGTGCCTCTCTTTATAAGTACTGAGGAAAGCAGTAGCTGCTGAATACAGAGGAGAATTTAGATTTAGGGTATTAAAGAAAAGAAAATTCATGAGGCCAAATTTCTTTCATAAAGGAAACAGGATTTATTTAACCTTTAAGAGGGATTTGAGGGGCGCCTGGGTGGCTTAGTTGGTTAAGCATCTGACTTTCGCTTAGGTCATGATCTCACGGTTCGTGGGTTCGAGCCCTGCATCGGGCTCTGTGCTGACTGCCAGCTCAGAGCCTGTAGCCTGTTTCAGTCTGTGACTCCCTCTCTCTCTGACCCTCTCCTGCTCACGCTGTCCCTCTCTCTCTCCTAGAAATAAATAAAAAATATTAAAAAAAAATAATAATAAGAGGGATTTGAGTTTACATTGGTGTTCTTGGGATTTTCCTTTTCCTTGACCTAAAAAGGGTTAGCACTATTAGATTTGTATTAGGGGGACAACATCCACTTTTAGAATTGATAATGTTATTTATCTTTCCAGAACTCAACAGTAACAATTGAAGAATTCCATTGCAAGCTCCAAGAGGCTACAAACTTTCCTCTTCGTCCTTTTGTGATTCCATTCCTCAAGGTAATTTTTATAATCACTGAGTGTAATTTATCTTCAGTGTTTCCTGAAGCTTTCCTGCTGCTGATCCCTGTTCTGTGATCTAAGCCAGGGTGGCTCGCCACACATTTTCATATCTTTATTTTATTTGAGTCTGCTTGAGAAATGGGAGTGTGGCCTGCAGATAAGCCTTCCTCACAGGTAGGCTTGAGAATTACAGAAGTCTTGAGTTGTGGTCCATATGCAGATACTACTGGTAACACACAGGAGCAGGTGGGGGGAGCAGGAGATATGTGGATGGTGTGGAGGCTTGGCTTTTAGCAGAGGAAGTAACTGAACACTAAATTTTTTGTTTGTGGCCAACAAGAGAAGTGGGTGTGTTTTCTGAGGAGGCTGTCAGACAAGGAGAGGCCTCTCAGTTTCCACTTATCCTCAGAACAGAAGAACATGCAGGAAGGTACTGTTGCTGTCTCCCCAACCCCAATTGGTCTATCTTCTGATTAGGTCCTCTGGAATGAATGTTCCCTAGAACCTGTTGTCATGAAGGCTTTTGAACATTTACAACAAGTAGAATTAATAAGGCCCATGGAAAGAACTTGAGTAAATACACAGAGAGAGTACCAGCTGATGAAACTACTTTTGGATAATACTCAAATTATGAGTGCTTTGCAGAAATACCCCAACTGTCCTACAGATGTTTGACAGTGGGCAACATCCTCTCTGAGCTGGTTATATGACCAGGGGCTTCACTTATGGAGTTTCAGGCTTACTCCTCTAAGGAACTAAAAGCTATTGTCCTTTAACAAGATATGTTACTATATTTTTTTATATTTATAAAATTGTATTTTTATATTTATCAGAGACTGTTATACATGTAGGTCTTGGCTGTGTCTTGCCTTTGAATCATGAACAGTTACATGATTTATAATTCCAGTGATTTAGATTATATTGTAATTCAAAGAAATAAATATCACTGTCTTTTAGGGGGAAAAAAAACTTTTGGGAGACATTGTTCGGAATTGTTGTACTTACCTGAGACGTAAGACTGTATTAAATTTGTATGTAATATGCCCTTTTAAAAAAGTGTTTTAGGGATGCCTGGGTGGTTAAGTTGCTTGGGCAGACGACTTCCGCTCAGGTCATGATCTCATAGTTCGTGGATTCGAGCCCCACATTAGGTTCTGTGCTGACAGCTCAGAGCCTAGAGCCTGCTTCGGACTCTGTGTCTCCTTCTCTCTCTGTCCTTCCCCTGCTCATGCTCTGTCTCTCAAAAATAAATAAACATAAAAAAAATTTTTTAAGTTTTATTTCAAAATAATTTCATACTCCTAGAAAAGTTACAACATGGTACTGTAAACTTACTGTATACCATACCACCGTCTCTTTAGTCACATTCTCCAAATGTTACTATTTTATCACATCTGTTTTTCTTCTCTTTGTCTTATATTTATTTTTTCCTCAAATATTTGAGGGGCACCTGGCTGGCTCAGTCAGTAGAGCATATGACTGTATCTCAGATGTGCGAATTGGAGCCCCGTGTTGGGTGTAGAGATTACTTAAAAAATAAAATCTTTTTTTAGAAAAAGAAATGTTTAAGAGGAAGCTACAGACATGAAACATCTCAATACTTTTTAGTATAATTAACAAATCAAGAAATTAACATTGATAAAGCACTGTTATTTGCAGACATTATTCATGTTTCACCAAATGTCCCACGAATGCCTCTTAATAATAAAAGAAAAGCTTTTTTGTGTGGTCCTATATCTGATACAGGATCACATCTTACGTGTCATTGTCATATTTCTTCAGTCCACTTTAATCTGAAACAGCAGCTCAGCCTTTTATGACCTTGACAGTTTTGAAGAGTTTAGGATTAAAAAAAGAGAGTTCAGAATAGTTACTTTATAGAATATACTTCAGTTTGGGTTTTTCGGAGGCTTCCTCATGATGAGAAACAGGTTATGCATCTTAGGCAGCAAGAGCACATAACTGGTTTTACTGCATGCTCTTTGTAGCCATAGATGTTTTATCACTTTTCAAAAAAAATTTTTTTTGATGTTTGTTAATTTTTGAGAGAGACACAGAGCATGAACAGAGGAGGATCAGACAGAGTGGGAGACACAGAATCCGAAGCAGGCTCCAGGCTCTGAGCTGTCAACACAGAGCCTGACGCGGGGCCCAAACCCACGAACTGTGAGATCATGACCTGAGCTGAGGTTGGTCGCTTAGCCGACTGAGCCACCCAGGCGCCCCTGTAGACGTAGATGTTTGTCTTCTGATTGGTAATGTTGACTTTGATCACTTGATGACAGCCGTGTGTATCTATCATCCTTTTCCTCAGTAAAGTTACTGCCTTTTCCCTTTTATACAATAATTTTCAAAAACAACAACACAACAGGTAACGTTCTGACTAGTACAAAAAAAAGATGAACCTATGTCAAAGATTTTATTTAACTCATTATTAATGAGGGAGTCAGTAACATGTTACAACCAGTTCAGTAGAGAATCCAAAGAATGGACACATTTATATAGATCAGGATTATTGATATGAATATGCAACCAGAAGTAAATTTGGCTTCTACAGAGTATGCAAGGAAAGTGAGTTGAACCTCTACAGGACATAATTTTATTCATGTCCATAGATAGTAATTATTTTGCATTGCTATCATTCATCTATAACTTGCCAAGGTATAAAGTAGCTCCACAGCAATGAAAGACTAAGGTCAAATACCAGGGTGTTCTAGACCAAGCATAGTTTGGAAACCTGTGACACAGACCAGCTCACCATATGGTTGACAGCCCTAGAGAGAATTGTTTGTTTATTTGTTTGTTTTTAACTCGACACCCAGTGTGGGGCTCAAACTTCCCACCCTAAGATCAAGAGTCGAACGCTCTACCGACTGAGCCAGCCAAGCACCCCAAGAAGATTAATTTTTACAGACGTGCATTTGTAATCAGTTTGTAATAGGGAACACTAACTCTGAACCCAGTTAAGCTAAATGTTATCCTCAGTCCCCCCCCCCCCCGCCCCCAACAAAATGAATTCCACTCTTTTCATTCGCGGGAGACAAATATTACAAAAAATTAGACTCAGCTTTTTGTTTTTTGACCTTTTTTTATACACTGTTGTGGAAATTTGTTTTTTCTCTTGTATATGACAACCTACATCATATCTTCACTTTTGCCTCTTGACTTACAAAGCCTAAAACACCTGGCCAAATAAATATTCCCCTTTTACCTGTATTTTTGCCCTTCACTTCCTAAAAAAAATAATAAAAACATCAAAAAGATGGGTCAACTTATTGGAGTATTGTTACCAGTTTTTTTAATCTTTTAAAATGAGAGTAGAGCAAACAAATAGGAAAATGCATAGGTGTCAGGGGCCTGGGCTGCATGTGGCTCTGTTCTGATAGCATGGAAGCTTCGCTGCTCAGAGCAGTCTGCGGCGCCCTTTTCAGCCCCAAAACAGGTGTGCTGCTTCCGTCTCGGTCTCGTTGCTGTATGTCAGAGCCAGGAGACAATTATTTTCCCCTAAGACTCCAGAACCAAGAAAGATTTGTGAGATTTGTGTTAATAGGAAATAATTAGCATTAAAAAAATTCATCAAAGGGCACATGTCACAAATGTGAAAGTTATATGACACAGTATTTTTTTCAGTTAAGATTTTTTTTTTATAGTTGCTACAAGATTGAGGTTATAGAACAGACTTAAAAAGTATTTTATGTTGTCATGTTCCCTATTCTTAACTCTTTTGGAAGACAGCATGAGGTAGGATGTTATGGCAGCTTTTGGGCCAGTGTTTGGGTTTTCTCAATTTATTTCTGCTTTAAAACAATCACTAATTATGTGCCTCCTAAATTAACTCTCGGTAAAGGGACCATTACTTAGATCTATTAAAATTCTCCTTTTACTTATTCATCTGTTTCCCTTGAGATAAAGATGTCTGTTATATGCTCAGTCTGAATTGTTCTTAAATTTGGGGAGAAAAAAATATAATTATTTTCTTTGAATAAAAGGAATGTAGGAAAAGTACATTTTACATATGAAGATGAAGTTTAAAGGTAGATAGGATTTGTTTTATTATTTGTCCCCATTAAAGGTTTCTAAGCTTGTGAAGGAAATATAATAACTACAAAGTTAATTATTCTTTTACAGAGTACGGAAACAGGGGTGACTGGGTGGCTCATTCGGTTGGGCGTCTGACTTCTGCTCAGGTCATGATATCACGGTTCATGGATTTGAGCCCCGCGTCGGGCTCACTGCTGTCAGCGCAGAACCCACTTTGGATCCTGTGTCCTTCTCTCTCTCTGCTCCTCCTCTGCTTGTGCTCTCTCAAAAATAAACATTAGACAACAACAACAAAATAAGGAAACAGGTTCAACTAGGGTGCCACACAAGAAATGGATTTTGCCCCTGAGTTATGTGTGTGTCCTCAGAGCCTAGTCTGTCTAGGCTTGTTGCCTTCATTTCCATCACTGTCGATACTTTCTTCAAAACCCCATGTTCCTACCAAGACAGAGTAATTGTCGCTTCCAGCTATCATAGAGAACATTAAAAAAGGTTGAGCGGTCCTGTCAGAGACGAGGGGATTTGAAAGAGAGAAACCAACAGTTACTGATAATCATAGAGGAAAGAGTGAATTCCTTCTACCCTTGTGTAAATGGTACTAATTCTCTTCTTGGGAAATGACTAAATTTTTAAAAAAATTTTTTTTTTTTAAATTTTGAGTAGGCTCCATATCCAGCATGGGGCTTGAACTCACAACCCTGACAGCCAAAGCCATATGCTCTACCCACTGAGCCAGCCAAATGTCCCAAAAATGTACAAATTCTTAATACGTTCAACACCTTCACTGAGCTTTCACTCTGCACTAGTCCACTTAGGTAAATAAGGCACAGTCTTCCCGTTGAGGGGATTTATACCTTGTGGGGGCAAGAGACAAGTTAACCAATAATTCAAGTTCGGTATTATAGATGTCACTTTACTCTCAGGCATATAAAAATCAGGCTGACGAGGAGCTAAGGTCTTTTGTCTGGTGTCATCCTGTTTATGAAAGCCTTTTGAGGGGCTGAGCTCTGTTGTGTGGGGCCCAACACCTGGAAAACTGCCTTCCAGCCCCTGCCTCTGTTTTTCAAGGCCAATCTGCCCCTGCTGCAGCGAGAACTGCTGCACTGTGCTCGAGCCGCCAAGCAGACCCCATCCCAGTACCTGGCTCAGCACGAACACCTTCTGCTCAACACAAGTATTGCGTCACCTGCTGACTCTTCTGAGCTACTCATGGAAGTGCATGGAAACGGAAAGAGACCCAGTCCAGAGAGGTGAGCAGAGAAGTGCTTTGTTGTCCCTGCTTTTCTGGAATTACTCTAAGCTTTCCCTTTGCTTGTGAAGGAAAGAGAATTTGATGACTATGATTATATATGGGTATAGACTCAGAATTTCTAAGGTTGGCTCTGCTTTGTCCCAATATCAGAGACCAGAATGTTTCTCAAATCTATAGGTGTGGCTCCCAGACACAAATATTTTTCAGAAATTCTTCAATGACTCTGCATACCCCTGGTGAGAGAGTCTGCTCTAGAGACTCCATGGGCCCACTCCTTCAGAACCATCAGAAATAGAATCTGTCCAAGACACTTCTTCTGATGTGTAAAGTCTAATAATAAAGTATAACAATTAGTGATTGATACTTGGTAATGAATCACCCTTACTTTGAAGTTTGAAGTTATATTAATTTATTCTGAAATTTTCAGTATGAGTGAAAGTGTTGGTCAAGGAAGCAGTATTTTAACAGCAGTGAAAATTTGTTTTCTGCCTCCCCCTGGAGACATTTCAGTTCATGCTTCATGTCAAACCTTTCCTTATCATCTTCCTGTTCAGGAAAGTGCACAGCACAATACATAACACAGAGCAGGTGCTCAGGACATGTTTGCATGAACACATGTTTATGGGCTAAGATATGTACTTCCGGTTCTTCTATAGGAGGGAAGAGAGCGGTTTTGAAAGAGATACAATTCCTCCCGAGCCTCCTGCCAAGAGAGTGTGCACCATCAGCCCTGCTCCCCGGCACAGTCCTGCCCTCACTGTGCCCCTCATGAATCCTGGGGGCCAGTTCCATCCGACTCCTCCACCTCTTCAGCACTACACGTTAGAAGATATTGCAACTTCACACCTGTATCGTGAGCCCAATAAGATGCTGGAACATCGAGAAGTTCGTGATAGACACCACAATCTTAGTAAGTGACATGAGCAGCATGGTAATGATTGAAATTCAGTTTGAATCATTGGGTTTCTTACCTATTCAGTTATACAGCAAAATAGTACAGTCATTGCTTTTATTCCACTGATAGATAAAACTATATTATACATAAAAAAGAATATTAGAGTTGTGTTGATTTCACTGGGAAATTGATCTCCCTTCATACTTTATTGCTGTTATATGATAGAAGTGGGATTCAGTAAATTTTAGGAAATACACAGTGAAAAGGAGATAACACTTATTCTTAAATGATGCATACAACTAGAGAATGATAAAACAAATCAACTAAAATACTAACATTTTGGAAACTGGGTGAAGGACATAAGAGAATTCTTTTACTATTCTTGCAGTGTTTCTCTAACTCTTGATTTATTTCATGGTAATGTGTTTTTGTTTTTTTTTTCAAGTTTATTTATTTATTTAGAGAGAGTACAAGCTGCGTCGGGGCAGAGAGAGATTCCCAAGCAGGCTCCACACTGTCAGCCCAGAGCCTGAACCAGGGCTGTATCCCACAAACCATGAGATCATGACCTGCGCCCAAAACAGGAGTCAGATGCCTAACCGACTAAGCCACCCAGGCGACCCAGACTAAAAGTGTTTTTAAAATTAACCAAAAAAGATATGAAATATGTGGGCTTAGAGTGAAAGTGCATAGATGTTTAGGTCAGAAGGTGAAGCAGATCTAAAATTTAAATCTTGGCTGTGCATACTAACTAGCTGTGTGATCTTATGCAAGTTGATTAGGCTCTCTGAGCCTCAGATTACTCATTTCTAAAATAGAGCTAATACTACCACCTGTGCTGAGTCATTAGACTGCCTGGCACCTGAATCCTCAGTAACCATTCAATCTAGAGAGAGGCAGAAATGCCCCTAACAGACCTTACCCAAGACAGTTTTGAACAGAGCTTATTGTCATGTCCTCATACAATTTCACTGTAGAAGGGGTTTGGTTTTTTTGTTTTGTTTTTTAGTAACTGCTGAGCATGACCAAGCAGAGAACCAAAGGGCTGCTAGCTTCTAGGGTTTCCCCTACATTTCCATCTGTGGGGTACTCCATGGAGTAAAAAAAAGTTACAGCACATTTCTTCTTTTTTTATAGTTTTTTATTTATTTTGGAGACCGAGGGAGACAGAGCATGAGCAGGGGAGGGGCAGAGAGAGAAGGAGTCATAGCTCAGACTCCAGGCTCTGAGCTGCCAGGACAGAACCCAGTGTGGGGCTCAAACCCACGAACTGTGAGATCATGACCTGAGCCAAAGTCGGACACTTAACCAACTGAGCCGCCCAGGTGCCCCACATTTCCTTGTCCCCATTCTCACTTAGACTCATCAGCACCTTTCAGAGGTGTAGACCTCAGTAAGGCCCTGGCTTCCTGCAGTGGTAGCTGAGTGGCAAGGGCCACGACTATAATTGTGCTCTCAACTGCCAACATTTACGGAGTCTTAGGTACTGCTGCTTAGATTGCAGTAGACGTACATCCTCTCATTTAATCCTCACAGTGGTCCAGTTGTTACCTCGTTTTTACAGATGAGAGGTGAAGAACTGTAGCCAGAATTACATAGCCAGAAAGTAGCAGAAACCAGATTCAGAGTCTAGCTATGATGCCCAAAGCATTGCCAGTATGCTGTGGCTCACCCTTTGCAGCTGTCCTCTGTGGTCCAATGCCTTTTCCCCATGTCTCACTTTTTAGGTTAAGAACTAGGCTTTGCTTTTGATTTCTTCTGTATTCATACACTTTTTTAAAAGGTTTTTATTGAGAGAGAGAGAGAGAACCAGCACTAGCAGGGGAGGGGGAGAGAGCAAGAGGAGAGGGAGACACAGAATCTGAAGCAGGCTCCGTGCTCCGAGCCATCAGCTATAGCCTATCTTAGACCCATAATAGTAGCATCAATATTCTAAACCATAATGTATAGGAAATTATTATGTTAGTGCTCAGGGATGACTACAGAAGGAGATGTAGTGAAGTAAGCAAATGCTTACACAGACACAGGATCACTATCAATATAACACCTGTAAACTTAGACTGATAACAACTGTATTATCTTAATGGTTCCAGTACTATAAGCAGTATTGTCATATGTGATGTGATTTTTCAAAATATTGGACAGCGTTTAATTTAGTATACCTTTGATTCACACAGTCCTTGTATTCCAGCAAATTTCAGTATAAATCAAAACCATCAAAAAAAATTTTTGGGTGGGGGTCACCTGCCTGGCTCAGTCAGTACAGCATGCAAGATCCTGAGGGTTGTGAGTTCAAGCCGCATGTTGGGCGTAGAGCCTACTTAGAAAAATACACATATTTTTTTAAGTAATAAATGTTATATTATAATAAATGTATATATTTTAAGTAATACTGAGTTGTTTCCAAGTGCTTGTACAGTACTCTAGTTGTTGTGCTAAAGCATTTATTTGATTTGTGCCACATCCTTCCCAACACTTAGTTGTATCTGACAATCTAATTTTTTTCCAGTGGTTGGATATAAAATACTATCTTCATAAAGATTTTATTTGCACTATGACTACTTATAAGTTTGAATGTCTTCACATATGTGTATGGGCCATCTGTGCTTTCTATCTGTGGCATACCTGTTTATTTCTTTCGCCCATTTTTCTTTCGTGCTATTTGTCTTTCATAGTTGATTTGTAGTTTTTTTAAATATATTCTAAATGGTAATTTTAGAATAAATGAATAAATTTTAGAACAAATGTAGAATAATATATTCTAAAGGGTAATTTTGTTGGGTTTTATGTCATTTTGTGGGTCCCCTGCTCCCTTGTGAACCATTGCCCTGGCAGTGTACTCTTGGTGGTATGGATGCATTATATATTTACTTGGTAGAATTCTATATATTGTATTCTTCCCTCTATCTTCACATTTAATCTCTAATTTCTAATAGGTCTAAATGGAGGCTATCAAGATGAGTTGGTAGACCACCGTTTGACGGAAAGGGAATGGGCTGATGAATGGAAACATCTCGATCATGTAAGAATCTTATAGTGTATAATTTTCCTATTATATTGAATTCTTATAACCAATAATAATAATAATAAGGGTATATATCCCTGAAGTGAATTTAATCAGAGCCACAGTGTCTGCCATAAAAACTTGACTTATATGAGTGTACCTGGCTGACTCTGTCAGTATAATGTTTGCCTCTTGATCTCAGGGTCATGAGTTCAAGCCCTTCAAGCCCCATACTGGGCATAGAGCTTACTTACAAAATAATAGTAAAATAAATTTTAAAACTTGGTGTATCTACTACTTACTGCCCTAGCTAGAGAGCTAAGAGTAATTCCCTAATCTTTTTGATGGGATAATCACTTCAGGATATAACCAAGTAAAGTCATAGAGTATAATGGTTAAAGACAGAAATTTTGGATTTCAAAGTCCCAGCTTTGCTGCTTCCTACTTTCTATGATGGGTAAGTTGTTTTACCATTTCTAGCCTTAATTTCTGTACCTTGAAAAAAAAAAACAACAACTTTTTTAAATGTTTATTTGTTTTGAGAGAGAGAGAGATTCCCAAGCAGGCTCCAATTGTCAGTGCAAAGCCCAGTGTGGGGTTTCATCCCACGAACCATGAGATCATGACCTTACCCAAAATCAAAAGTCAGACGTTGAACTGACTGAGCCACCCAGGCACCCCAAGAATACCGTATTATTTGAATTCATAAGAGGGTTGTTCTAATATGTAAGGTGCTTACCACAGGATCTAGTATATAGGAAATACTAAATAAATGGTGCTTCTCCAAAAACAAATGAGAATTGATGTCCTAAAAAGAAAGAAAAGATATACCTGCTTGAAATTTACATACAATAGCTTTTCCTACTTGAGTGAAATTATCTCTAAATATCACTTCTCAGATCGCATTCTTATGTAAATCTCTAGCTTATCAGATAACTTGGTGTCTTTGGGCAGAGATGTAATGTGCTTCACCATACATAGTGTTTAAAGAACTATATTATGATCAGACTCTGGCTGCTTCAATCTGGAAGAATCCAAAAAGTGTTATTTTGAAATCCAAAAAACATTATTTACATATACATATTTAAAAATAAGCTCTTAGGAATGGCTTTCATATATTGACTTGATATTGCTTGATCTGTAAGATACTTAAACCTTCCTTCTTTACATTTTACCTACTCTTAAATTTCAGTCTTGGTTGTTTCAAAGTCCTAATCTTATCTCTGACTTGCTCCCTGGCTTAGGCTCTGAATTGCATTATGGAAATGGTAGAGAAGACGAGGCGCTCCATGGCAGTCCTGCGGCGCTGTCAGGAATCTGATCGTGAGGAACTCAACTACTGGAAAAGACGATGTAACGAAAACACAGAGATGAGGAAGACAGGGAGCGAGTTGGTCTCTAGACAGCACAGTCCTGGGAGTGCAGATTCTCTCAGCAATGGTAAGGGGAGAGTCTTACCTGAGATGGTAGGATGATAGTGCTTGATGGAGTTAGAAAGACCCAGGTGATTGTGAAGAGTATGATAAAATATGTCAAGGACTCAGTACCTGGAATGTTAAAAAAAAATAGGGTCTTCCACATGGACAATGGGAATATTTGTCATTTTGTTCTGTTTTCAACTCTCTCTATATGTGCTAGGTGATGATCAAAGAGTGGTTCTTAAAGTCAGCCTCATTGAATGTCTTACGTACTCTTACATACATCACATATACTCCTCAACAGTAGTCCTGAAAATCTAAAAATGTTCACCTCACCTTCCCTCATCTGTTTCCTACTTCCCATCCAGGAAATTAGCATTTATCAACCTCTGTCTGGAGGGCTTTAAAAAGTTCTACTATACCCTTACTCTACCAAGCTGGGTTATCAGCCTGAAGCAGCAGAGATAAGAACAACTTCTGTTAATCCAGGATACATCCATAGCTGTTTCCCCCAAAACGTTCCATTGCATTCATCTAGTAACTGAAAAAGGTCCCTATTCAAAGACACATCCAAATGAGGGGCTATCTGTGATCAGACTTTACCCCTACCCACCGACTTCAAGCTCCCTCTTCTCATCAGGAAGAATGAATCACTTATGACAGACCTCGCATGTTCCACAGAAGACAGCTGTTTGTCTATAAAAGACTTCAAGGGGCTCTTGGGTGGCTCAGTCGGTTTGCATCCAACTCTTGGTTTAAGCTCAGGACATGTGGCTTCAAGCCCCGGATCCGGCTCTGTGCTGACAGCATGGAGCCTGCTTAGAATTCTCTCCTTCTCTCTCAGAACCTCCCCTGCCCAGTCCCTCTTTCTCTCAACATAAATAAATAAACATATTTTTTAAATAATAATTTAAAAAATACAAAAGACTTCAACAAAAATGGGGCAAAGACGTTGATAACCAAAGATCCCACTCCCCACCCCTCCCACCGAGGTAACTCTTGAGGCAACCATAGATTATCATTGTTGGGTATCACAGCAAGACATCAAAGAATACTTGTAGCTGCAGTGATTACTTTCATAAAGACTTCAGAGCTCAGGACATCTGGCTAGCTTAGAAGAGCATGCAGCTCTTGATCTCAGGTAATGAGTTTGAGCCTCATGTTGAGTCTAGAGCTTACAGTCAATCCAGTCATCAGTCAGTACATACATACAAAAAACTTCAGGGCTCATCCTCAGGTATCCCTCACCATCTGAACCTTGACAGTAGTCCCTGTAGCAACTTATAGAAACATCCAAAGTTCACCATTCAAATCACAAACCTTCCACCAGTCAGTCTGCATGTGTTTAGGTGGGAGGCACCTAGTGCAGAGTGAGCTGTGGTCCTGAAGCAGCTCTTCTCCGGCCAGGATGGCAGGCCTTGCTGAGCCATTTAAACACTACCCTCTACTCATCCCTTTTATTTTTTCTTAGAGCACTCGAGTTTGTGCACAAGTGGGGGAGGGGCAGAGAGAAGCAGGGGTGGAGGGGGACAGAGGATCTGAAGCAGGCTCTGCACTGACAACAATGAGCACAATGTCGAGCTGAAACTCGCAAACCATGAGATCATGACAGCATTGTAGAAAGTTCGAAGAAAACTCTGAAGGAAGGTTATTTTAACTTAGACTTCTGTGCTAGACCGAAACAGTTAAATGTTTAACAACATACAATTTTTTTTAAAATGCACCTCCTATGTACTCTTTACCAGGGTGCCTATCACAGTTGAGTAGGCTGTGCCCTAAAACAGCACAGTAAACCAGAAAGTGGAAGACATGGAATTGATTATGCTAGATCCAACCTGAGAAAGAGAACAGAAGGCAATACCTAGGCTGGTGAGGGAGGGTCCCGAGCAACAGATTACAGCAAACCTAGAAAGCAGTTGAGGCAAGAATTGGCCAAAAGCTTGCTGGATATTTCTTCAAGAAAATGAAATGTATAAAATATCTACACAATAGAAAGAAGGTGAGATTGATTAAGAAAGAATTACATAAGAAACTTAGCATATGACTAAACAAGGCAATTATTAATTCTTTTTTTTTAATGTTTATTTATTTTTAAGTGAGAGAGTTAGAGATGGAACATGAGCAGAGGAGGCAGAGAGAGAGGAAGACACAGAATCTGAAGCAGGCTCCAGGATCCAAGCTGTCAGCACAGACAAGGGGCTCAAACCCACAAACCGCGAGCTCACGATCTGAGCGAAAGTCAGACACTCAACTGAGCCACCCAGGCGCCCTGCAATTATTAACTCCTAAAAAAATGAAAACTTGTTCAGGAAGATAAAAAGATTCATAGGACCTGAACCACATGACCCAGCTATGATTAGCATTTAACATTAAGTACTGAAAATGTTGACTACCAGTGCAACAGAATTTGAGTAGCTCTCTATTGCAGCGAATGGAAGGGGAAGGAATTGTGAATGTGCCTGGGGTGGAATGGAGGTGGGGATTAAAAGAAAGTGAAATATTTGGTCAATCAGTAATAACCACAACTGAAAAATCAGGATGTAGCAATAACAGAAGAATCAGCTAATGAAAGACACCTCATTGTTATAATAAAAAATATATCTGACCGACAGAGAGGTAGTGCCCTTGCTATGGTTTGGAAGACCTTAACCATGAGCACCAGCTTCTAAGTCAGGCACTTTTCTTTAGTAGTTAAAGCTTAGGTGCCCATTAGATCCCACAAGGGGACTTTTGGAAAATTCCTGATGCCTTGGCCCCACCTCAAGATTCTAATTTAATTGGACTAACGTGGGACCTGGGCTCCCAGAATTGAGAACCATTCCTTTACGTATGTTACCATTTAATTCCCCAGAACAGTCTTATGAGGTACATATCACTGTTTAGTTGGAACTACGTGGCTCATTGTAGAAAATATAGAAATGTAAGAAGAATTTGTTAGCTCATCATCCCACACTGAAGAATTTTCAAATGTATCTGAGAATCCTGTTACAACTGTGTATTATTTCCTTGAAAATACAAGTTCATATTAAGTATGTTCTTACATCATTAAAGATTTTATAAACACAATTTTCATGATTATACAATATTCTATCATGTAAATACACTATAATTTCCTTATGCCGTTTTTCTTGTTAATCATTGCATATTGTTTCCTTGTTTTATTTTTGTTTTTCAGTGTGTAATGCAATATTTAAAATCTTTTACGTGTAAGGATTTTTCAAACATCTTGCATTTCTCCCTTAGGAGAGCTATATTCTTAGCTATAAAATTAATGGGTTGTGAATATAGGCATTTTTGTTCATTTGATCTTGGTTTTGTTTTTGTTTTCTCCCCCACCCCATCTTGGTTTGTTTTGATGGATGGGATAGTTAGTATTTATGAAATCAAATTCATCTTTTCCCTTAATGGGTTTTTACTTGACCTTGAATTCTATCCAAGGTACAACAAATTTCATCTATGTTATATTCAAGTATGTGTGTTTGGAATTAGCTATCTAACTTAAAATTTCCCAAATTGTTTAAATTTTCCTGCTATCAATTAACTGATGCCCATCCTTTAAATATTGAAATGACATAATTATCGGATGCTAGATTTTGTTAAATACTTCAGTCGGTTTCCTTCATTAATCTTTCTTTTTTTAATGTTTATTTGAGAGAGACACGGAGAGTGTGTGTGTGTGCACAAGTAGGGGAGAGGCAGAGAAAGAAGAGAGAGAGAATTCTAAACAGGCTCTGCACTGTCAGCACAGAGCCCACCGAGGGGCTGGGAACTCACAGATTCTGAGATTATGACCTGAGCCAAAATCAAGAGTCAGACACTTAACCAACTGAGCCACCTCAGCGTCCCCTTCATTAATCTTTCTGACTATATCAGTTATCAATTTTAGTAATAATAGTTTATCTGGGTTCTGTACCGTGTTCCAGCCATGTTAAACCTGTCACATGTATTTTCAGAACTACCTGTTGAAATATAGGAACTGCTATTATATTCTTTTACAGATGACAAAACTGAGGCTTAAATAAATTAAAAAGTTGGCCAAAATGGTCACATTATAGTTAAGTCAGGATTATAAGTTCAGCATTCCAGATCCAGCACACACTCTTAGCCATTATGTTACACAGCCTCCCCATATAATATCAAACTTTTATTTATTTCTGAGAGAGAGAGACAGTGTGAGCAGGGAAGGGTCAGAGAGAGAGAGGGAGATACAGAATCTGAAACAGGCTCCAGGATCTGAGCTGGACGCGGGGCTCGAACCCACGTATCGTGAGATCATGACCTGAGCCGAAGTCGGACACTTACCCGACTGAGCCACCCAGACGCCCCTAAAATTAATTTCTTTTTAATGGATTGCATTGTATAAAGGTCAAGCAATGCAGGAACATATAAATGGTAAAAATCCTGCCGCCACCTAGTTTTTCCCTCCTGCTTCCATAGGCTCACTTCTTAACAAATTAGTCTGTTCATAGAGATTTTTTTTTTTTTGTGCCAAGCATCTGGTTTTTATTTTTTTTTTCTTTTTGTACATATAGAATTTTCTATGCATATGCTTCAAAGAACATTTTCCCCAGTTTTTTATTTTGAAGTTATCAAACACATAAAAATGTTAAAAATGAGCACTCATGTATGTGCCCTATACCTAAATCACCCATTTTCCACTTTTGCCATATTTACTTTCTCCCATTATAGATTAGTAGGTAGGTACGGTCTCCCCCAAATATTCATGACACTCGTCCTTAAATGTTTTGTTCTATTTCTCCTAAGAACTAGAGCATTCTCCTACACAACCACAATACCATTTGTTGCCCATTTCTGACCCAACTTATTTGCATTATCTGTCTGACCTTTGATTACAGTAGCCTTTGAGACTAATAGGGGTTTTCATATTTGTTTCTGTTTTTATTTTTTCAGTCTATTTTCTTTTTGAGAGAGAGAGAGAAAGAAAGCGTGAGTGGGGGAGGAAGAAAGAATCTCAAGTAGACTCCGTGCTGTCAGCACAGAGTCACGGCTCGAACTCAAAAACTGAGATCATGACCTGAGCCAAAATCAAGGGTTGGACACTTAAGCAACTGAGCCACCCAGGTGCCCTTGAGACTCTAGTTGTTTTTAGTTCCTTTCTGGGTTAGAGATATAAAAACAGTTACTCTGGCTTTTGGAAATGTCATGAATATGCCCCTAGTTTCCAGCTATGTCCTGAGTAAGCTGAGAAGTTCCTTTAGGGTCAAGTGCATCTCACCTTTTCATCTGTTAGAGAAAAAAATGCTGAGGACCAGGTAGATCGATATAAAGGGTATGACCAAGGCATATTGCTGACTGAAATGAAGTGGCTTCTCCTGGGTTGCTCAAGACTTCCCCCATAGCCCCACAGGTAAACAAGTGTTTCTTCTGTCATTTATTACCAATGGCAGCTTGTCTATGGACTTAAACCTTTTTCCTCACTGGTTTTCCTTATTGAAGATGCTTTTGAAAATGATCCACTGCCTTCTCTAGCTTGTGTCACATTGACTCCTCTGATCCTAGATTTTTCCCTGTATTTATATCTTGAATCTAATCCGTGAGTTTCTAGGTGTTTGACAAATGGCTCCAGGAATCAGGAACCTTACCTGTGTGGAAGAGAGCCCTTCCCTTTGCATTTTATTGACAGTGGTGGTAGCACCTCTAGAGACCTCAGTGTCACAAAAAAGTATTAGTACAATCAGTATTTTAAACTTATGGAATTCTTCTCGTGGTGATAGAAATGTCATGGGGCGCCTGGGTGGCTCAGTCAGGTAAACATCCGACTTCAACTCAAGTCATGATCTCACGGTTCGTGGGTTCGGTTTGGTCCCTGCATTAGGCTCTGTGCTGACAGCTCAGAGCCTGGAGCCTGCTTCGGATTCTGTGTCTTCCTCTCTCTCTGGCCCTCCCCTGCTCTTGCTCTCTCTATCTCTCTCGCAAAATAAACGAAACATTTTAAAAAAAGAATTAAAAAGAAATGTTCTGAAACTAGCTGGTGAGGATGGTCGCACAACATTGTGAATATACTGTGGGTGCCTGGGAGGCTTAGTTGGTTAAGTGTCCGACTGTTCATTTCAGCCCAGGTCATGATTTCACAGTTCATGGGATTGAGCCCCATGTCAGGCTCTGTGCTGACAGCACTGGAGCCTGCTTGGGATTCTCTCTCTCCCTTTCTCTACCCCTCCCCTGCTCATGTGGGCTCTTGTGCTCTCTCCCTCTCTCAAAATAATTTGTTTATTTACTTAAAAAAAAATCAGACATTGTGAATGTACTGAATGTCTCTGAATTATATTGAAAATGGTAATTTTATTTGTATTTTACATGATTTAGAAAAAGCCTCCCTTTCCCCTCCTAGTTCTGGGGGCGGATACTGACGTGGGTTCTTTGTGCTGATAGCCCTTGGAATGGAGAGATCCCCTCCCCACCCTGGGGAGTTTCCTGCCTCATAGCTAGTTCTTAGGCATTCCCATGAGGACTAACCGTTTTAGAAAGCTCCTCTGGCAAACATTTCATGCCGGGCCAACCTTCCCTGTCATGCTGACTGCTCCCCAGATTCCTCTTTGCACCGTGGGTTGGTGCGTATTCAGAGCATAAAATTGTAGATTAGCCTCAGTAAAACATAAGGAAATGGGCAAGTCTTCTGGGATTTACTCCTTAAAAAAATTTTTTTTGGTTCAGTGGAACCAGTTCTTATAAAATATTGTATCTTAAAATCACAATAATCAGACACAAATGTGTCACCTTCCACACTTGTGCCCTTCCCAGCAGCCCTGTGGGATGCCTCTGGGCTACCTTTGAAATGCACTGTTCCAGATCAGAGTTTTTTCTTTACTGCTTGCTTTTTATTTGTTTGTTATAAGCATCTTAAGAAACTTTAAACAAAAGCCTCTTAAATCACATGTAAAAATTAAGAGTTGCCAAAAAACAAAATCCATATTCTCTGACATAACCTATAGAGCCCCTGAGAGAGACCTGTGTATGATGGGACAGTTAAACTGGATTTGATACACACACATGCATACCCATAAGCATCTGTAGTTAATTTTTAGGGAGTATCTTAAAAGTACATACATGTTCATAAGAACATATAGATAAAAGAAGGAAGTGAAAATCACTTTTAATCTCACTACTTTGAATTGAAATACTGTTCTATTTGAGGTGCACACACACGTGTGTTTGTGTGTGTTTTACAGCTAAATATTAAGTATACTATCTGATTTTATCCCTTACCATTTTTGCACTAAGTGAACGTATGTCTTTGAATCTTTCTAAGTGGTGAATGAGAGCTGTGATTTTTCATTAAAATTTTTCGTAAAAATAAAACATGTTGGTTTATAGACAGCTTCTAACCCTGTGCTATTTATCTCTTCCGTAGATTCTCAGCGAGAATTCAACAGTAGGCCAGGAACAGGATATGTACCTGTGGAGTTTTGGAAAAAAACTGGTACGTGTCTGTCTGATTCTAGGTCACGTGTACTCACTAATTTGTGCAAGCATGGAGCCCAAGCTTGGGGGAAAGGTGGCTGTCTCATAACTTTTCCCTCAGAACTCTAGGCTCCTGCCTCTCCCTCTTCAGCTTTCCCATACATCTTGACTGCCTCTCATGTTACTTTGCAGGTCAGGAATCTGGAATGATTCCCTATAGTCCATCCAAGTCCTTTGCACACCCTTTTGCTGGGCCACTCTAAGGCATTAAGTAACCAACTTTTCCTTCCCTGTTTATATGCCTTATTTCTGGGCATATAGCTCAGTTCATTTCTGCATGTTGTCTTCACTCAAACCTACACACACTGTGTCCACGCACTACCACATTTGGTTTATTTTGGTCTTGGAACAGCCCCCTGCTCTTCTTCTCACCTTCATTGTCCCCAGTTTTGTCAAGACTGTTCTTGGTGGTCTTTATTTTCTAGAAGACTAAAGGAGAGCGGGTCTGCCTATTGTGATAAAATAGGGGAGTTAACACCATGTCCCTAATCCTGCCCTAGTCCAGAGACGATCTGCCTTCTCCTTTTTTAAATTTAATTAATTAATTTTGAGAGAACGTGTGTGTGGAAGGGGCAGAGGGAGATAGAGAATCTTAAGCAGGCTCCATGCTCAGCATGGAGCCCAATATGGGTCTTGATCCCACAACCCTAGGATCATGACCTGAGCCAAAAGCAAGAGTTGGATGCTCAACCAACTGAGCCACCCAGGTGTCCCAAGCCACCTTTTCCTTCTAGTCTCCCTTTTCCAGTACTATTTTTTTAATTGAGGATTTTTTAATGTTTATTTATTTTTGAGACAGAGACAGAGTATAAGCAGCGGGGACAGAGAGAGAGGGAGACACCAAATCTAATGCAGGCTCCAGGCCCTGATCTGTCAGCCCAGAGCCTGATGCAGGGCACGAACCCACAAAATGCAAGATCATGAACTGAGCCGATGTTGGATGCTCAACCTACTAAGCCATCCAGGCACCTCAGATGAAATTTACTTCTACAAAAGTTAATAGGTGACCTTCACAAGACTCTTTTAGGAGCATCAAGACCATAATAAACAAACAGACAAAAGATATGAACAGATTGTGAAAAATGAGAATAGACATACTACTGATTATTTGTTCTTCCTGGCAGTCAGGAAGGTACAAGATGGGGGCACCTGGGTAGCTAGGTTGGTTGAGCATTAAACTCTTGATTTTGGCTCAGGTTGTAATCCCAGGGTGTCGTGGGATAGCATTTGGGAAATATTTGCAGTTGGAAACGGAAATGTGTATTATCAAGAAGTAGGATAGAATTATGGGAAATGAAGAGAGCAGTTGTTAAGGTAGAAAGAAAGAGGGGCACCTGGGTGACTCATTCGGTTGAGCGTCCAACTTCGGCTCAGGTCATGATCTCATGGTTCGAGGGTTCGAGCCCCGTGTCAGGTTCTGTGCTGTCAGCTCAGAGCCTGGAGCCTGTTTCAGGTTCTGTGTCTCCCTCTCTCTCTGACCCTCCCCTGCTCACACTGTCTCTCTCTCTCTCTTGCTCTCGCTCTCTCGCTCTCACTGTCTCTCTCTCAGAAATATATAAAACATTTTAAAAACATTTTTTTAAAAAGGTAGAGAGAAAGATTTCCGTGCACGAGATCTCCTTGATAACTAGTGATTTCCTGCTTGTGAGATATTGTTGGGTTAACTATGGTTAAGAGCCAGAGTTTGGTGTTGAACCAGCTAGATTTGAGTCCTTCCTCTGCTTTGGTGTCATCTGTGACCTTAGATGACTTTAGCAAGGTAGTTATTCAAACTATGACTCTTATTGATTGGTCCTTAACCTGAGAGGAAAAAACGTACTTCAGGGCATTGTTATGTTGGCTTAAGACACCTGTATCTGCTAACTAAAAGAGGCTTATGATGGGTAGCTATGGTGGGCCGCAGTGGACCTGTGTGAGTACCGGAAGTAAAGGAAGCACAGAGTCAGTGTCAAGTCAGTTCAGCATCATCCATTGTCCTTTGGGGTAAAAATGTTTTTTTTTCTCTCTCTCTCTCCCTTTTTTTTAATATTTATTTATTTTGAGAGAGAAAGAGAAAACATGCGCACATGTGGGTGAGGGGCAGAGAGAGAGAAGGAGGGAAAGACACAGAATCTGAAGCAGGTTCCAGGCTCTGAGCTGTCATCACAGAGCCCGATGTGGGGCTCAAACTCAAGGACCATAAGATCATGACCTGAGCCGAAAGCAGACAGGTAACCTACTGAGCCACCCAGGTGCCCCAAAAATGTTTTTTTCATAAGGCTGGAGTGATAAGATGGCAGCCTAGAACACTCTCTTTAGATCTTCTTTGAGCCTAGGCCATGTCAAAGAACCAAGCAGTAAAGGAGTTTCTTTAGGCTTCTGGGTTTTCTAGTTCTGTGGACTTGGGAAGGAGGTCTTTCACTTTGGGACTTGGAGATGAGGCTCACTGCGAAGAGTGTGCCATTTGGAGTGTCCGTCCTGTGGAAAGCAAGCAGGATGGCAGCGATGGGAAGATGTGTCAAGAACCAAGTGGGGCGATGGTGACTGGACCAGGCTTTGGAAGCCCAGGCTCCTGGCGTGCCCAAATCTGTATCTTCAGCCCATGCTTCTCTGCCAAGTTCAGTCTTCTGAACCTAACTGCTTCCTGGACATTTGTGTCTGGGTATCCTAGGGCACTTCAGTCTTCTCACTAGCCTCCACATGGCATTTTGCTTGCTATTTGTTACATTTCATGACTCTGCCATTCTCCACCTTCACCTTCACCTCCAGACCCATAGCTGCCACCAGCCTCATTCTGCCCCATCCCTTCCTCTGTGCCACTTGCTCCTGCCTAAATTCAGTCTCTTCTATCAGCTGAATGTCTTTTGCCCCTGCCTCTCCCAGACCCTCTGCCTTCAGTCTTTTCTGCTTGCATAGAACCCTTCAGGAGTTCAAGTTTTCTCTAGAAAAAGGGCTAATAACATCCTTAGCATGGGATGCAAGACTTTTCCAAAAATTCATTTCCACTTACCGTCTCAACCAAGACACGTTTTCTTGATCCTTCCCTGCCACTTGTAGAGTGGAACTCCTTGGAACTCTTGTACTGACATACCTTTCTACTTGATCACAGTTAGGAGAATATGGAGTTCATCTTGGTCCTCTAGGTATCCCCAGCCCATAGCACAGTACCCACTTCCATGTACACACCCAACAAATGAATCCATGAACACACAAGTGAATAAAAGTGAATGTGTATGTCTTATGTTAAACCCTCTGTATTTTGGAAAAAGTCCTCTTGTTTCAGCTCTGTCTCTTCTTGCAAGTGATAGGGAGTGGGAGGGAAAAGATTTCTCGGCCAGTTAATTTTACTGTCACTTTCTTCTAGAAGAAGCTGTGAATAAGGTGAAAATTCAGGCCATGTCGGAAGTACAGAAAGCCGTTGCTGAGGCAGAGCAAAAAGCCTTTGAAGTGATTGCAACAGAGAGAGCTCGGATGGAGCAAACCATAGCGGACGTCAAGCGGCAGGCCGCAGAGGACGCCTTCCTCGTCATAAATGAGCAAGAAGAGTCAACAGAGGTCAGAGTTCTGGTAGCCTTGGGGGCTGGGGCTGGGGCAGCTGCAGTGACCAAGCCCTCAGTTTTCTTAAGTGATGGGAAGTAAGACACAGCAGTCCACTCTTGAACTAGATGACTGTAATTTTTATCTAGTACCAGAAGAATTTTGTTTCTTAATTATTATATTCTTAAACATTATATTAGTTTAAATTTTGAAAACTCAGCCTAAAGAGAGAGTTTGTGGAATTGTATAATTACGGTGACTACCATCGACTAGTGGGCTCGCCGTGTGCCACAGACAGAGTTAAGCACGTATGTTGCCTTTGTGATCCTCACCATGACCCTGTAAGGTAGGGATTGTTGGGTTCCGATTTTCCAAAAAGGAAACGGGGGCTTACGGAATTTAACTGACATAATCCCGCAGTGCTGAAGGCAGGGTGCAGGGGCCCTCCTGTATTTGGTCTATTTATAAAGAGGATGGTTCTTTTATGGATTAAAGTGACAGATTGGGCAAATGTGTCCACCTCTCCCAAGACCCCAGGCCCAGGACTCAGTGATGTTTGTATACAGGATAGTCTTGTACCATAGTGAGGACTAAAGTAATCAAACTGGAAAGAAAAACGCATATGACACAAACATTCTAACAGCCCTTTGGAAGGTAAAGTTCTTCTGTAACTTTCATTTCAGTCATCTTTCAGCTTTGAGATAAGTCCTGAAACAAGCCTGTTTCTTTAAGTAGGCAGATCCATCTACCAGCTGAGACATAAACAACTGGGTGGTTTTTGTTGTTGTTTGTTTGTTTGTTATAAACAAGAGAAACGTTATTATCTCATCCTATGTAAATGGTCCCCGTCAGTGTAGCAGTGCCAAGCCTAAGTATTGTGTAGCTATCACAGAGGATGTTGGAAAATTCCTTATTGTAGCATCCCAATAAGGGCACTGAATTGTAAGAAAATAGTTCCATTAACCCTCTTCTTGCCTTTCTCCCCGGCTACTTTTTCTTTAGAATTGTTTCTGAGCAGGGATGTCTCTGTTGTGTTCACTTCTGTATCTGTAGCCATCCATATCAATATCATTATCTGTTTGTGTTTACCGGCTTTTATATCTGTGTTTACCTTTGAATGTGTCTGCCTCCAAAAAGGAGTGTAGCATTTTGGCTCAGAGCATGAGTTCTGGATCTAGACTGCATGGTTTAAATGTCAGCTCTCTATTTACAGTATTGGGCTGTTAAGGACCTGTAATTTTCAACAGTGCTCAAAGAGGCCTGCAGGTGAGGCTTGCACCAGCATCCATCCCAGGCAACTTTCCAAAACAGGCGTGCTAGCGGGACCTAAGCTGTAGGTCAGTTTGCATCTGGCCAGATGACCTGAATTCCCTTTATCCCATCCAGAAAATTCTTGAAGTCCAGCAGGCATCTCTGGAATTCTTATTCTCTGAGAAGTAGTGGGGTATAATGGAGGGAACTCAGAACTGGAGGTTAGGAGCCCTGAGTTCTAGTCCCACTTCCCCCTCACACTGGCAGTGTACCCCTAAGGATTCAGTTTCCTTCTCTGTATAGTGTGTAGCAGCCCCTGGCCTGCTGGTCCCATAGTTTTACAAAATCTAACGAGATCAAAATTGTGGTTGTGGAAGCGTTTTTAAATTGCAGTGCACTGTGTAGACAGAAAGGATTTTGTTACAGTGTAAAAACAGGTATAAGCTGTGGCAGCTCCTGCTTTTATAGAACAGCTGCGTCCTCTGAAGCTAAGGCTAGACCCCAAGGGTCTGCTCTCGGGCAGAGGGCTGGAGTACAATGTCTCCTCGTCTCTGCCACAAGGCACCTTCTGTCCTCAGCCTGGATTTCCTTGCAAACCTAATGGACTGACTATTGACTGTAAGATGGGTAAGCATTTCCCCTTTGGGCCAGGTTTGCAGTAAGGTCAAGGAGGCCTGGGGAGGGTCCCAGAGATTTTGATAAGCCCCACGTCATTCTGGTACCGGTGCGTCCCAGACCACACTTACATTACACTACAGGTATCCCCTGCTTTTTGAAAATTCGCATTACGCCTTTGCTTTTACAAAAGATGTACATTAGTACCTATTTTCATTTGCCAAAAGAAATCTGAAGAGTATTTTCACTTTGATGAGAAAAGGCAAAAAACAAAAATAGTGTTTAGCATTTGTTATGCAGTGAGCTGTTCTAGAAGCAGCACACACCCTGAGCAGCAAGAGTGGCCCTGCCAAGCTGCTTCCTTGGGAACTACACCCTCAGTCAGCATCCAGCTGTGAGAGCTTTGAACTGGGTTTGTGAGCATCTGTGCTTTATCTCAATTTATTTTGTGCATCCATTAGCAAGATGTGTCCTAAGGAAAAGCCTAAGAGAAAGTATTTTCTGGGTCTGGGAATTTTTCCATTAAATTAATGCTAATTCTCCACTTTCCGCTATTTCAGCTTACAGAAGTTTCAGAGGAAGACTCCACTTCCAGATAGCAGGGGAACCTGTAATAATGGCATAGACTGATGATCTTTGCTTAACAAAGGAAATTCTGGAATCCCCTTTCAGAGTTACCTGGCCAGTAACTCATAAGGTTTATAACCTCTTTCTACTTGCCACAAAGGACTGTTTGCCACATGTGTTCCTCCAGCTTTGAGAAATGCAGACTTGAAGGGCAGCTACAACAGTAATACATGTTTTGCCTTATATCTTGGCAAAAAAGCCTCATTGTTGTCAGGGAGGAAAAAGCCACAGGGAAAGGGAACCTAAAATGTCCTTTTTACTCTGGCTATTCTGGCACTAACCACATTCTTCCTGCATTCTCTGATCTTGCCTCTATGGGGGCCAGTTATCTTGTTTTATTGTATCCCATAAATTCAGAAATAACCTATTTTAAATATATAATGGCAGCCAAGGTGAAAGTACTAGTGGCTTAATACTCTTTCCCCATTTCAGGGGTGCCTGGGTTGTGGCTCAGTTGGTTAAGTATCTGATTTTGGCTCAGGTTATTATCTCACCGTTTGTGAGTTCAAGCCTTATGTTGGGCTCTGTGCTGACAGCTCAGAGCCTGGAGCCTGCTTTGGATTATGTGTCTCCCTTTCTCTCTGCTCCTCCCCCACTCACACTTCTCTCTCTCTCAAAAAAAATTTTTTTTAAATACACTTTCCCAGTTTGAGATGTTCTCCCAGGCTTGGACAGAGCTAGTAGAGGCTCTCCCATTCAGCCGGAGCTGACTCATTGGTCTCTGTGTTTCCACAGTGGCCCCATGTAGTCAGTAAACAATTTCTTCCCCACAAGTGATCATGTTCTCCTACAGCATCATTTGGAGTCAGCCTACCAGGGTCAAAAGGATGAAATTATCTGGAGTATAGTTTGCTTGAGAATCTGTAAATGTAACCTGAGAAAGCCGTCGGCCGCCTGTTCTGGGCCTCTGCTGTAGGTGCTGGGCAAGTTTGGGCCATCCCGAGTATATTTCCTGACAAGCCAATTAGGTTTGAAGGGCATCTGCAATCCTTTGTAAGCGCTTTGAAACTAAACTTGTACATTGAGTCTGGTGGAGTCAGGAGGTCCAGGTTCCAGGCTTGGCACAGCCGTGTAATCACTTTATAGCCTGAGGTGTGTCCCTGCCTGCTGGCTCTTGGTGTCCCATCTGCACAATGCAAAATGTGGGCTAGGTGGCCCCAAGCATGTGTCTGTTCTTTTATACTTGAGTAAGTGTCCAGATTTCATTGGGGATAGTGTCTTTCTTCCCTGAGGGGACTACAGATTGGTCAGGCCCAGCCTCCAATCGGCCTCTGCCATTCTGGAGAACCTAAGGTCGGGGAGGGGGGGAGGCTGGCGGGGTTGCCAGCTAGCTGGTGGTCAGGTCCTTCCTGGTGCCTGGCAAAGCCTTGCCTCTTTCTGGTAGTTTCACCTGGCCAGTGTCAGAGGCTTTTTCCCTTGTTTGTGAGTCCCAGAGGCATCAGGGGCAGGCTCACTGGAAGTCATTACGGGAGCCTAAGGGAAGGGAGAGTTCCAAAGGGCAGGTGCCAGGAGTCGTGCCTGGTGGCCTCCTTCTTCATGACGCTGCTTTGCCCTTCTTAGTTGACTGGGGGAAGTGCAACGCTGTCTGTTCAAGACTGTTTTTGCTTCTTTCACAACTGCTCCTTGTAGCTCTAACCAGGTCTCAGCTTGGCTCATCCCTTCTGTGGAAGTAGTGCTTTCTCAGTTGGTGCTCTCCCTCCATCACCCCGCCCCCCCATGCATCTCTGCCAAGTCCCAGCAACACCTGTCCCTTCCCCGGCAAGTGCAAGGAGTAGCAAGAAACCTTCCAGGCCGCTGAGTTCCCAGGAGTGGCGGGCCTCCGTTAAACGAATCAGAAGCAGTCCCGTGACTCCCAGCCCACCTCTGACAGGACAACGGGCACAGAGGAAGTAGCACTACTACTCACTCCTGTTTGCCCATTCTGGTCCCCTAACAGGGGACTTTTCTTTAATGGATCAGGTGGTGTTGGTGGAAACACTCAAGATCATTCCTCTGTTGGGAAGAACGAGAGAAAAAAAATTTACCTAAACACAGGTGTACAAGCATGGTGTTGGGGACCCCGGGACAGAGTTTGGTCGCTGAGGATTAAATGTGAGTCAGAACAATGAGTGGGTACCTTTGGCAGGCGGTGAGAACTCCCACCTGCCCTCCCCTGGCACCCTTCATCTTGCTGTCCCGCCAGCCTGTGGTAGGTGGCTTTCCTCTCAGATGAAGGAATTCAGAGAGGAGGGGGTGTTCCCCGCGCACAGGCAGACAGCAGCAGAGGCAGGACAAGCCCCGGTACGCATAGCCTCGAATGCCACGCTCCCCCCACGTAGCGCAGCTGACCGGTGGTGATACGCCTACCCCACAAGGTCCAAGCAGCTAACCTGTGCCTGTGTCTTGCAGAACTGCTGGAACTGTGGCCGCAAGGCCAGCGAGACCTGCAGCGGCTGCAACATTGCACGATACTGCGGCTCTTTCTGCCAGCACAAGGACTGGGAGCGGCACCACCGCCTCTGTGGCCAGAACCTGCACGGCCAGAGTCCCCACAGCCAGAGCCGGCCACTGCTTCCTGGAGGGAGGGGCTCCTCAGCCAGGTCCACCGACTGCAGCGTGCCGAGCCCGGCTCTGGATAAGACCTCGGCCACCACTTCACGCTCCTCAACGCCTGCCTCTGTGACAGCCATCGACACCAACGGACTCTGAGCCCCAGACTCCCTTCCCTCTGATGACCTCACAGCGCAGCAACCCATGGCACAGGGGGCCTGGCGGTTTGAACCAGTGCAATTAGCTGTTGGGTCATCAGCACGGAGTGCAGCTGAGGCAGGAAGAGCACAAGCCCAGCCAACGCTGCCCCGCAGCCCCTCCGGACACCTGTCTACTTCCCATGTGTCCTCGGGGTGGGGGGCGGGGGGGGCTGGTGCGCCATTCTCTGGGCACATAGGCAGCTAGCCAGAGCCGCTCCTTCTTCCTTGGCTTCCAGGTTTGTTCCTGTTCCCGCTGAAACTGGTGTGGCCATCCCCTTCTCCGTATGGACCACCAGCTCCCCTCCCTGCCTCTCGAGGCAGCAGACTGTCAGGTGCCCAGCCGGGCTGGAGGGGGCTCGCCCCACGCACTGCCGCCTACCCTGCCCTCCTCCTGCGGCAGAAGCCTGGAGGCTGACAGCAGGCTGCAGAGGAGATCCCCTCCGACAGGGGTGACCCCTCTTGCCCTGGAACAGCTCCTATAACCCCGTTTTCACCTTCAGCAGATGCCACTGGTGAGCCCCACCCGGACATGGGTAGGCGGAAGCAGCACTCAGGACCCTCTCCTCGACCCTGCTGTTCAGACTTGTTAGGAGTATCAGAAATCACAGGAAATAAGTCACCATTTCACTAAAAGCACCCGTAATGATGAAAAACAAATAAACTTCCTCCAAGCATCACAGATCATTTTGGACAAGATTTTCCAACCTGGCTTGCTACTTTAGTTTGGGACCCATTTTTTTCTCTCTTACTTGATTTTGCTTATGCAGAAATAGTTTCCAGCGCATGGATTGGTCTGAGGGAGAATGAGACTCAACTGTTGATAGTCTGTTCTCTCTGAGCATGTTGGCCAAACTAGTATTGTCAAACCATTGAATGGATTATCTTTTGGAAATGCAGAACCTTTTGTCACCGCTTGGCTGTTTGCACAGTCGTCTTGTTCTGTGTCCCTTTCATCTCAGGCCGCGCATGTCCAGATCACTGTGTGGATCTTGTCGTGGTCTCTCTTTGGCCCCTGTTGAGCTATGGTTGTCCTATAGGATGTGATGTGTTGTGGCTAGGACCTGCCTCAGCAGTCGAGGCCTGCTCACATCTCAGCAGCCTTCCTGGACCTGAAAGAATTCTTCAAACCTCGTCCATAGTACATGTGACGTCAGTTTATTATCAGGCATACAATCTCGGTTTCCCTTATGGTATCTATTTGATACCTTCCCTCTCTGAGCTAAGAAAAGTTCTGTGAAATGTCACAACCATTTTGAGAGCGGCCCACCAATTTCTCTTCCCATCATCAGGGAGTTTTCCAGATTCTTACCTGGCTTTCCAAATGTGACATCGCCTATACCCCTTTTAGAATATTAGGAACTGCCACACATATTCTTCCCTGCCATTTGTGTTTTGTTGGGAGCCCAAGTACCCTGACCCTCTCACTCTCCACCTCCAAGCCTCCAGTGCCCTCTTGCCCCAAGGAATCAGTTGGGGTGAGGTGGTTGGCCCTGCCCCTGCTGGCCCATGAAAGCCCAGTTTTAGATGGCTACCTTCCGTGCGCTGACCAGAGGGAAATAAAAGCTCTGTCTTGTCAAGGAAAAGGGATCAGCGTAGTAGCGTTGTCCTCACATACAGGTGTATCTTACTGTGAGAACTTTTCAAGTCCCTAATTTACCTAAAGATTTTCTATCTTACAAAGGAACTCAGTGCCAGGCACCTTTAAATACCTGGATTTCCAGTGTATAAAGTATGCCCAGAGAATGAATAACAGAATAATGAACTCATTAAACTGGAACTCCTTAAACTGCAGCAGTTGGTGGAGCATCCTGACTTCAACAGGAAGGAAATTAGTACCCTGGGCAGGACTAGCCTACATTTATGTGAGACATGGGGTGTCCCATGAGTAGGTCATGAAGCCTATAAATCAGAGCAAGAGGGTATCTCATGGTACCTATTGGGTCTGTCCGCAGGCCACTGTCTTTTTATTGGCGAGATGAACACCTGGACGGGTTCTTTAAGTCTTCAGTTGGCCACAGGACTAGCCAGGGTAGCCCAGGTTTTTCCTGTTTCGAATAAAGAGCCAAAAGCAGGACCCACTGTCATTTTCTGTAGCTAAGGTTTCAGCTTTCAGGCTCCAGGTTTCAGCGTGCGGGTCCTAGCTGACTGGTGTGGGCTGTGGTTCTACTGACAGTGAAGTTGGCAGAGTGACTGATGCTGATCTAGACTGCTTTCCTCACGTGCTGCCCAGAGGCCACGCTGGGTAGTGGTCCACACCGTAGTTCAGTTCTCAGACCTTTTGCTGTGTTCATTTTGGTCACTTTCACATCTAGGTCGGTAGGGCATGTGTCCAAGACTTCCCATTTAGGCGTAAAGAATCCCTTTCTTTAGCTCCCTCCTCTGAAATTCTCCTGCTGTCTGGGTGAGAGGAGGAGGGGCACTGCCTTGGGGTGGCGCGGGGAGGGGGTTGAAGGAGCAGGGGTGACTGAGTCCAGCTTCCCCGCTTGGTCTCCAGTGTCTGCTCACCATCCCAGCCACCAGACTTGGAGTACAAGTTCAGGCTGCCCACTTCCATCTACTTAGACTTAAAATATACAGTCAGGCTGTTAGAGAATCAGTCTTTATAGTTAATATTTGGGGGGACAGAAAAGACAGAGGGGATGGGAGTGGAGGTGTTTTCAGCACAGTCACAAAGCGAGTGTGACATGTGCCTGCCCACCCGTCAGAGCACATCTGGAGGATGAGGCCAGTGCTCAGCATCGCCCACTGAGGGACACTGAGGAGTGATGGGACTTCGTTGTCCTCCGCTTGCGAGAAATGGTTGCAGGGACCAGAGGAGGCCAGAGTGGCCAAACTGGGAGCCATCTTTAAATGTCCTGAGGGATGGCCGAGGGCTGAATCTTCACACCCTCAGTCGCCCTTTGGGTCCCCACCACCTGCACCATGCCTGACTCCGCCCAGTGGTGAAAATGGACTCGAGAAGAAGTTGGTCCATTCCAGGTGCTCAGGAATAGGCAGCCCACCTTGTGAGTTGTGAGTGGGAATGGGACTTCCACTTTGGAAGGTCCCTGGCAGCTGCAGGGGTGGGCCTCTAGCAGATGTGCTCAGTCACAGAGCGAGTGGATCTTGGACTGTGCTGAGTCATACATGTCTCAGCGGATCGAAGTCTGGAAACCACACACATCTACCCGGCACAGATCGGTGTCATGTTGGCTGCAGTGTGGACATCCTTTGCCCATCTGGGCCTGCTAGTCCCCCAGGAACTCCTCGCTTCTTGGTGTCAACATGAACATCTTCAGCTTCTAGACAGAAAATTTACACTTTACTCTCTATGGCCTTGTTCCAAAGTCAGATTGATCCCCAGGGCTGTCACCTGCTTGTAAGGGTGTAGACCTTATTCTGGATATTTCAGAAGCTGTCTCAGCAAGTGGAATTGAAGGTTCAGCAAGACTATTGGAATTGTGTGGTAGTGAGTTCTTCAGAACGAAAGCATAATGACCAGGTAGCCATTTGTCCTGGAAACTGTAGAAGGGGTTGTGGATTGAATAAATCACTTAGAATACATCTTCGAAGCTTTCTTCAGAACTGGTGTCAGAACCAGGTCAGTAGACCAAGCCAACTTAGTTTTGTTTTTTTGTTTTGTTTTTTGTTTTTTAAGCTATTTACAGAGAACTGGGTGGTGGCATGTTTGAACCAAATGTAAGAAAAGCCACAGGGACCTGGACTGTTCCAGCATGGGCCAGAGGGCCAGGTGTCCCGGAGGAGTCTTGTCTGGGATGGGAAGCGGGGGGGCTGGGCGAGTCATCCCTGAGTGTCTATTTCTTATGAAACCAAAACATTGACTGCCTGCCTCTTTGCCCATATGCATTGACATGCTCATTTCCAAAGATGATGGTGCAGGTGACCTTTTCCATCGTGAGCCAGGAGAAGGTTGGGAGGCCTGAGGGTGGACCTTGCATCCCCCTTCGCTCCGCAGCCGCAGAAATGGCACTTCCCCGGCAGACCCCATCTGGTCAGGCCCACAACTGCCTAGTGTACACTCGTTGATGCTTATACCAAATAGGGCATGTGCGGCTGGTGGCTGGCGGAGACAGCCCTGTCCCTGCATTGGAGTTGGCAGAGAGAAGCAGCAATAAGCATTAGGTGAATGATTGAAAGTGCTATTTGGCTCAGCGGCCTTTGGTCTACTTTCACGGCTTTCCAAGTTCCCAATGAGGCTACAAAAGCTCCATCCATAAAAGAAAGCCAATAATGTAAATAAAAAACTATGCCTCCAAGCGTGGATTTTAAAGGGGGATGATGAATGTGAAACCACCCACAGGATGCGGTAGTCTGGTTTTTCTGTGCTTTGTCATTTTACTCTGATAGCAATTTTTGTTACTTAACTCTGTGCATAACTTATTTAATGTACTGTATAAATGAACCAAAACTGTTAAATATGTATTTAGTTTGTTTTACTTAAAGTAGTCAATAAAAAGGCTATATTCCTTTTCTGACTCGGGCTAGAAGGGGGCTGGGAGGGAAGGTGGTATATCCACCGGAAGACCTCCATCTGCCTGTAGGCTTCCACATACACCCCCCTGTTTTGGGGGGGGGCTCTAGTGGTTCCCGCAGTGGCCTAAAGAACACCCAGGGGAGTGGAAGCCGGGTGTACTGCTGAGGAGCTGCGTCCAGCCCAGCCACGACGCCTCTGGGCAGCCAGCGGAGGGTCCCGGGCCCAGCCAGACTGGTGGCCCGCTCTGGGCCGGTGGACAGGGACAGCGACAGCTTACAGACACTCCCGGTTCCTCACTGGGGAGTGAGCTTTCAATACAGAAAGTGAGAAATAGGGTAGTGGCCATATAGGTACTTTTTTCTAACCACTCTTACATATGTCCTTAGAAATTTTTCACATACCTGGACTTGTGAATATTCATTCCTGTTCTTTGTACACGGATGTTAAATCACGTGAGTTCACTATTTCCTTCATGTTCACTTACTTAGTGGTTGTATGCTCACATTGGGGCTGTACTTTTTTGGACTCTTTCCCCTCCTGTCAAGTAATTGGATTGCTTTCAAGGTTTCCCTGTCCAACATACTGAAGTGAGCATCTTTCTCTGCATGCTTTGTTTCTTTGGGATAGGTTTCCGAAGTGGGAGTTCTTAAACTGACCATTTCTTGTATCCTCAGGGAATAGGTTCAGACTGCTTTCCCCGAAAGCCCACCAGCTTGTGGTACCTCCAGCAGGCCGTGTGTAGTACTTTGCATGGCTCTGAGGTGGTCTAACCAGCTGTGATATGACCCAGATTGGTGCAGGCACACCCGTGCACACCTGGATGTTGATCCAGCTTCCCGGCTGATGACCCAAGGCCTCACTTCCCAGGCTCCTGGTCCCATCCCCACTCCTGTGACCCAAATACCCATCCCTGACCTCTGCCCTAGACCTACTTCTATGTGGTCTTGCCCTAGGAGACTTGTGGGCGCCACCAGCTTCACAGGCCTCCATAAAAGCAAAGGGAATGATCTTGGGGTAGGTAGAAAGGGCTGGGTTGTGGCCATGGCCCCAGAAGACAAGGAGGCGGCTTTGCCGTATGATCTTTCATGCAGATGGTGCCAACTGCCAGTCTCTGGGCAGCTGCCCAGCACTGCAATCCAGCATTAGAACAATAACAAGATCTCAGCCTTGTGACTGTCAGCCTTGCACAAAAGTACATTTGGTGGACAAGTCAGCAATCCAGTCTGCTTTAGCTCTGAACAAAAGATCCTAGGGACTCCAGTGATAGTAAAGTAAAATAACTATTGGCTATAGAAATCGACTAAAAAATTTGCCATTATCCTAAAAAATCCAGATGCTGGATAAATTCTAATGAATGTACTTTTAACTGTATTGCTGAGGTCACAGATGAGGAAGTCTAGGGAATCCCCAAAGGCCAGGAGAAAATTAGAGGAGTACAGCAAACCAAAACCACAGGAGTAGTTGAACACAAAAGAGGAAACCTGTACTGCCTGGGGTCAGGAGAAATTGGAGTGAGGGATTAACTGCCTCATGGGTGGGGGGGCAGGCAGTGTGAGGCTCTGAGGGGCTTTGAGCCTCTACAAGATGGAGGAGGAGATCTGAGGCCAGTCCACAGACCCAGGTTACTCTGGCTTTAACCTCAGTGAAAAAGGCAAGCAAGGAAAAAAAATCTGTCTGCAAAGGGAACTATACAGAACACTCCGCCTGTCTGAAGGATGAGAATCTAACCAAAGACTCAGGTCTGCTCTCTCCTGGGGCTGTGGTTCAGATTTTCATACTCCTGGGGCCAAAGCACTCCTGGGCTGAGGAATTAAGGTGATTCTAGGCTTGCAGATATCTCCTGGTGTCTGACTGTAGCAAAAATGCAAATCCACTAGAGAAAAATCAAAATATCAAAAATATAAATCATAATATGGCAACCAAGTATAAAGTGTCCCAAAAAATTACTAAACATCCAAGGGAATGAACCATTATGAGCAAAATCAGCAAGAAGAGTAAACAATTGATTTAGACCCCAGGGATTTCAGATAGTAGTATCAGATACAGACTGTAACTATGAAATCTCCAAAGATGGTGCTGGAAAAAAGTAGCAAAAAGAGACTAAATAACCAGGCAGATTTGAAAACCAAATTCTGGACCACTCTTCCGAGTAATACTCTGCACGACCAGACAGCATAGTAGATGAATCTGAAAGCGAGTGAAGCATAGACAAGGAGATGGAAAATAGGAGAGAGTTGTTCCTTCTGGAACGTGTCAAGCGGAGAGCCCTTTCAAATTTTACCAAGCATGGAGTCAAGGAGCCTCCTGACTTGTGTTTCTCAGTATGAAAAGGGAAAGAATTGGCCTGAGATGATGATACAACCTCACTATGAGCAAATGCATCGATCTGAACTCTTCTTGCCCGTCATTGCTGGTTTCTTACTGCTAGGTTTTTAGGGTCCTGAGTTGTTACCCTCTCCTCGCTGTCCTCCCTACCAAGAGGGTTGCAGGGAACCCACAACAAACCACCCACCAACCCCTCTCCCGTTGCCCAAGAGAGTCACTGTCTGGTGCTGGGCGCCCTCTTGTGGAAAGAGCCCAACTTGCTTCCTGTGTTGCCTGCAGCCTGCAAGCCAGATTCCTATCCGGTGCACACCCCAACTTTTCCTTTCTCCTTTGCACCAACCTTTTCTGCCTTTCTGCCCCATGAGTTCAGCTAGCATTATCTGGGTGCCTCCTAGGGAGCTCCAGAAATGAGTACTCAAGCCCACCACCACCTATCTTCGTGGCCAGACCCACCCTCCACCTTGCCCTGTGCTCCCATGGCTCTTCCTTGCTGTCCCCTCTGCCATCCTATGGCCCTGAGGCGTGGCCTCCTTTCTTCCTTTGTTGTAGCTGCCACTGTCCTCCCGCCACTGGCTGGCTTCCATTACTACAGGATGCCCGAGATCTCCCCCAGCATTGTTCACGCTTGACAGCAAGCAGCTGTTGGTGCCAGGGAGTTCGTCCCGACTGTGACTTGGAGCAAAGTACTTGCTCCCTGAATTCGTTTCTTCCTCTGTAAATGGATGCTAATGATGCCTACACCACTGAGTTGTAGTGAGGTGAAACGTGCTCATATGGGAGTTGTTCCAGCCCAGGACCCTCAGTAAACAGAGGCTGCTCTCATAGCCTGCTTCTCCGTCTGCGCTATGTGATTCCTTGAGAGGATTCATCTTTGCCCCAGTATCTTGCCTGGAGCATGGTGTCTTACTTATGTATTTGTTTTGAGAATAACCTCCTGGGGGCGCCCGGCTGCCTCAGTCCGTAGAGTATGCAATTCTTGATCTCAGGGTAGAGTTGGGTGTAGAGCTTTAAAAAAGTGTGTGTGTGTGTGTGTGTGTGTGTCTTCCTGAAGGTCCACCTAATTCTCAGGTTCTTTGTTTTGATCCATCAAAGGCTATGTTAAGGAGATTTGGTGTGTTTCCCTCTGAGAGCTGGAGAGCAATGACAGCCATTTAGATTGTTGCTATCTCTCCCACACCTGGCCTGGCACTGGCCCAGTCCCCAGGACAGGTTTGAATGTGTGCACGTGAGTCACTAGCACAGGTGGGAGGAGGTGAGGAGGCAGGTGCAGGGAGTGGGTGAAAGGGCAGGGGTGGCAGCTGGTGGAAGGACTCAGGAGCTCTCCCAGCTTCAGTACTCTGCCTGCCCTTGACCTGGGTGCTGTCACCAGTTCAAGACATTTCACCATCCCTAGCACCTGCCACAAATCAGGTGCCCAGTGGCTGCTGAAATGAGATGAAGAGCCACCAAGAGCAGGGCATTGAGGGCAAGGGCTGGAAAGGTGACCCAGACCTGATGGCATTGACCTGCTACTTAAAGGTTAAGGAGGCGTTTCTGTGGTAGACCGGGACAGGGGAAGGGGGAAGACCAAGAGGGAGTGACCGAGGTCACAAAGAGCCCAGCTCAGCTGGTGTGTGTTTTAGGGAGAGGCTGCTCCACATAGTGGGAGTGGGGCTGATTGCTAAGGGCCATGAATGCCAACTCAAGTAATCAAACTTGATCTTGATGCTGAAGCCAGTGTGGTACATTGAAGGGCCTTAGCCACAGGAGTGTGGTCCCCATGGCAATGTTTTGAAAGTGCCTTGTCTGTTTTCTTACGGAATGGACTGTGGGGAGCGGGGGTGGATTGGAGATGGGAAGCCCAACGAAGAGGCTGCCACAGTCTTCTAGGCCAGAGGTGATGGTGACCATGAGCTGGGGGTTAGGGTGATCACAGAATGGAGATGAAGGCGGGTTTTCAAAAGTTAAGTAAACACAATGTAAAGGCTTGGCAACCTTCTTTGTGCCCCTTTGTGCTCCTTTGTTCTTCCTGTAAGCTCCAACTCCGGCCTCAGTTCTGCAGTCCAGTCCCCACACCCACCCACAGCGTCCCCCATTACCTGCAGAGCATCACGCACACTCCCTCTGGCCCAGCCCCCGGCTCGCCTCCAATCCCTTACGCTCCGTGGCTCCACCTCTGCTCCCTTTGTGCGCCGCGTTCTCCCTGCCCAGCCACCCCTCGCCGCTGTCAGAAACACCTGCTCAGGGGCGCCTGGGTGGCTCAGTCGGTTAAGCGACCAACTTCGGTTCAGGTCATGATCTCGCAGTTCGTGGGTTCGAGCCCCGCGTCGGGCTCTGTGCTGACTGCCAGCTCAGAGCCTGGAGCCTGTTTCAGATTCTGTGTCTCCCTCTCTCTCTGACCCTCCCCTGCTCACGCTGTCTCTCTCTCTCTCTCTCTCTCTCTCTCTCTCTCAGAAATAAAAAAAACATTAAAAAAAAAAAAAAAAAAAAGAAACACCTGCTCAAAGCCAGGCCACTGGCCAGGCCACGACTGACCCTGCAGGACTGACCCCGCTCCCCGCCACCTGCAGCGCCCCACCCCCCAGCACCTCCAAGCTTCTGTAAGGGAGGAACGACACCGCCCATCTTAAAAAGCAAAAGTAGTGAACTTCCAGAAGGCCACTGCAGGGTGAGGCGAGCAAGGGCACAAACCCTATGGAGTCCCTCGCTTCACAGGAGTCAGCTTGAGGATTTCAGCATCCTCGTTCGAAGATGCCGATGGGAAGTTGTTTTTAGTGTTGAAGGTTTGCTGTTGCTGTTCAGGTGGAGGAAATGGAACAGAAGCAATTAGAACCCAGGACAGAAAGGATGATTTCCTCCCAGGTGGGCTTCTTGCCTAACCAGGACCCCGAAGCCTCCTTAGCGCAGTGCGGCACCAGTGCCAGCGGCCCTCTCCGGGAACTGCCAGGAGCCCGCGAAGAGGGGCGGTGGGGCACAGCCAGGCATGGTGCCGCCCAGCGAGCCACCAGGTTGCTGGTTCTTTGGCCTGGGTGGCCAGGCCGGTGGGAGCAGCTCTGTGGCCCCCCTCAAGTCTGAACTCCTGCGGGGGGGGGTCACAGGAAGGTCACAGGGTCACCTCAGGGAAGACCCTGCCTAGAGTCCCAGGCCAGGATGTCCATCTGAGCGGTCTTCCCGGCACCACGAGGGCGGTCGGGAACATTGGTGAGATGTCAGCCAGAGACCCCCGGCTTAAAACCTACCACAGCTTCCTCAGGATGAAGCACCTTTGAGGCCCTGCCGCCTCCTCACTTCCGCCTCAGCCCACTGCTGGGCTTCCTTCAGTTCACGCGGCAAGCTCCCCTCCCCCTCAGGGCCTGAGCGTGTGTTTCCTGCAGAAAAACTCCTGACCCCAACACCTTCCCGACCAGGTCAGAGGCCATCCTTTGCTCTTGTGTTGCCATGTGCCTCCCCTTTAGAGCCCACATCTGTGGCAGTCACCTCTCCCCAGATGGCTGGAGGGAGGGCCCCCTGGTGCCTGGATGGACCAACTTGGCCATCCCGCATCTGGTTCTCTCAGGTGACACGGGTGGTGACAAATCCAATCTGGAAGGCGCTGTGGGGAGGAAGGCTCTGTCAGGGACAGAACTTCTCACAGGCATGCAACCACACTGAGATCCCAAGAAGGTTCTGTGCTCCCAACTTCAGACCCCATCATGTCGGCAAGGAGGGTGGTGGTGAAGCTAGGACAGCCAGCTGACTTGGGTGGGGGGGGGGGGACGGGGGACTGAAAGCAGGGACCTAGGCCAGTCTACTCCCTCTCCCAAGCAAGATCCGAGGACCAGGGTTTGTGAGCACAACGGGGTCCTAAGTTGAGGAAATGGAGGTGAGCTGTGATTAAATTCCCATCGTCGTCGTCGTCATCATCATCATCATCATCTGTTCGCATGGGAGCTTAAGATAAGAACTGGTTGATTCCTAAAGATAAGTTGTCTGCCCTAAATCTCTGGTCTGAGATGCAAACCAACCCCAGGGCCTGGCCTTCTTGCAGAAGGAGAGAGAGGACACAACACCAGAGGTGACCACTGCCTTTATTGCCTCTGTGCTGGGGTCCTGGGCTTGGGTTTGGAGGTATCTGGGGGGAGTAGGTGACACTGGGCCCAAATTATTGCTACTTGGCAAGGTCACCTTGGGACTTCCCATAGTGCCCTGAGTGTGGGTAGGCATGGACATGCAAATGATATGCAAATGACATGCAAACCAACCCAGGATCCTGCCGAGGTCTCTGGTGCAGCCAAGGGTGCTGGAAGAGTTGGAAGCCTGCTAGCCCAGGAGGGTGATGGGGACACCCAGGTCCTTACCCCACACTGGAGATCGATCCGGCCCAGCCTCAGGGGTCGAGGTTTGGTGGTGGGGGGTGGGGGTGGTGTCCCTGAGCATCAGCCCTGGTTCTGCTGCTGGCTGAGGAAGAGCAGAAGCCTGGCCCCAAGACAGCAGGAAGAAAGCAGGGTACCCACTAGGCAGCCAGACAGCCCGAGGCCCACCCAGAGAGGGAAGCGACCTCCTCTGTGTCACACAAGCCTGGGACAGAGGCGACCAGAATCCAAGCTTCCTGAGCCAGGCAGAGGCCAGAATGCTACAAACAACAAAATATGCTAATAAATAAATAGAAAGCAAGCAGCCCAGTCCCTGATCCCTGGGCTGAGAGACTCTCCACCAGCTGGGTTTTGGGGGGAAGGCTTGGAGAGCCCGCCCCCAGGTCTAAGAGTGGCAGCGTCCTTGGTCTTGGTGCTGAGTTGACCAGTCCAGAAGCTCCAGAAGGAGGCAGGTAGGGCCCCAGGGCCTTGGCTTATGCAGGTCAGGCTCAGTTATTATTCATAATCCACCAGGAGGCTAGGGGTCAGAGGTTGAGGGTTAGAGGCCATCAGGGGCCCACTGCCACTCCCTAGGGCTGTAGAGCGGGGTCGGGGGCCACAGCATACCTGGGAAGAACACAGTGGTGAGGGTGTCTGGAGCACGCAGGTGGTCAATGAGGACGCGCTGGAAGGCCTTACTGCAGGCAGACTGCTGGTGCCTGGGGAGGGCCGTGGAGTCACCTGAGGCTGGAGCTGGTCCCCCGAAGAGCAAGACCACATGGTTGAGAGCTCCCCACCCCCACCCCAGTCCTGCTGTCTGGATTCAGATCCCAGTCCTACCTCACATTGGCCCTGAGCCTTGGTTTTCTCTCTGTGAAATGGGGACAATAGTGCCTACTGGGCCAGGACACTGGAGGGATTACAGGAGGTAATATGTGGGTGCTTGGCATAGACTGTGGCACGGTGTGTATACACTGAGTGCCTGCCATCTACTGTGGATCTGCCATTGTGTTCAGCCTTCCATACACCATCTCATTTGGCTCATGAAAGGGTAGACCTATTATGACTCTCATTTTGGAAAGATCCCTGGGGCTCAGAGGGGATAAGTAAGTAACTCTCCTGAGGTCACACAGCCAGTGAATAATAAAGGCTGATTTGAACCCAGGCCTGACTCACTCCAGGGCCCATACTCAATATGAACTTTCAGATACCATTCATACCTTCTCCAGGAGGCCTCATCCCGCCAGAACTCATAGAGGGTGAAAGAGGCATTGTCCAGCATCTTCTGGGCAGACACACTGTGGGGCCAGAGAGATGGCCAGGCCAGGCCCAGGCTACCACCTCCACTGCCCACCCAGCCAGGGTATCTAATGGGAGCCCTGGCCCAGGACACCCGGCCCCAGCACTTTGCCCTGCTCGCCCTCCTTCCCCGACCTTGGCCAGCCCGTTAGCCGGCTAGGAACTCACTGCAGGCAGTGGCTCTGGGCCCCTGTAAAGTCCACATAGCAGCACAGGGCACGGTGGAAGTCCTGCAGGGCTGCCTCCGCCACGTGCACCTGCCTCTGGGCCACGAGGATGTGCTGGCAAGAGAGGCAGCCTTGTGAGCCAGGGTAAGGGGGGGGGACAGGGGAGGGGCTGGCTGTGGCCTTCAGGAGGACCCCGCCCTTCTTGACTTGCACTAGTCCCGCCTACCATGAGGTCAAGCTCCTGCCCCAACCTGGCCCCCAGTATCCCTGCCTCCATCCTCCCCTCATAGCCAAGATCACTGCCTAGAGCCAGCCACTGTCCCTCTCTCCTGCAGGATGCCACCACTTCCCCCTCCAGCCTCCACCCACACCGCCCAGACCCAGCTTTCAGGAATGCAGATGAAGTGAACTCATGCCCAGAGAGGGGCAGTGATTTCTACAGGGTCGCAGAGCAAGAGCCAGAACCCAGCACCTGCCAGGCTTAGGGGATGAGGGCTGGGCCAAGCCTGGGAAATGGGCATGTGTATAACAGAGGCCAAGCAGGCAGCAGGCCCCGTTAAACCCTTCATTTGATGAGCACCTCCTCTTGGCCCGATGCCCAGTTGCCTGTCCCTCCCCTGGACTCACCGAGTCAGGCCCCTTGGTCAGCTCCTCTTCATGCAGGGGTTCGAGCCGGGGGGCCTGGAAGGGACACAGCGTGGGCAAGCCCCCCGGCGTGTGCCTGGCTTAGGTGGATTCCAGGACGACCCTCCGCCCCCGCCCCGGGGCACCGGCCAGCTGGCCACTCACCTTACACTCGAGCTGGTCAATGAGCTCCTGGAGACGGTTGACCTGGAGCCGCCACTGCATCTCGGCCTCTGAGCTCTGCCCTGGGGTGGGAGACCCATGGGGGTGAGTCGGGCATGGGCCCCCTCAGGTTGGGAGGCTTCTCAGGATGAGCTGAGGGGCAGTGGAGGAGAGGGCACTGGGGGCACCTGTGTCTGAGGAGCCAGGAGACCAGGTGGGCGACCGACTGACGCTCCGCGGGGCCCTGCGCCCTGCCCGCCGGCAGCCATGGGGCCTGCTCTGTACCTCCACACTGTCTTCGTCTGACCTAAGAGAAGTGGAGGGTCAGCGCACTGCTCCCAGACCCACAGGCCAAGGGCTGGGGCCCCAGCACAGGGCTGGGCCTGGGTGGAGCACGACAGGCTTCCCAGGACACTGAGGCCCAGCCTCGAAGCCAGCCACCCCCACCCCCTTCACCCCTTCTTGGCCTCCCTGCCCAAGAACAAGAATAATGGGCTCGGGGATGCTGCAGCTGTGGAATGTGATGGATGCCGAGGGCCCTGGAATGTGGAGACAGTGACCAGCAGGGCACCTCCCATACCGTGGGCCACGGGCCTGGACCTCCAGGGTATCCGACGCTCCTTCCAGCGAACTCTGCAGGGCTTGGAGCTGGCTCACGGTCTCCCGCAGTAGGAAGCGGGTCACAAACTGGTCCACCTTGGAGGCCCGCTCATATTCCTGGGGGCAGAGGGGGGCATGCTCAACATATCCTGGCCCCAAGCATGCATTTCTGAATGGGGAGCCAGTGCCCTGCTTCCCCAGCCCTGCCCACCCAAGCACCAGTACAGCATCAAGAGCAGAGAGCGTGCAACCAGAGGACACTCCTGGGACTGGGAGCAGGGCCTGGACCCTCCTCGTCTGCGCCTGGCCTCCCTTCCTGGGACACGTCAGGCCTCCTTACAGGGAGGCATCTGCCATTTTCTGGGCCCTAAGGCCCCTTTCGTATGGGGCCACTACCTTCAGCCAGTGTAGCCCCAGGCACATCCAGGCTGGTGTGGGGAAGGACAGGTCACAGGGCATCCAGAGGCATCATGAGGCAAAATGATGGTGTGATGTGGCCCCAAACTCATAATCTATCATGCGTTCATTCAAGCACTCATCCACGCAACAGATAGGTACCTTCTACTGGAGCCGCAGATACAAGACAGCCAGGCCACTGTCCTTACACACACGGCACTGACTCCTACATCACTAGCCTCCACTCAGCCCCTCCCAATGTGGTCAGAGAGACAAGGCCGACATGCCAGGCCTACACTGCCCATTTGAGATGTTCAAAGATTCTCCAACTACCTTCACCTCCTTGTGTCTCAGTGTCCTCGCCTGGAGAAAGGGTGGGGGGGGGGGGAATAATAGCCATCTCACCGAACTGTTGAAAAACTTCAATGAGTCCATTCCTACTTAGGACACAGCCCGGGATGGGAGTCCAGGTGCTTGCCCACCCTCCACAGGGGGCCCTGGAGGCACCATCCGTCAGGGGCTTCATCTCCTTCCATGACCTGCCTTGGCTCAGCCATCAGATGGGCCCTGCTGGGCCACGCTTATGAGCTGGGAGGCAGGAACAGAATGGGGGCCGGTGCTCTCACTCTTAGGCCAGTGGTTTCTGCCCTGTCTCCGAGCCTCGTCCCCAGACTTCCTGGCCTCGCTCTGAGCTCCCTGAAAGCCTTCCAATAAATTCCATTTTGAGCACTTAGGATGGTCAGTCTCTGTTGCTTACAACCAAAATACCCTGCTGACACAAGCACCCACTCTATGCCATGCCCTGTTCCAAGCAGAATTTCATTTCATCCTCATAACAACTTATAAGAACCATAATTGGACCCCAATTTGTAGATGAGAAGATTGAGGCCTGGAACAATTGACTACGTTGGCCAAGATCACACAATTAGTTAGTGGCAGAGTCACAATTCAAACCCAGACCACAAAAATTCCTCTCTACTCACCACTAAACACCTTACAAGCATTGCCTCATTCGCGATTATTAGCGCAGTTTTACAGCTCAGAAACCAAGGCCGGAAGTCACAGCCAGAGTAAATGGAGCCAAGATTTGCCTGTGGGTCCTGGGAGGAGGAGCTTAGAGCCTAGAGCTGGTGAGGTTGACCCATGAGGTCACAATGTGGCCTCCGCAGGATAGAGTGAGGGCAGTGTGCCCCTCCCCCAGCCAGAGGGCAGGGCAGAGGCAGCGGGGGCTGGGGCCCCCAGTGGTGACCAGCCCTGCCATGGGAAACAACAGTTCTCACAAGAGGACCAAAGTGCCCAAACGGGCCTGCAAGGAGAGGCCACCCGACATGGACAAGGCTGGGCAGAAACAGCAGTTCTTCAGCCACCTCAAGCAGAAGAAGCCAAGTGTGAGTGCCAGGGTGTTAGGGGCAGGTGGGAGTCAGGGGAACTTGAACAGGTGGGCAGGAGGGGATGCTGGGAGTCTATGCGTTATGGGCATAATCTGAAGGGCCTGGATATCCCCTCTGAGGATGACAGTCCCAGGAACCCACGTGGTATGGTTGGGTCCTAAAAGCCCAGAAGGGAGGACAGGGATTCAAGCAACCAGGAGAAATTAAGAGACTTGGGAGCCCAGGACGGTGGGGCAGGAAGGGATTCTCCCAACTCCGCACAGATGAGGGCTCGGCATGGGGAATCAGCTCTAGTTGGTGCCACAGGGGGCTCCCTTATGCCCCCTTTCCAGCTCCCAGCCTCAAAACATGCTACTTTCCCCCATCTTCGAGTGGGCAGAGGCCCTGGATGGGGTCCGGTGGGTAAGAGTCCCAGCACTACGGCTGGGAGGGCAGGCAAAGATCCCATAATCGTGGACGGTGCAAGTCCCAGGAGGTCAGCCTACGGTGGGTTAGAGCTTCCAGAGGGAAGGCAGGTGTCCTGGGCAACGGCACAGGGGGAGACCCACTCCTGTCCCGGAGCACGCGGGAGTCCTGAAAACGTAGAGGGGGCAGAGTCTTGGGAGACTGGATCCTCAGGAAGAAGGCGCGGTACGCTCTTCCCCCTCACGCTCCTGCCCCACCCCCAGGCCAAGATCGTGCTGCTTTTCCCCTTGGACAAGCGGCAGCAGCTAGCCGAGGTGGCGGCGGGCCCAGGCGCGCGGCCCGGGCGGCCAGGCGAGGACGCGACGGGTGCCCCGGTGGGCTCCCCGGAGGCGGCGCCCATGCTGCGAGGAGCGGGCGACTGCGCTGATCGGCGCGAGGGCGCACGCGCGCGCGAGATGAAGAAGATCTTGGTCCTGCTGCTGCTGCTGGACGCGCGGCTGCAGGAGGCGGGGCGCTGCGCGGCGGGCGCGCCCGGGGCCGCGGCCAAGAGCGCGCAGGGCTGGCAGCGGCTCTACTCCCGCCTGCTGACCGTCGTCGAGGCGGACCGCGAGGCCGACCCAGCCGAGGAGCAGCGGCGCAAGCGGGGCCGCTGCCCTCGCCCGCGGCCCTGAGTTCCCGGCCGAGCCCCCGGCCCGTGGCCCAGTAAAGAGCACATAGCAACCCTGGCTCCTGCTGGCTCTGTCCGAGGCGGCGCAGAGCTGGGTGGGGGAAACTGAGGCCCAGAGCAAGGCAAGAATGAACCGGTAGTACTGAGGGCAGAGGTACGGCAACGGCTTGGCGCCAAAACTGTGCCTTCTCCTTCCTTGTGACCCAAGGGTCATAACCCCTGCCCCCAGGTGGGGAAGGGGCTCCCTGCTACAGTGGAGGGAAGCTATTTCCCTCCTCCTCCAACACCGGCCCGGGTCAGACCTTCCAGGTTTGCAAGCCCAAGGTGGGTGAGTTTGGGCAAACCCCGGTTTGGCCACGCTAGGAGGTGGGACCTGCTTCCAGCAGAAGCCTAACATCTCCAAAGAGTCCCCCAACAGGTCCTTCTTAGGCAGGGGGAGGGTCCCAGGCAAACAGCCACCACCACCCTGGAAAAAACTGTGAGGGTCCCACGGTCAGCAGGGCTGGGGCCTGAGACTCACATCCTGCCTGTGAGAGCACCCAGGAGGAGAGGCTGGAGTCTGGGGGCTTCTGACCCCTCACTCCTACCCCATTCTGCTTGGTAACTCCCCAGTCACCTCATCGCTTGCCTCTCACCCTACCCTGTGCCACCCCCTTCCCCACGCTGCAGCCAGAGATGTCTTCCAAACCACTTAGCTATCTGTAGGACAGTTTGCTCGGCTCATAAGCTCCCACTGATTTCTCCAAAGCCCAGAGGGAAACGCCCAAACTTCCGGCTGGCATGTGTAGGCTCAGGGCTTTCCCTCTAGACCTCCTGAGTGACTCGTATCCTCACCCTTGCTCTGACCATATTGCTGGAGACTAATCACGCCCCTAATCCACCCAGGAGAGGCCTGGTATGTTATCTGTGAGAAAGACCCAGCTAACTTCTCACTTTCCTGGGTCCCAAACCCAGCTCCAGCCCGGAGTACTGCTCCAGCCCTACCGAGCCTGTAGCCAGCCTTCCACTGGTGACCACCTCAGAATGTCCCAAAGGGGACAGATGCAGCAGGGGGTGAAGGTCCCAGCTCATTAAAGACACAGGCCCGGCTTCTGCTACAGATGCACTTTCGTTAGTGTCAACACGATCGACATCTCTTCCATATCCCCTGCATCAGGCTGGAAGTTGCATGACTCACAGCATCTCCCCAAATGCTTGTAAAAGACCCTTTCCGACCATCCATGTGGTTACAATCAGGATAACCGTGTCCTTCAATGTGGCCACACATCCTGGCCGTACGTGACTGGCCCAGGCTGGTCCTATCAGCCTCTTTCCTGGGACTGTAATTCAGGAGCTGTGAGAGACTGTTTTTTACATGAACACGCAAGGGCTTAAGCCAGTCTTCAGAAGAACAAAACAATGCAGAGTCTGTACACATCCTGCAGCCAGGCCCTGCATCCAGCCTGTTCCTGAAACCTGATTTCATCTTTGTCTTCAGTATCCATAACACTTACAAGATCCTTGTAATCAAATCCCTATTTTAGCTTAAGCTCACCTGAGTAGGTCTTCTACTTGCAACCAAAATGATCCTAAAGAGACCCTAGACTCGGCTCTGCCAAGACTAGAAGGGCCCTTTTTCCTGGATGAGGATTATTAGTACGTTCTGGAGGAAGAAACTGAGCCGAGAGAGATATTAGGACTTGCTCAGGGGGGCACAGTGAGTCATCTTCAGAACGGAGTCACAAACTCAGGTCCACAGGAGTCCATACATGAAAGCCCCTAAAGGTAGGGTCCCTATGTGGGCCACCTGCTACAGATCTGTGATTAAGAGCTTTCCCTTCAGCCTTGGGGGAGGGGGGCGGGGAGGGAGAAGTGCTGCACATCTGGCCAGAGTACATCGGATAATCTGGAGTGCTCTGGTTGTGCTGGACCGCTGAGGTCAGGTCCCCTGATGCCAAAATCACTCTCTTGGCCCTGTCCCAGGAGAGAGGATGAATCCAGCAAGTTTTCATGGAGGGAGAGGTCTGCGGAATACAGCAGGTACTGAGGACTGAGGTCACAATGAGTCCAATCCAAGTTCTTCTCCTTCCTTCTGTCACCACCCCCTCCCACCTTAAGTCAAGGCCAAGAGAGAGGTGCCAGGAGACTGTCTGGGGCTCAAAGACTGGACTGGACTCCTGGGTCCCCAAGAAAGAATATATGTCCAGAGGACGTTGCCATAAGGCCATCATTGTTAGAGCCCTGCTGCTCCCAGAGGCTTCTCATCTAGAAGGATCGGGCGAGGCCCTCTCAAAGTCTACCTCTGCCAGGACTGAGGGAGCAGAGCCGCATAGCGGAGGTGCATCCCCAGAGGGGTGGGCCCAGTCCAAGGTGGAGCCTTGAGCCTTGAGCTACAGGAGGGCAAAGAGGCCCCAAAACGGCCCGAACCCCGCAGGAGTGGAGCCTGACACTTGAATTAGTGGCGGGTCCTCAGGCCTGTGGGCAGAGCCAAGAGCTGAAAAGAGATGTCCAGTCTGGCTGGAAGAGTGGGAGCTCGGGACCAGAGGCTGAAGCCAAGAATTGAGGGCACTAGTTCTGTAACCAAAGGCAGGGATTTAGGCCTGGGGCCAGGGCCAAAAGCTGAAAGGTGGGCCTCCAGTGAGGCCGGGGGCAGGGCCCAGCCTCCGAGAGGGGTGCCTCTGGCAAATGGCGGGGTCGAGCCAGGAAAAGCAGCGGGATCGGGGACTGGGAGGTCGGCGTCCGGGGAGTCCGGGAGCCGCCGGCTCCGGCGGCCGCCCTCGCTGGGCCGCGTGGCGGTGGTGGTAGACCAGGGCTCGGGCTTCATCAAGGCGGGTTTCGGGGGCGAGCGCCAGCCCCGCCTGGTGCTGAAGAGCTCCAGCCTGGTGCCCGCCTGGGACCGGCCTGTGCTGCCCGGCGCACCCGGCGACGAGGTGGCGGGCCGCGTGGTGCGGGCGCATCCCATCAAGCACGGCATGGTGGTGGACTGGGAGGCGCTGGAGGGGCTGTGGGAGCGCCTGCTGGTGGGCGGCCTGCGGGTGTGCCCGGAGCAGTGGCCCGTGCTAGTGAGTGACTCGCCGTCGGCACCACCCGCGAGCCGCGAGAAGGTGGCCGAGCTGCTCTTCGAGGCCCTGGCAGTGCCCGCGTGCCACATGGCCAGCACGGCGTTGCTGGCGCTCTGCTCCACGGGCGCGTTCAGCGGGCTGGCCGTGGAGGCAGGTGCGGGCGTGTGCCACGCCACGCCTGTCTATGCGGGCCACTCGTGGCACCAGGCCACCTTCCGGCTGGACGTGGCAGGCAGCATGCTGTCGCGCTACCTGAGGGACTTGCTGGTGGCAGCGTGCCCCGATCTATCGCTGCGGGCCTTGCCCCGCAAGGCCATCACACAGCTCAAGAAGCACTGCTGCTATGTGTCGCTGGACTTTGAGGGTGACCTTCAGAACGCTGACCGCCACCATCCGGTCAGTCTCTGCTTAGGCACTGGGTGCTCCATCTGCCTCAGCAGCGAGCGCTTCCGCTGCCCGGAGCCCATCTTCCAGCCGAGTCTACTAGGCCAGGCTGAGCCAGGACTGCCTGTACTGGCCTTCCAGGCGCTGCAGAGGGTCCCTGCAACTTTACGGTCACGGCTGGCTGACACTGTGGTGCTGGCCGGTGGTTCCACGCTTTTCCCTGGCTTCACTGAGCGCCTAGAAATGGAGCTGGAGGCACAGTGCCAGAGGCACAGCTTTGGGGCACTTCGGCCTCACCTGGTTGCCAGCCCTGGGCGTGGCACAGCAGTGTGGACAGGCGGCTCCATGGTGGCCTCCTTGCGCTCCTTCCAACAGCGCTGGATAACCCGGCCCATGTATCAGGAGTGGGGCTCCAGGCTGGTGCACGAAGTGTTCAACTGAATCATGCTGGGCTGGAGGGGAGGTGCCACGTGAGGGGCTGCAGAGGCTCGGTAGGCTGAGCTATAGCTCTATCAGGAATTGAGTGCCAAATAAAAGTCTCAAGTGATTGGAGCTGGCAGAGTCATCATGTGCCGATGGGTCGCTCCCACCCCTGACTGAGCCAGGAGGAGGTGCTCGAGACCCCAAGGACCCTCCCTTTGACCTACAGTTTGGATCTACCCTAACCAGTGCCAGTTCAGAGAATACCAGTCCAGGTGCCTATCTCCAGGGCCCTGTTTCCATGGCAACAAGGAAGACAACACCCCACTTGTGTCCAGGCCACAGATACGAAAATTATCACAACACATCAACCGCTCATCATGTACTATTTGGATTCCCATCCTGTGTCACGCTTCAAGGGGTGAAAACCTACTAAAGCCCATGGGGAAACAACCAGAAAAGGAAGTCCTGTCCTTGGCTGATCATTGACTCACTGAGGGCCTCAGTTCCCCTTTGTGGGGTCAGGCACAATCCTGGGCCTCCTCACAGTTCCCGCCTTGCCTCCTTATTAAAAGCTATGGGACAAAGGGAGGTGGAGACATGTCTTAAAAGGAGGAGCAAGCCCCTCCCTGTGGGGTCCTGGGCTTGATACTCAACAGTTAGGTCTGGCCAATAGTAAAAACAGCAGCAGCAGGAGCTCCAGGTACCAAGTGGCTGCTGTGTGCCAGGCACAGCTCTGGGTGCTGGGAATAGAGAACAAGGAAGACAAAAATGCCTGCCTTTGTTCTCATTTAATTGTCACATCAAATGTCTGGAGGTGAGCTCTATTATCCCCAGTTTACAGATGAGAAAACTGAGGCCCAGAAAGACAAAGGTACACACCCAGCAAGTGGGAGAGAACCCAAGCCTCTAGCTCCCCAGCCCTGAGCCATGACAGTAGAGGCTCCCACAGCATAGCAGACACCCCTGCCCTCGCTCCAGGTCCTCCACCATCAACCCCTCCACTCACCAGCTTGGTGGTGTCCATGGCAGTGAGCACTGCACAGTTCAGCGACTCCAGCGCGGCCAGCACAGGCTGGTAGACACCCAGGTGTTCTGAGAAATAGTCTGCAGGCAGAGAAGGGGCTCAAAGGTCCCAGACCACCCCCTCCTCCTGCTCCACGGTCTCATTTACCCAACCTGGGATTCCTCAACTGCCAACCAGGCCTCATATCCTGAGCCCATCTCATTCCATTAGCAGAGAAGGAACAGCCTCGAAGGAACATCATGCCCACCTGCCTAGGGGTGGCAGACCAGAGCTCCCCTGGACCTACTCACCACACAGTTTCTCTGTTTCCAAATTGCTGCAGGAAAGAGAACAGCACCCTTCAGTCCCACAGACTTAAGCTTGGTGACCTGAGACTTTACAGCCAGTGTTCCTCCCATTGCCCACTGCAGCTCAGCCTGATGAGGAGGCTGCTTCTGCCCCCACCACAGCTTAAGCTGCTCAGTGGGCCAGCGGGGGCAGCAAGGGTATCACTGAGGGCAAAATTCAGACCCATTCTTGGCCTCCTAGGGGATCTCAGGCCCTCGGAGAGAAATGTGGACACAGGCCAGGGAGGAGTGGTCAGAGCCGGGAAGGAAACACCAGGTCTGGAAGTCCAGAGAAGGCCTGGGGTATTACTTGGTAGGTTAGGGAGGCCTTCCAGAAGGAGGGTGCTTAAGTTAGGCCTTCAAGGACAAGGAATTTGACTGGAGTGTCTGGTGGTGGGGAGGTAGCCACACTGCAAATACAAGGTCCAGCCCAAGCCTCAGAGTAGGGAAAGGCATGGAAGCCTTAAGCACCAACCCAGAGTCTGGAATTTATTCTAAGGAGACGTTGGGGGAGAGGCAGGGACAGCTGTGGATGCGTATGTGCCCATGTGAGGAAGCATGGGGAGGGAAGCATGCAGACTCCTGCTGAGTCTCGTAGATGTGGGAGCGCACACGGGGAGGTACGTGCATGTTCATGCACCTGCATCCACGGGTGGAAGCAGGCGAGGCCCAGCTATCTTCAGGCATCCTCTTGTCCTTGCAGGAAGCAGGAATGGGGAGGGGGGTTGGGGGGACACCTGTGGGCTGAACCACGGCTGGTGACTCAAACCTGGCTATTTTGGGGTCCCAGCTGGAAGGAGTGTGATGGACAAGGCTGGAGCCAGGGAGGGGGGTGAGTGGGCGGGTAAAGCTGGCATCAAGCCCTGGCACCTCTCTCCCTATGCAACGCCCCATCCTCCATAAGGAACCAAGGCAGCAGGGGACACCGCGGGGCTGGGACAGCCTAGCTTCACATCTACACCCAGCTCACCCACCCGCTCTCGTACTCACTCAGTGGGGTGCCCATCAATGCCGCTGAACAGCTCCCGCAGCTCCGCAGGGCTGAGAACCCCATCAGCAAAGTAATTCTGGAACTCCTCAAATGAGAGCTTACCATCATCTGGGGTGGGGGGCAGAGAGTAGAGCTGGTATCCCTGACCCCTGGCCACACCCCTGCCACCAGATTCAGATCCAACCCCTCCCCGCCGACCCTCAATCCTCGAAGACTACTTGGCCAGGTGGAATGGAATTCTGAGCTTGGTGGGGAGGACCTGGCTGTTGGGGACAAAAGGGCCTCCAGAGGTACCCACTTAAGGCAACAGGGCCCACTTTGCAGGCACCCAAAGGACAAGACAGCACACACGTGGCATTGCATAGGGACTCAATAAATGTTTGCCAAATGAAGAAGCAAATGGAAAGCCTGGGACACAGCCAGATCATGGCAGGACCTAGACATCACTCGGAGGACTTGGGAGCTGAGTGTCTGCCTGCCAAGCCTGGCTCCGGGCTGCTCTGGATCCACTCCCTTCACAGAGAAGCCACCGGGAGGCAGATGAGATCTTCCTAAGAGTTGGAGCCCCTGCAAGGAGCAGGCTGGCAGGATCAGGAGGGAATGACCTCCTCTCCACAGGGGCCAGGGAACAGTCTAAGAGCACCAGTGGGATGGCCAGAGACAGTGGGGATTTGCCTGTAAGATCTCTAAGCAGATGGGGTTGGGGGAGCAGAGCTGGGGAGGGGGTGGGGATCTGAGCCTTCCCAGAGTGCTGTGATCCAAATGAGACCATGTGTGCCAGCTGATCAACGGGCTGGGATATGATCCTGTCTCCAGGAGGCTGAAACGCCAAAGGGTCTAGGACCCCAGACAGAAGTAAGCCCAAGGCTGACCAGCTGCCTCGGCTCAGACCCTCACCTGGCCAATCAGGACACACTGGGCTACTCCAAGCTTCTGTGGGCAGCAACTTGCCTGCGGGCTCCCTTGAGGGCTCCTGCATTAGCTTTCAAAGTTTTCCCAAACCAGGGTCTGAGCATGCCCAGGACCCAGGGCAGGGGAAGCGGACTCCCTAGACCTGGCAAACTCTCCCTGGGTCCAGCTGGTTGGTCATATGGAAAGTTACTGAGCCCTCTAAAGACTGAAGAGCACAATCCCCCACAGGCCTCATCTCCATCACCCCACGTTTCCAAGTCCCTTAACATAGGAAGCTTGGGACCAAGCATGACACAGACTTGGGTTCAAGGCCCACCACTCAATGACTGTGTGACTTCAGGCAAACTGCTTCACCTCTCTGGGCCTGGGCTCCTTAGTCTGTAAAATGGGGTGAAGAATTCCCACCTAGCTGGTGTGTGAGGACAACATGAAATCATATAGAAGGGCTACCCATACCTGTGCCAGGGCACTGTGCGAGAGTATGCCCCCACTTCCAGCCTCTGGCTAAACCACATTCCCTCCACTCTCCATCGTGCCAAGCTGAACTCCAAATGGCACTCCCTCTGGGAAGGACAGCTTGACTGATTCTCCTGATTTGGGTCTCCCCAGGATTTTTCCCTATTCTAGACTGTGCTCCCAAACCCGTGATGCTCCCCTGAACCTCCTTGATGGCCCCCACCCCTCCCCACACTGTAGACCCAAGGGAAGGCACACTCACCATTTTTGTCTGCTCTGCGGAAAACCTGGAGGACAAAGGGGCAGACGGGAGCTGTGAGTGCCACCTGGGAGGCAGAAGGCCCCCACCCAGCTCATCAGGGCCCCAGCTGGCCAGCCTGCCCCCCCCAACCTTGCCTTTCCTCCTGCTCAGCCTGGTTCCAACCCCCTGCCCAGATCAGCCCTGCGGGAGATTTTCCAACAAGGGGGGCACAGGAAGATCACACAGCAGGTCCCACCGCTTGCTCAGTTTTCCTGCGGGTCCTGGCCCCACAGGGGGTGCTCCTCACCAGCTTCCAGCTCCCCCACCTCCCACACCCAGAGTCTACCCTGGGTTCTGTCTGATGTATCAGCCCTCGGCACAGTCCCAGCTTGAGGACAGTGGGGACATGGGCCAAGTTCCTGGGCACTTGTCGTCCCAGACCTGAACCCCTTAACTCTGCATCACGGCCATGGACCATCCCAGACTCTGCCCACTCCAGGCTCTTTCCCTGTGTGCTTAAGACCCTAATACGCAGTAGCTAGTTCTTTCTTTGTGGGTGTCTGGGGTTAACTCTTCCAGGGCCGGGGCTTCCTATGAGGCTGACTCAGTATGAAGGCCTTGGACAGGCTCGTGTGTGCATGCACATGCCTGCACACACATGTGCACAGGGGAGTGTGAGTGGCAGAAAGCAAGGGTGGACCGACTGTATTTACAGAGAAGCAGAGATGAAGGGCAACAGTGGCAGAAAGAAAGGAAAAGAGTCAAGACGTAATCAGGGACCAGAGACTTCCAGGTCATCCGAAGCAGCCCAGCAAAGGGAGACCAGCACATCTGGCAAGGAGGGGCCGGCCAAAGTCTGGACAAAGAAGCCTTATCAATTCCAGGTCCTGAATGCCACCCCTCTCCAGCTGTTTTTCTCAGGATCAGTGAAGTGTCGGGATGAATCTAACCCCTAGACAGAAGCCTGACTCAGAGAAGGTCTGCCACTGGTTCAGGTCACACAGCAGCACAGTGTGGCCTGGCTGGGGCAGGTGGAGATGGCAAGAAGGGGTGTTATGCTGTGAATGAGGGCACCTGGGGCCACACCCAAGCATGCTTCTGTCTCCATGTGTGATTGTGGACATATTCCTAACTCCTCCCTCCTTGGTTTTTCCATCAGGGAAGCGGGATGGACAGATCCCTTCCATCCAGGACTGTGGTCAAGGTGCTGAGTCACTGGGGGCAGCCAGGAGGGGACAGGAGTCCGTCTTTCCCACAGGCAGAGACCTCTGAAGGAAGCGGGGGGCATGAATGGGCCACGATGGAGCTGGGCACTAGGGTGAAAGGGGAGGAAGGAGCCCAAGGCAGTGACTGAGGCCTGGCAAGGCTGCCCTATGTTGGTACCCCTGGGGGTGCTAAATGGCCACCTACCACACATAGGAAGGAGGCACAGACCGCTGGGGGCAGTCCTGACCAACTGCGGGACCCCAGGGCCCCTGGGTCAGATCTACAGGACTCCAGGAGCAGCACTGCATCAGGAGTCCAGGGGCTGTTTATTCTTCCAGGCTCCCTTGACTGGGTCAGCCCAGCCTGAAATTGCCACAGAGGGGACTGCTCCTGTGATCAAGTGTTGACAGCCCCTACTGCAGCAGACACGTAAATGGGGTGCACTAGGGAGTGGGGGGCAGCAGCGGCAGTGACACCGAACCAGGAGATGAGGAGAGTGAGAGACAGAACGGACAGAAAGGAAAAGAGAAAAAGAGAAGGGAGAATGGAGACAGCAGGGTCAGAGAGAGATGGTGAGAGGCAGAGACCCAGAGACAGAAGCAGGGCACCAAAAGACCTGGAGACAGAGAGACGCAGAGACGGGGGTAAGGAGAGACAGCGAGAAACAGAGAGCCCAGCGAGACACAGGGAGAGAGCAGACAGACCTGGTGAGACTGACAACCCCAGGGCTGGAGAGCCTTCGCCCCCTGCCCGCTCCCCACTCACGTCCTGGAAGAGCGCGTGTCCGGCGGGCCCGGAGGCAGGCACGGGCGCGGGGGGCCGCCGCGGCTCGGGCGCGGGCGGCCGGATCAGGCACAGGGTGAGCAGCCCCGCGCACGCCATGGCGCCGCCACCCACTCGGCTCCGGCTGGGGCTGGGCTGCAGCTCCGGGCTATGGACGCCGCCGCCTCGGACTCCGGGGGACGCCCGCCTATCGGCGCCGGCGCGGACGCCCGGGGCCCCGCCCCCCGCGGCTCCACCCCCCGCCCCTCGGGCCGCGAAGGCCCCCTCCCCGCCCGCCCGCCCCTCTCTAGAGCCTCGCCTTCACGAATGGAAAGGCAAACTCCAGCCGCCAGGTGGGCAAGAGCTGCACAACGTAGGACACCTTTCGCCTCCGCAGCTCTGTTATCAGAGGCTCCCGGAGGGTTGGCAACTGTGGAGTAAGGAACCACCCGAGGGGTCACTGTCAGCCGGGACTGGCTGCGTAAATGACAAGTGACGGTCGGCTTGGGAGTACTACACAGCCAGCAACAGAACGGAGGGCTGCGTGGGTCCCACACCACTGTAGGGTCAACAAAGCCAACTGCAGAACAGAGTGACACCTTGTGGGGAAGACCTGCAAGGGACTTCAGCTGAGCGTCTGTATCCTTTTCTGCAAAATGGGGTAATAGTAGATACCATCTAGGATTGTTGTGGGGACTCACTGACTATACAGGGCTTAACATAGGACCTGGCTCAGATAAAGCTCACCTAAGGGTTAAACAGATCCGTGTGGGGGCGCCTGGGTGGCTCAGTCGGTTAAGCGTCCGACTTCAGCTCAGGTCATGATCTCATGGTTCGTGGGATCGGGCCCCACTCAGGCTCTGTGCTGACAGCTAGCTCAAAGCCTAGAGCCTGCTTCAGATTCTGTATCTCCCCCTCTCTCTGACCCTCTCCTGCTCACGCTGTCTCTCTCTCTCTCTCAGAAATAAACATATTAAAAAAAAAAAAGACAGATCTGTGTGTACAGCCTCCCAATCACCCTCCCCTCCCCTTTCAAACTCAACTCAGTCCTTTTTACACTCCCCTCTGCCATTCTGGCCCCTCTTCAATTCATCCTCCACATAACAGCCAAAGGGAGTTTTAAAATATAAAACAGGGTATGTCACTGCTATCTCAGACTCATCAGTGAGTCCCTGTCCCCTGAATAAACCCTAACACTGAACTTTCCACTCTAGCCCTCCCCTCAGGACTCCACACTGGTTTCTCTGAGGTCCTCTGTGCCACCTCCCCCCCCCTCCTGCCCTGGGGCCTTTGACCACAATGCCCTGTCTGCTAAGTGGGTTCATGTTTTCCTCCTCAGGTGACTATGCTAGAGTTCTCAGCTCAAGCATCACCTTTTCCAGGAAGCCCTCTGATTTTCCCATTTGTGTAAGTCTCTCCCCAAGAGCCTCATGAGGGCAGGGAATGTGTCCCCAGAACCTGAAAGAACCTGACACACCATCAGCCTGTTTTAATTATTTGCTCCATGTTTACAAATGCCCAGAAACATCTGGAAGGAACACAGCAATCAGAGTGGCCTCTCTGAGGCTGGGAAAAGGAAGGGAGTTCACTTACCACTTCATTGGATCAGTTTCTAAGTAAGGACAAAAATGGTGATGAAGCCTGCCTTTCTTGTGGCTGGGAGGTTCAAGGGAAATGAAACCAAGTAGAGGCAGGGAGAGGGGAAGTAGACAAGGGGTATTTTCCCAGCAACCTTGACCTCTCCCACCCCCAGATTTGCTCCTTGTACACAGTCCCAAAACCCAACCCAAACACCATCAAAATATTTATTAAAACCAAAGCAAGAGGGAACAGAGCAGTTAGAAAGGCAAATCAAAGTGCAGATTGGAGGGTAGGGCAGAGCAAGAAGTGGGGTAGAGGGGGCACTTCAAATGCCACAGGAGGGGCCCCTGTGGTCTGGGCTAGGGGAAGCCCTTGACCCACCCCTCCTGCCCACCCTGTCAGTGAAGGTCCCCCACTCACCTCTCCCATCTCACATCCATCCTGGGGGGCAGATGGGGTCCTGCAGTGACCCTCTGGGAAGGGACCACCCCCTCAATCCACCCATGGCTGTCAGTCAGTCAGTCAGTCTCCCTCCCTCACTATCCCAATAAATAAACCGCTCAGGCCTCAGCTCCTTCGGAGTGGGGCAAATTACAGCTTTAGGGACCCCTGCCCTCGCTCAGGGGTATAAGGAGTTGGGGCATCAGTCCCACACCCCTCCTACCCTTCGCTGGTGCCCCAGGCTTGCCAAAGAGGCCTTGATAAATAAATAACGCTCCATTAAAGCTTCGATCAGAAAAACCTTTAAGACGACAGAAGTGCTCTCGCTGTCCTGCAAACAAGCAGGCCAAGGCCTCGCCACCTGGCCTGGTCAGCACACAGGATTCTGGGGGCAGGTGGCCACCCTGGGCCTCGTGGGGCCCCTGGAGCAAGGAGACCAAAAGTGCAGTTAGAGCCCCCACCACGCGCACACATGGACTCATGCACACACACGTGGACACACTGGGGCGTGTTTTCAGTGCACGCACAGATGTGTTCACCTTCATTCCCCGGTACATGCACACACACATGCTCACACACCACTCACCCCGTGTACACACATGTTGGGTGCTGGGTGCATGCACATACACACCACAAACAGAATCCTTCCCTTCCTGGCTTGCTCAGCCTCCTGGCAGTAGCCAGACTCCAGAGCTAGAAGCTTCTGGAGACAGGGGAGATAGGGTATAAATTAAACATTTCCAATCGGGCTGGGAGGACGGCCAGGGGCAGGGGGCTCCAGGGCTGCAGAGACAGGGTGGGCATCTCAGGAGTCCCTGGTCCCCCCTAAGCCCCATCAGAAATCCAAGGGGGTAAGGTCCCCAAAGTCACAGTCGAAGAGGTCTTTGATGCCCTCACCCTCCTCAAGGCCAAAGTGGTAGTCGAGGGCCTCGTGGGGAGGGGACAGGCTGATGAACTCCTCAGGGAGGAGGCCGGAGAAGTCCTCCCGCACATGCTCCAGGAGTGAGTCGGCCGCCACCAGCGGGGACAGGCGGTCCTCGTCCACAGGGGCCCGCAGGCCACCCATCCGGGAAAGCAGAGGTTCTGGGGAGACGGGGGAGCATCACAGGCCAGGGACGGCCCGCAGGGAGGGCAGCGGGGCTGTCATGCCTGCCCACCCAGCTGGGAGAGGGGCCCAAACCCACCCCACCCACCCACCCACCCTTTACCCACCTTGCTCCAGGCTGAGCAGGGACTGGCTGGGATCTGCAGCAGGGGATGAGGAGGGAGATGATGGTGGTGGCACTGTGGTGGCAGGGTCAACTGCCCTGTCTTCCTCCCCAGAAGCCGTCCCCTGGGACGAGGTCTTCCCAGGGCTGATGCCGCCTGCAGTCTCCTCAGGGCACAGGAAAACGTCAATGGGGCCTTGCTTGCTCTTAAGGGAGATCTGAAAGGTCTGGGTGGAGGCAGCAGGCAGGATAAATTGAGGCTCGGCTGACCACCGGACCCACCCCAGCCTGTCTTGGTCAGGTCTGGAGTCCTGAGTCTCACCTCTGAGGAATCTATGGCTTGGAGTTGGGTCTCAGGAGGGGCCTTGATCACCATGACCATCTGCTCTGCAGGGTCTGCGATGCTACGAAGGTCCTGGCAGGTCACATAGGCCAGGGTTGGTGGAGTCAAGGACCATGTGATCTTTAACCTCTGGGGCCACCCACCCAGAGGATTCCTAAGAACGCACACCTACCTAGTCTCTCCTGTCCTCTCCGCCCCCCACCCCAGGGCCTGGCACATAGTTGGTGCTTCGGCCTATGTCACACCTTGAGCCCCGATTTCCACATCTGTACAGTGAGACCATTCTACCCATCTAATCCCAAGTTAATGATGACTGCCTGTAATAATTTCATGTAAGTTATGTAAGACAACTCCAGGCCTGGTGCTGAGAATTTATTCTGACCCATGATCTTGGTGTCAGTTGGTGGCTGTCTCCAAAACTTATAAACATAATCTGAGTATTCACTAAAAACAAACAAAACAAAAAACTTATTTTAAAATAGTTTCTAGGGGGGCGCCTGGGTGGCTCAGTCGGTTGGGCGTCTGACTTCAGCTTAGGTCATGATTTCATGGTTGATGGGTTCGAGCCCCGCGTTAGGCTCTGTGCTGACAGCTAGCTCGGAGCCTGGAGGCTGCTTCAGATTCTGTGTTGCCCTCTCTCTCTGGCCCTTCCTGACTTATGCTCTGTCTCTCAAAAATAAACAGACATTAAAAAAAAAAAAAGTTTCTAGGGACACCTGGCTGGCTCAGTCAGTGGAGTGAGTGTGCAACTCATAGTCTCGTGGTTCTGAGTTCAAGCCCCATGTTGGGTGCAGAGACTACTTAAAAGTAAAGTCTTAAAAAAAAAGTTACTATTTTTGGAAGACAAACAAGAACTGAGATCTTTAACTCTGAAGTTATGGCCACGGGGCACCTGGGTAGCTCAGTTGGTTAAGCATCCAACTTTGGCTCAGGTCATGATCTCACGGTCCATGGGTTCAAGCCCCAAGTCGAGCTCTGTGCTGACAGCTCAGAGCCTGGAACCTGTTTCAGATTCTGTGTCTCCCTCTCTCTGCCCCTCCCCTGCTTGCTCTCTCAAGAATAAATAAAGTTCATTTGAAGTTATGGCCACGTACTGAATCACTACCAAATCAATGTTTGCTATTGCTTCTACTAGGTTTTCTTGTTTTAATCTGTGCAATTTCGGAATTGATTACTTTCCCCTTTTCCAGATGTAGCTGAGGCTCAGAGAGGTTAAGTAACTCGTCCAGCATAACAAGTAAATGCTGAGCCCAGAACTTGCATCCAAAGCCAGAGCCCTCTCCTGAATCCATGGCCCAGGGTAGCCTCACAGTCCCACTTGGATGGGACCCCCACCCGCCAGTCCTGTCCTCCATGGCAGCAGTCCCAGAGATCCAAGGATATCGCTGGCTGTCAGAGTCCTCAGAAAGCAGCCGCAGTTGTGCGGTACAGATATGGATGAGGTGGTCCAGCTGCCGCTCACTCTCCTGCAGTTGCTGGAGGTCCTGGGTCAGTCCTTCAAGCCGCCCACCGATCCCCACTGCCGCATGGCTGCCTCTGCAGGAGGCAAAGAGAGGGCTTGCAGCTCCTGGCCCAGGAGCTCTGACCCAGGAGCTCTGACCCGCAGCACTCAGTCTGCTGCTGCCTGTTCTGTCAGATCTAAGCGAGCCTTTGTCCCTCTCTGGGAAGCAGCAGAGGGCTGAAGCTGGGCTCCAAGTCAGACTGGCAGGGGTCTAAAGTTGGGCCTAAAGGTCTGAAAATACCAACGTCTCCCTTACAGGAGGCAGGATAAGTAAATGATGGTGCAGGCATGCCGTGGAATACTATAAGGTTGCATAAAAGGATGAGCATGCATCAGATGTACAGACATGGAAGCACTTCAGACATGTGGTTAAAAGAAAAAAAAATGATGCAGAATGGAATGATCTGCTAAAAACGGAAAAGGCAGGTGTGTCCATAACAGAGGAGTAGGATGACGAGGGGAGCAGAGGAGAAAAATAAAACAAGAATTAACAATAAAACAGATGTGTTAGACAATCCCATTGATGGCAACAGAGGGCAGAAGAGTGATCACCTAATGGTATCAGGGGTGGGCAACAACTGAGAAAGGGCACAGGGAACTTTCTGTGGTGCTGGGCGTGTTCTTTATCCTGATCTGGAGGGTGGCTCCCCAGGCGAAGAAATACATGAAGGCGCATTAAGCTGCATATGTGAGATCTGTGTACTTTCCTCAGAGAAGCCACCTCCACTCGCTAAGCCCCCATTTCCCCAGCTGGATGACAAGGACACAGGCAGCCACAGTGGGTTCTGCTCTCAGCTCCTCCAGGCTGGTCCAGCCCTGCGCCTCAGCCTCTGCCTGCCCTCCTATTTGGCTGGTACCTACAGCCACTGAATGTGGTTCTTGGACTTCTTGGCAATGAGCTGGATGCCCTCGAGGACATTGGTGATGTCATAGATGCGCCGTTTCTGCACCTTCAGCACCTCGGCTGCCCAGTTCAGATCAACAACGCCATCAGCTGAGCGGCTCAGCAGCTCCAGGAAGCGTTTGGTGGTCAGATTCAGCGAGGTCTCATAGCGTGACTTCTCCCCTGGGGATTTCACACCTGGGGGTCCAGGCGAGGTGGCTCCCTCAGCACCACCCCACCCCCAGGCAGGCCTTCCTGGCAATGCAGGGCAGAGGGATAGGGGTGGGAGGGGTAGATGGCTCCTTCCCCTTGGCCAAGCCGACAGGGAGGCCCTGTGGCTGCTGCCTGCCAACCACATGGCATTCCTTTCCTGGCTGGGGAACTCCCCACCCCCCAGGGTCTGGGGAAGCCATGCCAGGCGGCCACTCCAGCTGCCCCTCGGGGCCTCCAGAGGCCTGGCTCAGGTCCATGCCTGAGAGACCAGAGCTCACTTTGCAAGCTTATTTGTCTGTCCACACCCCCAACTTGGGCCTGGTCAGGGGGCCTGCCCCAGCCCAAGTTCTGTGGGTACCTTTTCCTGGGTGGCGGCCTCTGCCCCGGGCTGGCCCACTGCTCTCGGCCAGGTACTGATGGTCAGTTTCCAGGTCCAACCTCCGCTTTACCTGTGGCAGAAACAATGGGATGATGCCCAATACCCAGGAGTGAGGCTACAAGAGACCTGACTTAGGGCTTGATGCTCCTGGGCCACCCCTGCCCCACTTTCTCTACCGGGACACTTAGTGTGTGAGGGATCCCAGGGGACACAATCCTACTACACAGGGCAGATCACTCAACCGAAGGGCAAAAGACCCGAGTTCAAGTTCTAGCTCCACCACTACCTCCCTGGGGGCCTGTGATGGTTTAAAAATATGTCTGCAAATTTCTTTTTGTTTTTAAGTTTATTTGTTTTGAGAGAGAGAGAGAGAGAGAGGACCCATAGATGCATAGTGGGGGAGGGGCAGAAAGACAGAATCCGAAACAGGTTCCATGCCGTCAGCGTGAAGCCCAAAGCGGGACTCAATCCCACGAACAGTGAGATCATGACCTGAGCAAAAATCAAGTTGCTTAACCGACTGAGCCACCCACGTGCCCCTGCCTGCAAATTTCTTGGTACTCTCCCTTTCAAAAGATTAGGGCCTAATTCTCCTCCCCTTAAATATAGACCTGACCTGGTAACTTGCTTCTAAATGAGCAGTGTGATGGAAATGATGACAAGTCACTTCTCAGACTGGGTCCGAGACGCACTGGGGCTTCCTCCTTGTTCTCTGTGTTGGATCACTCACTCTGGGGAGTGCCACGGCCATGCCACACAGGCCCAGGGGGCAAGGAACTGAGACTTCCTGCAGTAGCATCCCAGGTGAGCCTAGACACAGCTCCTCCAACCCTCGTCATGCCTTCTGATGACTGCCACCTGGCCCAACACTTTGGCTGCAACCTCAGAAGAGACCCTGAGGCAGAGGCACTGAGCTAAGTCTCCTCTGAATTCTTGCCCCACCAAAACTATGTGATAATAAATGCTTGTCATTGTTTTTTTTTTTTTAAAATTAAGCTTTTAATTTCATTTCTCGCATAACTGACATACAGTGCTGTATTAGTTGTTTGTTGTTCTAGGCCATTAGGATACAGGTCCCTCGGACAAGTCGCCTCCTCTCTCTGGTTTTTGTTCGAACATGGAGGCAGCTGGTGCTCACGCATGCTCTGCATGTTCGGTCCATCCTGTAGACTAGCAGCACAATAATGGCTCCATTTTACAGATAAAGTAACTACTCAGAGAGGCCCCAGGTCATACTGCCCAGAAGTGGCTGAGCCAGGATCCCCACCCTGTTATCACCGTGGGGTGATAGAACACCCCATGAGTTGGTCACACACACTGGAGGAGGGAGTGTCACAGGCCTCTCAGGTGCAGCCTGACCCAAACCAGCCATGCCCGCCCCGCCATCACACATAACCTGAGTTAGAACATTCAGCAGCCATGGCCTCACACATCTAACTGCCAAGAAAGCCTATCACCACAGCCACTATCTCCTCCCATGTGGGCCACTCAGCCACGTCCCCGCCTCCATCTGTCCCTCTCAACCCTAGTGTCCTCCTCTGTCACTTCTCCACGTGCACTTCTGCAGACACGTTTTGTCACAAACCTGTGCCCCCAAGCCTTAGCCCATACTGGTTCCCTCCCTCCTACTCTTCACACCAACTCCTTCCACCTCTGGGGGCAGGCACCTTACCCATCACTTACGTCTTTCTGATCCTGCAACAGACTGTGTCCCTTCTCCTGCTAAAATGCCTCATACCCGACCTTTCCCCACATTATCTCTCAATGCAAATTTCTGCAGATGTGTTTGTCTCACCCGGAAGGCAGAGCCCCTTGGGGGCAGGCACTGGGCCTAAATAGCCACTGTATGCAGTGCCTGGCATCAACTGTTTATTATATGAACCTCTGCAGACCCTGCCTCAGACTGCATTCACAGGTTCCCTCATGTGTCCCGGGGATAGAAGCACTCACAAGTGCTGAGTGCTCTTGTGTGCTGAGTACAGCTAAATAATTGCTTCACCTGCATTCAGTCATCAAACCCTCTGCCCAGACTCTGCGGGCAGGTGCCATGATGACTTCTCCACTGCCCAAAGAACCTACACCTCGGAAAGGTTGCATAGGCGGTGAGAGGCGGGGCCAGCATGTGAGCCCTAACAGGCGGCACTGAGCCCACCTTCCTATCTACCACGAGTCCTGCCTCCCTGGAGCCTAGTCCAAAAGTTGGCCCCCAAAACCCAACCAGAATGTACCTCCTCTCCAGCCTAGCCCTGTGGGCCTGAACCTGGCATGCTTCTGACAATGGCACCCCTCCCTGCATCTTCCCCCTGTTGTGCAGGCCCCTGCCCACCCTGAAGACAGGTCAATGCCACACACTAAAGCAAGGCCTCAAGCAGATGTCAATGTCTACCACTGCTCTCTAGAGATCTTAGCACAGGGGCCTGGAAAGGCAGAGGTGAGGACACACAGAACACTGGTTAAAAAAAAAAATCTGGATGGCTCAAATACCCATCCATGGAAAGGGAGCCACAAAAACTATGGCTCATTCAGTCCCTCGAATACCACGCTGTTGTCAAGGACTGAAGCAGGTGACACAGAATCCTCTCGAAGATATAAGGGCAAAGAAAAAAAAAAAAAAAACATTGTTAGAGGGCAATGCATTTATGTGATCCCTTTTTGGATTAAAAAGCTCATGAAACATTTTTCTCCAGTTTCTAAAAATCAAAATATTTTTTAGAATCCATTCTAGAAGCCAGCTCTGTATGGTGTGTGGGTGGGGGACAATCATGGGAGACTGTTACCATATCTGTAAGGTGTGGATGATCCACTGTTTGAATACAGAAATAAAGGGAAAACTACAATTTTTAAAACTTAAGAAAAGGAAAGCTGTCACAACCACCTCAAAAAAAAAGAGGCTTAGGAAAAAAATCAGAAGGAAAAATGGATGGGGCTGGCATCCTGCCCCCTTCAACTTTTTAGTCTCTCTTTTTCTATAGTAAATGTGTATTTTTAAAAAAATGTTTATTTATTTTGAGAGAGCAAGCACATACACGCATGGGGTTACACCTGGGGATCAGAGGGAGAGAATCCCAAGCAGGCTCCAAGCTCAGTGCAGAGCCTGACGTGAGGCTCAATCTCACCCCAGAGATTAGGACCTGAGGAGAAATCAATTTCAAGTTGGAGGCTCAACTGATGGAGCCACCCAGGTGCCCCAGTCAATGTGCATTATATTTAATTTGTTTTTTAATAGCCAGGATGACAGGATAGAGGTGGACAGGAAGGGCCCAGAGGAATGGCTGAATTGCACAGACCCTTGTATGCTAGAGGGCTCAAGGAATGCTCACGGTTGCAGAAGCTGATCCTGTAGCTTGTTTCAAAGACTGTCCCAAACAAATGGCAGGGCAGAGGGTCAGCGGAGGCCACAGCTCATTTGGCCAGTGGCTACCCAGGGGTACAAGAGTTGGGCAGTACTGGAGGGCAAAAGCTGGGCCCATTTTTCTGGGCTTTAGCTCCAGGATGGTGCCAGCCTTCGCCCCAACCATCCACTGACAGAAAATGGCTATTAGCACTTAAGTACTGCAGAGGGCAGAGGTTTTGGGTTGCTTGCGTCTAGTACCTCTTGGGCATTCCTGAACTCAACAACAGCTGAATGAATGGAATGCTCAGGCTCGCAGAGGCTGCCCCTGACACCACTGGGGGTGGGGTGGAGTCCACTTCCTCAGCCCAGTCTCTGGCAGTCCCTCTGAGCCTGGAGCTCGGCTTCTACAGCCCCAGGCCTGCTAAGTACTTGTCAGTCAGTTAAATGCAGTTTTCATGTCCAGGCCCCAAGCTGGCACTGGCAGAGACAGGCCACTGGGATGTAGGTGACCCACTCTTGGGAGAATCCTCCTCCTTTCACCCATTAGAAGGGTCTGTGAACTTCTTTCGCCCTCTATTAACATCTCCAGGAGGCAAGGCATTCCAGTGGTTTGGACTGGCCCCACCACTTCACTAGCTGAATGACCTACCATCTCTAGGTCTCAGCTTCTCTATCTGTAAAAGGGGATAGTTGTTGAGAGTTAATTGGGTGAAGTGCTTGGCACAGAGCCTGGCACACAAAACAGTCTCAAAACAATGGTGGCTCCTATTGTTATTATTATTAGCATCTTGGTGATTCCGGAAGGAAGGCAGAACTGGGCGAGAGGCCAAGGGAGTTAGGGGAGACTTGCCTGCTGGGATGCCTCAGGGACCAGCTGCCACCCAGGCCCCCATAAGCAGTTGGACAGCTTCCACCTCCTTGCCCTGGGCTCTGCCTCACCCCTCCCACTTGCTCCAAGCCCCCTGCTGAGACCCCATCCTGCCAGGCTGGCCTGGCCCCTGCCTGCCTTCCAAGCCCCACCTTCACCCACAGGCTCTGCCAGTCAAACTGGTCTCCACACCCTGTCCTGAAGCCCACAGGTCCAAGCTCAGGGCCTCTACTCCCTTCTTCCCGGTAATTCAGCCACCTCTTCTGCGCCCCCCACCCCACCCCAGTCTTGAGCCTCTTGCTGCTCCGGGAGCACTTTATCAAAGCATTTCCCTGGGATGTTTCCTCTCTCCTGGCACTGGGGGCTTTCACTCCAGATCCCTGAGGTCCAGCCCACCCAGTACTTTCCCAGGGGCCTAGGGGTCTGCCTGTCTGATTAATGAGGTTCCATGGCAACCAGAGCCTGTGAGAGTGGAGGGTGGCAGATGGAAGGACAGGCAGAGGGAGGGGATCAGCAGCTGGCCCAGCCACCCCGCCCCTGCAGAGAAGGCCTCCCAGCCAGGAGGCCTGTCCCCAGAGGCCCAGAGGCCCAGGCCTGCACCTGGCAGTGGAGCATCTAGGCAGGAAGGAGGGTCTCCTCAATGACTCTTCAACAGTCTAGCTCCAGGAACGCCCCCCTTCACTTCCCCAAGGCGCAGGTGCCACTACCCCGCCATGAGTTCTGGTCTGAAGCCAGCAGGCCTCAGTTCAAATCCCTGACCTACCACTTGCAGCCGTAGGACCGGGGGCAAGTCACTTCCCCTCTCTGGGCCTCAATTCAGATGGGCACAGTGATTAACACTGAGCTCACAGCATGGCTGTTGAGTTTTAGCCGGCTCCAAGTGGGCCAGGGACCTGGCATGCAGGCAGCGCCAACTGAATACACGTGGGCCATTATTATCACGGAGTCTGACCCTCGAGCGGCTCCGGGAAGGTGAGGCCCAGAGCACAGAAGCAAACGGGGACTGGCCCGAGGTCACCCCGCACCCCGGGGCGGGGCCCGGAGGCCCAACCCAGGCTCGGCCCCGCCCAGCCCGGGGGCCTCGACCCACCCCCTCCCCCGCCCCCGTTGCCTCCGGGCCAAAAACCGCGCCCCGCCCGGGTCTGCACGGGGGTCCAGACGCGCACTCGGCCCTGTGTCCCTGGTGTTGTCCGTACCGGCGGGCGGCCGAGCGCAGGGCGCGGCGCGCTGGGTGTGGGCCGGGGCGCCTGCGGCGTGGCGAAGAGCAGCAGGTCGGGGTCGCGGGGGCCGGCGGCGGGCGCGGAGGGGCCGGCGGGGGCCGGCTGGGCGCTGGCGTCCTGCGCCGTGGAGATGATGACGATCTGCGAGGAGTCGAGCAGCCGCAGCGCGCCGGCCCCGAGTAGGGCCTCCAGCGCCGGCGCGCATGGGCCGCCTGCGGGGGCCCCGGCCACGGCCATGGCGCTCACGGCCCGCGCGGCCCGGGTGGCAGGCGGCGGCGGCGGCGCGGGCCCATGGCGGCAGGCCGCGGCGAGGGCTCGATCCCGCTCCGCCCCCGGCCGCCGCTGCCTGCAAAGTCCCGGCCACTTTTACGCGCCAAATCCTTTTTGCCGCGAAAGAGCCACGAGCCGCGGAGCGCTCCCATCATTGGCTGCCTGGACTGTGACGTAGGCGACGGCGACTGTACCCATTGGCTGCAGCGCACCGGACCGGCGGCGGTGGGCGGGACGGGGCGTCGGCGCGAGGAGGCGCGGCCAATCGCGGAACCGGGCGCGCGCAGGCTTTGTCGGGGCGGTGCCAGGAGGTTTCGCACTCCCCGCCCCCCGTGGGGACTGTCCCTACCCCAGGCGTGGTGGCCAGGTTCCCGCCCCGACGCATCGCATCCTGCTGATCCCTGTGTTTAGAGACCTTTAGGACGGAGGGTCCGTTCTGCACCTCTAACCGCACGCAGACCTCACGTGACTCCCAGATTCCTCCACCTGTAGCTCCAACAAGCTCGGTTCGAATCACCAGATACTGCTCTTCCGCGTTTCTAGGTTCTCAGGTCCATCTTCAAAGCCCCAGCTGCGGCTCCCATCCTCAACTGGCCCCACCTATACATTTAGTTCAAATCCTGCACCTGTCTTGTCCCTGAGCAGAGGGGGGCTGCTAGAAAATGAGGAGGGACATCTGGCCCAACACAGCTTGGGGCTTTCCTATAAGCCCTCTTTTAGCTGGAATCCCTTCAATAGCCAATGCACAGCTTCTGCTTGAACTCATTCATTCACTCATCTATTCAACAAACGTTTTGAGAGTCTGCTTTGTGCCTCATTCCTAGCTCAGACTTTGAAGAGCTCAGTCTAGTGAAAAGAGGAGGCGAGGAACAGAGGCAACAAATGCTTACAACATGATGAGGAATTTCCACCATTAACTCCATGTTAGACCTCACAAAGGGAGGAAGTGAGGGTGCTGAGCATGAAAATGCATTTAATCCTGAGGCCCTGTGACCTCTCCATCAGCCATTTCTCGTTGCTCAGGTCAGCTGATTTGACCAATATTGTCCTCTTCTCTGTGCCAGGCCTTGTGCCAGCTCTGAGGGCAGAGATCTGAGACTTGATCATTTCTATGAACTTGCCTGCCATCTGGTGGGGATGACCCACAGGGGAAAAAAAAAAGTAGTTAATACACAAACAAGGATCAAGTCCCTAGGCCCAGAATAACATGACTTCCTCCAGAGTTGTAGTTATTCATTGCTGCCATTGCCCAATGCTGCCTCTGTTCCAGCATTGACCACACACTCAATTTCTCCATCTGCCTCTACTACCAGACTGGGAGCTCCCTTAGGGCCTCCTCCCAACACTGGCCTGGCCCAGAACATATGCTGAGAAAGGTTAGGAAAGAAACAGGCTAATGCCTGAAGTTACCCAGCATACAACAAGGAGGCTGGGGCTCTCCAGGAGTAGTCCTTCAGGCACCTGGCCTGGGCACTCGTTACCTTTGGGCCCACCCCAGCCTTGCCAACTAAGTCTCTTAAGTCTCCAAGAATCTACATTTTTCACAAGCATTACCCTACCCACCCACCCCCACCCCCAATTCCAGGTGATTTTTATGCAGGTTCACATTTGAGAACAAATAGTATACCTATATAGCCAAAATATGTGGTGCAGCCTCAAATTATAGCCCCTTGAGGACAATTCTCAGCTCCAGTTTCCTTATCTGTTAAAGGGGCACTGTGCCTTGGCCTCTTCCAAGCTTGCCACGAGGATAAAAAGCATAAGGGAGGTGGCTCAGTCAGTTAAGCATCCGACTTCGGCTCAGGTCATGATCTCACGGTTCGTGGGTTCGAGCCCTGCATCAGGCTCTGTGCTGACAGCTAGCTCAGAGCCTGGAGCCTGTTTCGGATTCTGTGTCTCCTTCTCTCTCTGACCCTCCCTTATTCATGCTGTCTCTCTCTCTCTCTCTCTCTCTCTCTCTCAAAAATAAATAAAACAGTAAAAAAAATTTTTTAAATAACATAAGGGAGCTGAAAGTGTTTTATAAACTATGAGGTGGTCTAGGAAAGCAGCAGGAGTTCCTAAGCAGTTTTTGAAATTGCTCATTGTAAATCTTAGACTGTGTCCGCATTAGAAGGGACCATAGAGACTGTAAGTCTCTTGCTGTAGAGATGGGAAAATTGAGGCCCATCAAGGAGTATGATGCCAGCCAGTGATAGAACTTGGCCTACCCTGGATTGCCAGCCATGGGATCATCCTGTTCCCCTTCTCCCCAGACAGAGAAGCCACCATTATTAGAATGGTAGGTCTCATTTGAAATAACCAAGCCATGGGGCGCCTGGGTGGCTTAGTCGGTTAAGCGTCCGACTTTCGCTTAGGTCATGATCTCGCGGTTCGTGGGTTCGAGCCCCGCGTCGGGCTCTGTGCTGACTGCCAGCTCGGAGCCTGGAGCCTGTTTCAGTCTGTGACTCCCTCTCTCTCTGACCCTCCCCTGCTCATGCTGTCTCTCTCTCTCCTAGAAATAAATAAAACATTAAAAAAAAAAATTTATGAAATAACCAAGCCAGACTCTGACAAAGGATGAGAGAAGCCAGCAACAGTCCCATTCCAGATGGGAGTTTCCTTTCTCTGTATCTTCCCCCAAAGGTCTCAATAACAATAACATTCTCTTTGTAAAGCCCTCTCATACCCAAAAGGCATTCAAAAAAGTTATTGAGGACTTGTCATATGCCAGGCGCTGTACTGGTTTCTGGAGAAGGAAGACATGTTATTGCCCCATTTCATGATGAACAAGCTGAGGCCCAAAGGGCATGAGCTTGCCTAGCAGATGAAAGGGCTATTATTCATGCTTGGTGAAGTCAAAGCTAGAGGTTTACCAAAGCCCTGCTCTCCCCAAAGTATTCAAGTACCCAACCTCCCAGGTAGAATCAGGTGCCCTTCTTCCCAGAATCCCTCCTGTCCTGCTGCAGCAGAAAGGAGGGAAGACCAGGATTTCCAGTGTGAATTAAAGGAAGAGATAACGTTCTTCTGTATCTATTAATACCCACTTGAAACAGCAAAGGCCTGAAAGATGGGGCCCCTTGGCCTCAAGCCTGGGAGATACTGATAAGGCTGTTCTCCACATCAACAGTTCTCTTCTGGCTGGTAGGCTTCCAAAAAATCCACAATTACTGGGCAGCCACTCCAGTGATGATCTCCTTTCAGCCAATAATCCCCTAAGTGAAGCTTGTTTATCCACATGGTGCAGGAAGGAGTCTCAGGGAGGGGCACTCGCAGCTCAAGGTGAAGGAGCAGAAATGAGATGGGAACTTAGCCTGTTCCACTGCAAAACACTAGGGCCAGCACTTTATACCTCAACACCCCCTGTAAATACACCAAGAGTCAGGCTCGGGGCTGTCAAGATTATAATGTGTGGTTTCCAAAAGGTATTATGGTGGATAGTGGCTTAACTAGTAGGCACTCACCCCCATCACCACCTGTCTGCCAACATCTAATTCTAGAAGAGTCCAAAGCGGGGGAAACTCCTGGGCCCATGATCCTCGCCTTCAATTTTTCCAAGAGGGAGGATTCCAAGTGTAGAAGTGAGAGCATGAACTTCTAAATCAAGTGGACACAAATGGAAACCTTGGTCTGTGTGATCCTGGACAAGTTAATTCACTTCTGGAACCTCATTTGATCCACAAATATTTATTGAGCAATTGTGTCAGACATTATGCTTAGGTGCTGGGGAGACAGCTGGAAGCAAAACAGACCCATCTCTCATACCTGGAGCTCACAGTCCAGTGGAAGAGTCAGAATTATTTACATGAACGTGTACAATATGCTCATTAAGAAGTTTCACAAGCACCACAAATAATTCAAGGCTATTTGCTCCACACACACCACCTCACCTAAATATATATTCTTAGGTTTGAAAAAAAAAAAAAGTCTCCAAGCACGAACATCCCATAAGTAGTGCATAATTGGGAGAAATGATTCTGTGGTGACTGAATTTTGGTAAGGGACACAGAGACATCCATTGTTGAGTTCTGGCAGGGGGAGGTGGGGAATTTTATGTCTACAACATCACATTTGTTTCAAATGATCCCTTGTTGCTACACTGAATTCTCTGACTGACGGTTTGCTGTCCCTGGAGATGTTCTGTCGCCATGCCAGTTCTGGCTGTGCTGAACACATCTGAGAGGCCATCAAACTTAGGAGCAGGTTTCAGGAGTCAGGCAGGCCCCAACTCCGTGGCTTGGCTAGATGACCTTGAGTAGGTGATTTATGCTCTTAAAGATCCTTGCTCACTCCATCCAGAGAACAAGGGGCAAAGCTCCTTCATAGTATGGGTGTCAGGTTAAACAAGCAGATTTGCAAACTGGCTCACAGGCATGATTTAATTTGCCCACAGGGTTTCTGTTGTTGTTGTTTGTTTGTTTGTTGAATTGTGAATCAATTTAAAATTTTCTTAAGCCGGAAAATGCTCTATAAAAATTCAAATATCTGGCTTTCCTTTAAAACCATACTATCTGGCAACATTAGGCAGGCCATCAGTGCTGAGCGGTTGCTGTTGCCCATTTCGCCAGAGACTTGACCCTCTGGGCCACCATAGTCCCTGCCTGGCTTGCCTCACTCAGTGACCTTACTTGCCCTGCCATTCCAGATATCTGAGTTTGCAATCCCTGATGCCTGTGGCTGGCAGAGAGTAAGCATCCAATAAATGTTAACTAACATTAGTGATATTCTTACCGTCGAGGAACTAACTAGCACCTGCATAGCCCCTCTGTTTTGCAGGTAACTAAAGACAAGACATGGGCGTGAGAGAGCAGAGAAAGTGGGCGTTCATGGTGAAACAGGAGACACGGAGCTTGATGCCAGCCAACAGTTGCCTGGCTGCATGGCCTTGGCCAAATCCTTGGCCATCCATCGGTCCATATGTTCAGTAGGGTGTGGGCCAGAGGGTCCAAGGTACGATAGTGTAAGTGGACACGTCCCAGGTTGATAAGCCATCCTCCCTTCCCCCAAACCCTACTACCCACTGAACTCAGGCTCTGGAGACCTCTCTTCTCTTCAAGGCTCCCCCAGTGTCACTTCCATTCTCTACATCATCCCCAACTTCTGAGAAAGGATGATGCTTTCTCACATCATGTGAGTGAGTGCTTTCACTCACACAAGGAGAGTGGGGAAACCAGACACAGTAGCCGTGCTTGCTGGGACCAAGGCTGCAGTGTCAGTACGGGACCCTTAGAGCAGAGGGGCTCTGTTTTTTTCATCTGTAAAATGAAGATGATAAAAATAGTGTTTACCTGATAGGGCTGTTGGGACATTAAAGTGCTTAAGACAGTACCTGGCACAGAGAGAGTGCTCAGTAAATGTCAACTGTTATTAGGAATGAAAGATGAATCACTGAGGCAGCTTGCCTACACCTCCTCTCAAGAAGGCAAGAAAAATCATTCTAGGGAGGGTGCAGACCAGGAGAGTTTTCATCAAGCAATCCCTGCCCCCAAACTCTAGTTGGCAAATGTCGACACAAAGACAAGGAGAAAAATATGCTCAGAGGGCAATGAAGTGTGTAGGTAAGGCAATCTCATCATTCCATGGATTTGAAGACTTCTCCCCCCCCCATATTTTAATACCTCTGAAATGGAAGTGCATCATATTTGATTGCCATTGACTAATGGCATGTCCTAAAATTTTAGTTGGTGGCTCCTTTCTTTCTTAGGGGCTCAAAATAATGTAGTTCATCTTTGATGGTGCCTTAGACGTAATGAGATATTGTGTACAAAACGCACTGGGCATGGTGCCTGCCATGTCACAAGCCCTCAGATTATTCTCATGATCTTTAGCATCACCAGCACATTCGAGGCTGGCCATGGTGGAGCAAGCGGCTTTTCTTTTTCTCGTTTTCTCGCTGACACCTGCTGACCTGCATTTGGTCTGTGGGGGGGAGAGCGGTTGACAGGCACATGGCAAATGCAGTTAGGGAGGGGAGTAGGGAGGGCTCTCAGGATAGGAAGAGAAAGGCTTTTTATAATATATTAAGATATTCAGAAAGGAGGAGCCAGGGATTTTTTGTTGTTGTTGTTAAAAAAAAAAAAAAAATCCCTGCTGGAAGCCAGAGTTATATATATGCCAAACAGGCCAGGAAACCCAGCAGGCCTCCTCGAGCTGGCAATGAACCGAATCAGGGGCATTGTGTCCAGGCCACTGGCTGGCTGAGGGGGCATTGTTAGGGCCTGGCCCTGTCTGGGAAGAGGGGGCTGAAGGGGGCAGGGGGAGTGTGTTCCCATGACTCCCTGGGGAGTAATAACAATTGGGGCCAGCTGGGAAGCCGCATGCCAGGGGCCCCAGGGCTGTAGGGGGCTGAAGAGGCAAGGGGGGGGGGCAAGGTCAGGGCTTTCTTTTCTCAGGTGGGGGGGGGAAGGCCGAAGGAGGAGGAATATGGGGGCCATATACCCCTCTCTCTCATCCCCACAGCCCTGGGCCACAGGTCTCTCTCCAAATTACACCCCACATCTGTCCACTCCTCTCCACCTCATAGCTCCACGCTGGTCCAGGCTGCCATGGTCTCTCACCATGTGGCTTCCTTACTGGATCCTTACAGCCAACCTGGCCCCCTACACTCTCTTCCACTTGTAGCTAGAAGAATCTTTTGAAAATGCAAATTGCATCATATCACTCCCCTGCTTAAATTTGCCAGAGGCTGCCCGTAACACTTAGAAGAAAACCCAAACCACTTATTCTGCCCACAAAGCCTGCCTGATGGGCTCCGCCAGCTTCTCAGCCTCCATCTGCAATGCTCCAGCACTCCAGCGCACCCCCACCCCGCACTCTGTCCCAGCCACAGTGGGCCTCTTGCCAGGCCCTGGAATGCTTTCAGCTCGTTCCCTCCTCTGCACACTTTGCAGATCCTGTGCTGGGAACACCCTTCCCCTGTATCTCTGCATGGCTCTCTCCTCATGGATCTCAGAGAGGCCTTCTCTGGAAAATAGACTTTCTTGTTCTCCCTTTCCCCATCATTCTATTGACTTCAGAGCTCTCCAAAATTATCTTATTTGTGTATTCATGGTTCAGCCTTCCCTCCCTTGACTCTAAGCCCCCGGTGAGCAGGAGCTGGCTTCTCCCATTGTTGAGTCCTAGCATCCAATATCACCAGGTACTTGGTGCTTAACAGGGACTCGGACAACATCAGCCAGTGTTTTTATTAGTCACGTGCTCAGGGTTAAGTAAACAGTGACAGCTGCCATGTGGTCAGGCTGAGGTCACTCTCAAACAGAAGTTCTGAATCTGTGACCCATGATCCCAAGTTCCAGGAACTTGACAGAGAAGAAAATGACATCTATGTAGTTATCAGCCTCTGGCTGCAATGTAACATCTCCTTCAACTCCATGTAGGCAATAGACCAGAGGCCGATTAGCAACGCTGGGACTTTACCAGCAACAGAAACCACAGCTCCGTCGGTGCCCTGTCACAGCTGCTGCAGGATCTGGAGGTACTGTTTATGCCTAATGCACCTGTACAGTCGTGACACTTTTAGATCTGCCACTATTTATTTATTTACTGTGCTCAAAAAAGAACATATATTACTAAATCACAAATTTAAAAAATATGTTGATTATTATCTCAATGGTCAATATAATTCTTGTCTTTTGAAATTCTATATATTTTATTTTTATGATTTTTAAAGATTTTATTTAAAAAGAATTTTTTTAATGTTTATTTTTGAGAGAGAGAGAGAGAGAGTGAGTGAGCAGGGCAGGGGCAGAGAGGGGAACAGAGGATCCGAGGCAGGCTCCATGCTGACAGCGGTGAACCTGATGAGGGGCTCAAACTCACAAACTGTGAGACCGTGACCTGAGCTGAAGCTGGACGCTCAACCAATTGAGCCACCCAGGTGCCCCAAGATTTTAAGTAATCTGAGCACCCAACTTGGGGTTCAAACTCACAACCCCTAGATCAAGAGTCACATGCTCCACCAACTGAGCAAGCAAGGCACCCCAATAATCCTATGTATTTTATTTACTTTTAAAGTTTTATTTATTTATTTACTTTGAGAGAGAAAGCGCAAGCAAGGGAGGGACAGAAAGAGAGGAGAGAGCAAGAATCCCAAGCAGGCTCCGTGCTGCCAGTGCAGAGCCAACTCGGGGCTCGAACCCACGAACTGTGAGATGATGACCTGAGCCACAGATGCTCAACCAGCTAAGCCACCCAGGCATCCCTCCCATGTATTTTATTTAATGGGTTTTAAAAACAGCATTCTGAGAAGAGTCCATAGGCTTCACCAGATGCCAAAGGGGTTTGTGACACACTAAAAAGACACGCTAAAAAGAAAAGTCATAAGAGCTGATGTGGTCTGGCCTGGATCCTTCCCTCAGCTGACATCCAGCCCATGAGGAGAGTCTGACGGAGGAAGCCTGGAAAAGCAATGAGAATGAGGTTTCGGATGGAGACCCTATGACCTACATTTCGATTTTGCCTGTTTTGCTGTCTCGTTTATGAAATCGTGACGCCTACAAAGCTCTGGGCACAGAGACCTGGTACAGAAAGCTGGAACCCGACGTTAGGAAGCACTCTAAAAACAATACCCAGAAGGGAGCCCAGCCTTCCCTCTGTCGTCCACCTGGACCCCTGCAGCCTGTATCTCCCGCGAGCGAGTCCTGCAGGAGACTCTCTGGTTAAAATGAAACCCCTCTCACCCAGATGCTCTTCAGGGCTGGAAGAAGACACACTCTTTCCCTATCCATCTGGAACATGACAAGGCGGGTGGGGGGGCGGGGAGGGAATAATGTTTTTTTTATAAATACCCTCTAATTGGTTAAAGAAAGCAACCCAGCTGAAGTCACAGATTGTGGTGACATTGGGTTCGCTCTGGGAAGTGGAGTGCGTGCAGCACGATGTTCTGGTTTAGGAGAGCATCGGGTTCGAAGCCTGATTCTTGTAAACCCGAGCGAGCGATGGAGAAAGAAACACCACCTCGAGAATTCTTTCTGGGGCCTGCGATGTGGAAGGCAGCAGGGAGCAGGGAGCGTCATGGGAGGCAGTTTCTTGGCGTCTCGGCCTATGAATCACTGCTCTCACATGGGCATCATGGAACGATCTCTAATTTGAGAGCGGAGCAGCTAAAGGGCCGCAAATTAACCTGTTTTGTCCTTTCCCTTTCACTCGGAGCTCCACGGACCTGAAAGTGGGGTGCCACTGAGGGTGAGGCTCTGGATATCTAGGGAAGTTCATCTTTACTCTGATTACAGTAAGAGCCTGCCTGAGATATTTGGGGGGTCAAGGGGAAGAGTTGGGGTGGGAAGCAGCTCAAAGAAAGGGCTCACTCTCATATTAGATTATTGATCACAGGGAAACGGAGCACACAGAGGACAAGGAAGAAATGCCAAAGATTTGTTGAGATGACAGTGTGATGTAAAAGTTACTCGTAAGACAGGAGCGCCTGGCTGGCTCGTCCATGGAGCATGAGACTTTTGATCGACCCTTGATCTGGGGGTTGCGAGTTGGAGCCTCACGTTGGGTGTGCAGATGAAAGATAAAATCTTTTTATTTTTTTATTGTTTTATTTATTTCTGAGAGAGAGAGAGAGACAGCGTGAGCAGGGGAGGGTCAGAGAGAGAGGGAGACAAAAGAATCTGAAACAGGCTCCAGGCTCTGAGCTGGCTGTCAGCACAGAGCCCGACGCGCGGCTCAAACCACGAACCATGAGATCATGACCCGAGCCAAAGTCGGATGCGCAACCGACTGAGCCACCCAAGCGCCCCAAAATCTTTTTAAAAAGTTTCTAATCAGACAAAGATAGGTGGCCATGCACAGAATATCTCGGAAAGACCGTTCTAGCAAGTGCTAAGAGTAAGTGCCCCTGGCAAGACAGGGGGCTTGAGGCTGGAGCCTGGGAGTACGACGGAACTTGACTTTTCCTCATGATGTACCTTTTGTACCGGGTGAGTTTTGCTGAAAAATTATTTTGTACAGTCTTACGTGTCAGCAGACTTCACAGGAGTGTGGCAGGTCCTTAATAGACACATTAAACCATTGTGCTATTTCAGGAACTAGCATTTACAGAGTGCCTACTGTGTGCCAAGGGCCCTTTGGCAATGCCCGTTTTACAGATCTTAGGAAATGGAAGCTCAGCTAGGAGGGAGCCAACTGGGGACTCCTCCCAGGTCTGCTGGAAGCCAGAGCTCTGCTCCTCAGCAAGGACCACACAGCCTTCCTCCCTGGAGTGAGCAGTTGGAGGCACCAGATGCTCTGGCAGGATCCAGAGAGATGCCATCTGTGAGGGAAACCTATTCTTAGAGAGCAGAGACAGTCGGTGGTGTAGCCGGCCAGGCCCCCACAGCAGTGGGGGGATGTTAGGCAGGCACACAGCCAAGGCTCTACCTTTAGCTGGGGGGTAGGCCAGGCTAAAAGCGGGGGATACTCAGTTCTTAGGACCACGCTTCCTCCTACGTTGGGATGCTATATTAGAAATAACAGCAAACATTTGTTGAGTGCTTACTTTATATTCATCATACTGTTTAATCCCCCAGGCCATCCTGTGAGGTGAGTGCTATCAGAATGCACACTTCACAGATGAAGAAAGAGGTACAGAATGGTTAAGCCACTTGCCCAAGGAAACAGGGCTGAGCCCAGGTGCTCTCGCTCCCAAGTCCATGTCCCTAATCACCATGTTATATGGACTCTTCACCTAAGGAGGAGAGTCGGAGGCCGATTTTATTTTGGGTTTCCTCAATAGCAGACCCCAAGACAAGGATTTCAGTGCAAGTGGTTTATTGGGGAAGTGGTCCCAGGAAGTACCGGTACAGGCATGAGGAAGGGTGACAGGGAAGGGGGTGTTATCAAGCAAGTGACCACTGCGGGCAGCCCGAGTTCAGTCCCGCTGGGGAATTCTGGGAGCCAGTGTGGAGCATGCGCCTCAGAGTTACTCCACCCAGTGATAATGGGGGGCGGGGGGGCGTGGACATTCATCAGTCACTGGCTGAGGGCTGCTCCTGGGATGTGGTAGTCCTCCAGACCTGCTGTGGGGTGGCGGAGCAGGCGCCAGTGGCAACAGAGGGCCCTTAGACACAAAGACAGGAGTGGCAGTTGGAAAAGCTGGCTGGTGTGCGGTGAGGCGGTAAGCTGGAGGGGATATGGGTGAAGCACCCCTGGCATCTACTTGCTGATGGCTACCCCCTTCCTCCTCATAACCTTGGGATCTCATTCAGCCTCCAGAATGAATTCAGGGACCTTCCAGATCACCTTCTCCAAGCATGTAGTACAACACTGTGGCTGAGAACGCTGCTGTTAGCATCAGACATGATACCTAACAGCTCTGTGACTCAGTTTCCTCATTTGTAACAAGGGAGAATGGTCCATTGCATATCATTCCCTACTACCTCGTTACTCAAGGTATGGCTCAGACGAGCAGCACCACGAGCAGCGCCTGGAAGCCTGTGAGAAATGCAGGATGTCTGGCCCCAGTGCAAACTCTCTGAGTCAGAATCTACATTTTAATAAGATCACCAGTGACTCATGTGCACATTTCTACTAGTAATTTCTAAAATATAAAAAGAGACTGAAGTATTTCTACTAGACCAAGGGTCTCCAACTGGTGGGCCATGGACCAAATCTTCCTGGAGACCTGTTTGATTTATCCAGCACACTGATTTTAAAAATGAGATTGGCACCTGAGTCTTCAGTTCACCCTGTCCCCATCACTCCCTAGTGCACATTTTCATTCATGCCCCTTGCCAGGCCCCTGTGGGCACCTGCGTTTTGCATCCCCGTCTGGAACCGATCCTATAACTAGCTAACGTTTGCATAGCATAGCTTAGGTTTCTAAGTTTAACATAAGGCACTGAAAAAAAACCATGGGCTTTGAACTCAGACAGCTCTGGGTTCAAACCCTGATTTGGCTACCATACAAGTTGTATTACCTTGGGCAGTTTACTTCCCCTTTCTGATCCTGTGTCCACATCTGTGAAATGAGGATCAGAATACATACTTGCAAGGTCACTGCATGGATTAAAAATTATACGTGCAAAGCACCGGGAGGAAGTAGGAGCTCACTACATGGAAGTACTTAGTAGTAGTAGCAGCTGTTGTAGTTACACAAGTCCAATGAGGACACCGGATGTGTATGATTATCCTCATTTTACAGGAAACTGAGGCTCAGAGAGGCTAAGAACCTTCTCCAAGATTATGCAGTGGTGGAGCGGGGACTCAAACCCATATCCCCCAGCTCTACATCTGCACTGTCCACTAGAATTTTCTGCAAGTACAAACGTGCCCCATATCTATATAGCCACTAGCCACATGTGGCTACCGAGCACTTGAAATATGACTGGTCCAAACTGAGACACGCTCTAAGCATACAACACATACCTGATTCTGATGACTTAGTACAAGAAAAAAGAATGTGAAATAGCTTGTTACTTTTTATATTAATAACATGTTAAAATGATAATATTTTAGAAATACTGGATTAAATGTATAATTAAGATTACTCTCACCTGCTTCTTTCTACCTTTTTTAATGTGGCTACTAAGAAAAATTTCAATTACATATATGGATCGCACGGTGCTTCTACTGGACAGTGGAATTCTAGAGCTTCTCCAATAGAACACCTGAGCAAGGAATATAGTATTTTCTAAAAACGGATTTGCAACCCACTGCCCACCAGCAAGGAGCACTGTTATTTAAGAACGATTGAAGACCGTACGCACCAGAAAGAGACTTCAGGGCCCTCCTCTGAGCTCCATGACCCCTGATGCCCAGAGGGGGTGTCTTTCCCCGTCTCACAGAAGTGAACAGCACAGAAGGAATCATATCCGAGGCTCCGGGGCCCGAATCTCCACTTGTTCCACCATTTGAGAGTACCTAATGGGACTTGGAAATCAGTGCTTTTGCTTCGGCAAATGGAACCCTGGGATGATAAAAGTTGGAGTCTGAGAACCACGATCTTGAGAAGAAGGATCCACCGGGAGGATTCACCGACGGAGCCAGTCTCAGGCGTGGAAGCCCTCCTAAGCACCTCGGGGGCACGTTACTTTGAGGGGAGGCTCTTGTTGTAGAGGAGGAAGTCTGAGATGTCGTGCCACACTTCGCTGTCCTGGTACAGGTAGGTCATGGAGGACTGCAGTGAGGGCTGTAGGGTGCGCCGGTGGTACTCAAAGAGCCACAGCACCAGCCCCCACACTATCGCAGTGAACAAAGGGAACGGGTCCCACCTGGGCTCGGGAATGTAGCCCTTCTCCACGCCCAGGCGGCACAGGGCAAACAGGACTCGTGACAGCAGGTACATGTTGATCTGCAGGAAGGGAATGACAGGGGATTATTACAGGAGGGCCCAGCCACTGGGAACCTTCTCCCCGGGACCCATGTACCAGGGCACCTTCTGTGCATTGGACCAGTGTTTTTCCTTCTTCTTCTTTTTTTTTTTTTTAAGTTTCTTTATTTAGGGGTGCCTGGGTGGCTCAGTCTGTTGGGCGTCTGACTCTTGGTTTCAGCTCAGGTCATGATCTCATGGCTTCGTGGGATTGAGCCCCATGTCAGGCTCTGTGCTGACAACACTGAGCCGGCTTGGGATTCTCTCTCTCTCCCTCTCTCTCTCAAGAAAAACAAACATTTTAAAAAGTAAATAAATAAAAAAATAAAGTTTTAAAATTTATTTTAGTAATCTTTACACCCAGGATGGGGCTCAAACTCATGACCTCGACCAAGTTCAAGAGTCTCATGCTCTTCTGACTAAGCCATCCAAGAGCCCTTGGATCAGTGTGTGGGTGTTCAAGATGATTTGAAATTGTATGTAGCAGGTATTTTAACACTGCCATTCATTGCTTTAATTTATAATTCTTGTCAATTAAACATTTTAGAAAATGGGGCGCCTGGGTGGCTCAGTTGGTTGAGCGTCCAACTTTGGCTCAGGTCACGGTCTCATGGTCCATGAGTTCGAGCCCCACATCGGGCTCTGTGCTGACAGCTTGGAGCCTGGTGCCTGCTTCAGATTCGTTTCTCCCTCTCTATCTGCCCCTGCCCAGCTCGTGCTCTGTCTCTGTCTCTCTGTCTCTCTCTCAAAAATAAATAAACCTTAAAACATTTTAGAAAATGAATACATTTACACGGTTCAAAACTAAAAGGTAACCTGACACCAAAAAACACAATCCACACACACCTAAACACACAAAAGTGATGAGTTGGATCTTACCAAAATTTAAAACTAATTGTGAAAGCCCACATGAAGAGGCTGAAAAGAAAAGCTACAGGTGGGAGAAAATATTCACAAACACATATCTGGCAAACTGGTATCTGGAATATATATATATTTTTAAAAAAAACTCTTAAAACTCAGTGGTAAAGAAAAGAAACAATCCAATTAGAAAATGAGCAAAGATACGAGCAGATGTTTCACTGAACTGGTTATTCAGATGGAAAATAAACATCACTAGCCATTAGGGAAATGCAAATTAAAACCACAATGAGAAGCACTACACACCTATCAAAATGGCTAAAATTAAAAACATGATCAATGCTGGCTCAGATGTGGAGAAAATGGATCATTTGTATATTCCTCATGGGAATGTAAAATAGTATAGTCCTCTAGAAATATAGTTTGGCTTTTTTTTTTTTAGTTTAGTTTGGCAGTTTCTTAAAAAATTAAACATGCAGGGGCACTGGATGTCTCAGTCGGTTACACAATCAACTCTTAATTTTGGCTCAGGTCATGATCTTACAGTTCGTGGGTTTGAGCTCTGCCGTCAGCACAGAGCCTGCTTAGGATTCTCCCTCCCTCTCCGCCCTCCCCTGCTCATGTGTATGCATGTGCGTGAGCTCTCTCAAAAAAATAAACTTAAAAAAATATATTAAACATGCATGTACCATATGACCCAGCAATTGCAATCTTGGGCATTTATTCCGGAGTAACAAAAGCTTGTGGTCACCCAAAAACTTGTACAAGAATGTTCTTAGCAGCTGTATTCCCAAAAGCTGGAAACAACCCAGATGCCCTTCAGTGGGTGAATATTCAAACAAATGCGGTACATCCATTCCCTGGAACGCCACTCAGCAGTGAAAAGAAATGAACTATTGATACACATACAACTTGGATGAATCTCCAGGGGATTATGCGGAGTACAAAAAGCCAACCCTCAAAGGTTACATACAGTAATGACTCTACTTCTAGAACATTTTTGAAATGACAAAATTTCAGAAATGGAGGTCAGAGTAGTTGTTGCCAGGGGTCAGGGAAAAGGAGGGCAGGAGATTGGTGTGACCAGGATTCCTAGCCCTTACAAGTTTATAGCCCAGTGCCATTTCTTTTCTTTTCTTTAAGCTTATTTCACTTATTTTGAGGGAGAGTATGCATCCACACAAGCAGGGGAGGATGAGAGAGAATCCCAAGCAGTCTCCATGCTGTCAGTACAGAGACCTATGCAGGGCTCGATCTCAGGAAACCTGAGATTATGTCCTGAACCGAAATCAAGAGTCAGATGCTTAACTGACTGAGCCACCCAGGTGCCCCTTTTCAATTTCTTTTCTTTTTTTTTTTTAAACGTTTTTTATTTATTTCTAGGAGAGAGAGAGAGAGAGAGAGAGACAGCGTGAGCAGGGGAGGGTCAGAGAGAGAGGGAGACACAGATTCTGAATCAGGCTCCAGGCTCTGAGCTGGCAGTCAGCACAGAGCCCTATTCGGGGCTCGAACCCACGAACCGTGAGATCATGACCTAAGCGAAAGTCGGACGCTTAACCGACTAAGCCACCCAGGCGCCCCTTCAATTTATTTTCTAATTTTATTGTGACCATACCCCAAGCACCTAGAAGTATGCTATGCACACAGGGAGTGCTTAGTCTGCATTTTTTAAAATGTGAAAATAAAACATGATTTTTATAATTTGAAAGTATTTAATAAACTTGAGGGAGGCAAAGAGGGGGGCTGCCAGCTTTTCATGTTGACCAAGAAGGACTTTAAAACAACAACTAGCATTTCATTTCACACACACACACACACACACACACACACACACACACACAAGGATTTTAACCTAGAAAAAAGGCAGGTTACAGAATAAGAGATCATTCTTTGAGTGTAATAACTTATGTTTTATGAATATCTTACCCCAGAGCCATTAAAAAAATTTTTTTAATGTTTATTTATTTTTAAGAGAGACAGAGACAGTGTATGGGTTGGGGAGGAGCAGAGAGAGAGGGAGACACAGAATCTGAAGCAGGCTCCAGGCTCTGATCTGTGAGCACAGAGCCTGAGATGGGACTCCAACTCACAAATGGTGAGATCATGACCTGAGCCCGCAGCCCTTTTTTTTTTTTTTTTTTTTTTTAAAGTAAGCTCTACACCCAATGTGGGGCTTGAACTCATGACTAATGATCAAGAGTTCCATGCTCTACTGACTGAGCCAGCCAGGTGCCCCCAGAGTGGTTTTTTTTTTTTTTCTCATTTCACTGCACAGTGTTTTTTTATGTTTGTTTTTTTTTTTAAAAATCTTTGCTCCAGTGCTTGCTTCAGCAGCACATCTACTAAAATTTAACAATACAGAGATTAGCATGGCCCCTGTGCAACGATGACACATAAATTCGTGAAGCATTCCAGATTTAAAAAAAAAAAAAAAAGATCTTTGCTCCGGAGAACAGCACGCACACTGATTTTTGGGAATGACAGAATTTCAACAAGCCGCTTCGTTTACAGATGAGAGAACTGAGGAGAAACTGATCTTCCCAAGGTCACACAGGGACTAGTGAATCACAGACCCTCGGATGTGGAAAGAACGAAGAGCTCATCTTTGGCCTCTACCCCAAGTTCTATACCTGGGCCACGTCCCTCCCACCCCCCATCCCTGGCCCCTGACCCCTATCCTGGGGCAGCGTCTTTACCTGACTGTTGATGTTATTGTTATGTCCAAACACCAGCAAGCCCCCGATGAAGGCAGCCAGGAATGAGTGCACCTGGTAAGTCTCACCCTGCACGTGGGACTGCAGGGCGCAGAGCCCCTTATAGGTGAACACAAAGCAGGCCAGGTTCCGGGAGTGGGTGTACGTGGCCTGCAGGATGGCCCACAGCTTCTCCTGGAGGCTGCACAAACACAGGGAGCCCCCGTGAGCGCAGGCCCCACTGTTCCAAGGGCATTCACCCACTAGGCATGCACATGTGAACCAGGCCGCTGCTCTTTCAGCCCCAGGCCTCCAGCTTCCATGTCCGCGGGGCTGCTCCCCAACTGGATTCAGGCCTTGGCTCCATGCCACTTCCTCAGAGAGCCCTTGCCTGACCACCCGACACGAGAGAATGCCCATCATGTACTGTCCTCTTTTCCTTCACAGCTCTTACACCAGCTGACATCTATATGCTTGTTTATTATTTCTTCCCACTTCTACCCCACCCCAGTGGAAGCTACGGAAGAGTGGTGTCTACACCTAAAACAAGGCCTGGCACATAGTAGGTGTTCAATGAATGTTTTTTTCCTGGAGTGAGCTGTGAAGATGTGAATGGAGTAAGGGAGAGCCTACTATGTGCTGGAGCTAGGGATACGATTCTGAGGAAAAATGCTTGCTGCCTTCATGAGGTATATGATCTAAAGGGAGAGAGGAAGATAAATAATCACGAAGCAAGAGTCAAACTTCGACGTTGACCAGAGATGATCCTGGGATCTGAAGGATGAGGTGTCAATGAGGTCAAGAAGGGAGAGGACTTGCATCCCAGGCAGAGGGATCAGCACGTGCAAAGGTTTGGAGGAGGGACAGAGAGTAGGCAGTGAAGGGGCAGAGAGAAGCCATCAAGGCCTGAGCAGAGAGTGTGGAGAGAAATGATGTGGGGAGAGGTGGGGCCATGCTGTTTTGTCTTGATCCTGAGAAAAGTACACATTTAAGCAGGGAAAGGATTCTATTTATCCTTTAAAATTAAGTCACTAGGGGGCAGTGAGGAGAACACAGGACACGGGCAGAGTGTACCCTGGGAGTCAATTCAAGAATGGCAAAACCAACCAAGTGCTCTCAAGGCTAGATGAGGACCTTGAAGTGGGTCAACTGGAACCTGTGGAAATTGGCCATGTGAGCGGGGACAGCCAGGAGTCAGCTGGTTCTCACCTCACAGAAACACACGCCCCGTGTTGCCAGTTTTATATATATATAAAAATATATATATATACACGTATGTATATACATATATATATACGTGTATTTTTTTTTTTAAGTAAACTCTATGCCCTACATGGGGCTCAAACTCATGACCTTGAGATCAAGAGTCACATGCTATAGTGACTGTGCCAGCTGGACACTAATGCAAGAAAGCTGGATTTCCCAGTTACCAAGCGTTGCTGCCAATCTTGCCTTCAAAATGTTTCCAGAGTCTGATCACTTCTCACCTACACTGCCACCACCAATGTCTGGGCCACCAGCATTGCTCCCCTTGATCACGGCCTGCTTTGTTCACTTCTCTATCCCTAGTACCTAAAACGGTGTCTGGGCACATAGTAGATGTTCAATAAATACTTACTGTTTGAATGAATGGGTTCAATTTTAAGAAAATGGAGGGCAAAAACAAAAACAAAAATCAGTGAATCAATAAAGCACAAATACAAGAAGAGAGGTGTGAATTGGAGCCCCATGAAGGGCATAGACTTACTTAAAAAAAAAAAAAAAAAGGGGGAAAATCTTGCGAGCTGGAATTGGCCAATAGGCTGTCCATGTGTACTTCTTATAAGCTCCAAATGAAGCTACATACATTAAAAACCAGACCACAGGGGCACTTGGGTGGCTCAGTCAGCTAAGCGTCTGACTTGTAGTTTAGGCTCAGGTCACGATCTCACGGTTTGTAAGTCCGAACCCCACATTGGGCTCTGAGCTGACAGCATGGAGCCTGCTTAGGACTCTTTCTCTCTCTGCCCCTCTCTAGCTCATGTACACTCCCTCTCTCTGTCTCTCAAAATAAATAAATAAACTTTAAAAAAAAAAAAAAAAAAGCAATGGTCGGCCCAAGGAGGACCCATGGCCAATAAATCTTAGCATCAAAAACCAGGCCACAGGAGCACCTGGTTGGCTCAGTTAGTTAAGCGTCTGACTTCAGCTCCGGTCATGATCTCACGGTTCCTGAGTTCGAGCCCCACATCAGGCTCTGTGCTGACAGCTCAGAGCCTGGAGCCTGCTTCGGATTCTGTGCCTTTCTGTCCCTCTATCTCTCGCCCACTTGCACTCTGTCTCTGTCTCTCTCAAAAATAAACATAAATTAAAAAAAAAAAAAAAACAGGCCACAGAGTAGTTTCTGAGAAGTACAGTGAGGGGAAAGTCACGAGGGGTTGGAGGAAGACCAAGAAGTTTAAGCAAGGGAGGGAGGTCATGGACAGTTTTCCCAAGGAAGTAACCCTCATAAAACAGGTATGGGTTGCCAGGAAGGAAATAAAGGTGGGGGAGAAGAGGAAAGGGCGTGCCCAGCAGGGAGTAAGTAAATGTGTGGAGGTAGAACCACACTCGGTATGTAGCGAGTCCTGTGCGCCAAGGGCACTGCAGGCTGGATGGAGTGGACAGTGTGGGGATGCAGCTGAGGCCAGGCAGCAGGGGGGGGCCTTTTGTTAAAGTTTTTATGTTAATTCCACTATAGTTAACATACACTGTTATCTTCGTTTCAGGTGTGCAATGTAGTGATTCAACAATCCCATACATCACCCAGTGCTCCTCGTGACTAGTTGCAAAGGGGCTTTTAAGGAAGGAAGTTGGGCTTCTCTGGAGTACAGTGGGAGCCGGGGGAGTTTTTGAGCAGCAGTAATAGGATCAGAGTTGTACCTGAGGAGATGGTGGTGACGGGGGACATGCTAGACCTAGCTAGGAAGCTCGTTCAACCGTCCTGGCACTGAGGGCTGAACATATTCTCTCCCAGTTTGAGAAGGGGGTAGGTACCTGCCACTCCGGAAGAGAAAGGTCATGACCAGCGCGTGAGGGGCCCGGATTCTGGCTCCGTAGCTGTAGAGATGAAAGGAAACAGTTACGATGGCATCCCTGTATCACAGAGTCTCCCTGGGCTCTCTGACTCCTTGCCCCCTCTCCAACTCTAATCCTAACATCATCCTGGAAGGGGAGATAATGCTGGCTTTCGAGTTACATCTGGGTTCAAATCCCAGTTCTGACACCTTGGCAGTGTGGCCTCAGGCTTGTTATTTAGCTTCTGGGAGCCTCGGTTTGCCTACCAGTAAAGGGGATGTCTGGCTAGAGGGCTGGTTATAAGTTCAATGAAAGAGGACCATGTGTGTCAAAGGTCTCCACCATCCCACCCAATTGGTAGTGTGGATTTGCTCCCTCAGTTCCACACTGACTTTCCCACTGCAGCCAGACTCATTTTTTTTTTTAAAGCACAAATCATGTCACATCCCAGCTTAAAAGCCACCAATACCTTTCCCCTATTCACAGAATAAAATCCAGGCTCTTTCCACAGCCTTGAAAGTGCTGCAGGATGCGGCCCCTGCTTACTTCTACCTCTTGCGCCCCTCTTCTCCTGCTCCACCCAGCCCCCTTGGCCTTCCTGTGGGTCTTTGGACTGCCCGTTTCTGCCCTGCCTCTGGGCAGGCTGTTCCCCCTGCCCCGAGTGTCCTTCCTTACTTCTCACATGGCCACTGCCTCCTCAGCTCTCCGGTCTCAGCTGGGGCCTCTGCGGAGGCTTCTTACCCAACAGTCTAGGTCAGGGCAATATTTTCACTGCCACAGAGCCCCAAGCTTCTCTGCAGCACTCTACACCCCTGGGTTAATGACTCGATTTCTCATAACTGCTTATTCTATTCTAATTATCTCTTTCCTCCACTAGACTGTGGGCTTTGTGAGGGACTGTGTTTGATTTGTCCTCCGCAGAGCCCCTGCACCTTGCATGGTACTTGACATATAGCATGTGCTCAGTACGTGATTACTGACTGATTCTAGAACAGCCTTTAATTATCTGTGAGGGAAGGTAATTTCTAGAAGGTTCTATCTTTACCTTGGTCTATCTTAAAGTTAATAAGTTCCCTAAAATAGTTGCTGAGTAACATACTTCCTTCTACCTGTTCAAAATAGAACTCTTTCCAACTATTATAGATAAGAGGACGTGAGGTTTGTAAAACTGGATTTAAAAAATAAAAAAGACTGGAAAGAAATATGCCACAATGTTAGCAATGTCCCCAGAGCTAGAGAAGTATGCAAATTTACTCTTGTCTTTTAACTTTTCTATACTTCCAAAATGATCTATAATGATTAAGCATTGCTTTTAAAATTAAAGTAAGTGAAATAAACATTTTCCTAAAAGTAAGTTGCATGCCCAATGTGGGGCTTCTTGAGCTCATGGCCCTGAGATCAAGAGCCACACATGCTCCATACTGAGCCAGCCAGGCATGCCAAAATAAATGTTAAAAGTTACATATGTGCTTCTTTTTAAGACTCAATTTAAGGCCAAATTTTAAAAGTTACATAAATCCCTCTTTTTAAGACTCACACCTCTTCCCCTGACCCTCCTGGTACCTCCTCATTTGAGCACTGGGGATTGTGTGAACATGAAAACTTTCACCATCACTGTTTTTCTTTCTTTCTTTCTTTCTTTTTAAGCTTTTATTTTTAAATAATCACACTCAACATAGGGCTTGAACGCACAACCCCAAGATCGGAGTTGCATGCTCCACTCACTGATCTAGCCAGGCACCCCCACTGTTTTAACTATATTCAAGTGGGTAATAGAAAGGAGATACTGTAGTATTTGGTGCCAAAGCCCTGCCATGTTTTGCTGTGTAAACTTGGGTAAGTCAGTTAACCTCTCTGAACCTCTCTTCTCCCAGCAGTAAAAAGTATTCTCCATTTTAGAATTGCTTCTGGAAGTTAAGGATATAGCACATGTAAAAGTTCTAGTCTCTTCCTTCTTAATTCTTTACTGGACTCCCTCTTACCCCACCAAGTTCTCCAGCTGACAGGCCCTGACTTTACCACGCTACAAGGTCTAAAACTCCTTGGGGCGCCTGGGTGGCTCACTCAGTTAAGCGTCTGACTTCGGCTCAGGTCATGATCTCACAGTCTGCGGGTTTGAGCCCCATATTGGGCTCTGTGCTGACAGCTAGCTCAGAGCCTGGAGCCTGTTTCAGATTCTGTGTCTCCCTCTCTCTCTGATCCTCCCCTGCTCGCACTCTCTCTCTCTCTCTCTCTCTCTCTGACTCTCAAAAATAAATAAAAAAAAAACATTTAAAACTCCTTGGCACAATGACCATGACTACATATTGTTGTCTTATGAGTGTCTGTGATTGTTTACTGCAGGCTTGTTAGAAACAGCAAAAGACTGGAAGCGAACCTATATCCATCCACGGGGAGCTTCTGGATAAATAAATAATGGTCCCACCATTGAGTGGAACACTACACAGATGTAAAAGACTGAGACAGCTTTATGTGCACTGCAGGATATATTAAAGCAAGATGTGTAAAATATAAAATTGTGTAAACGAGGTAATTCTGCCATAAATCTAAAATTATTTCAAAATAAATATTGTCTTGGGTCACCTGGGTGGCTCAGTCGTTTGAGCATCCAACTTCAGATCAGGTCATGATCTCTAGATTCTTGAATCCAAGCCCCAGATGGGGCTAGCTGCTGTCAGCACAGAGCCCACTTCAGATCTTCTTGCCCCCCCTCTCCCTCTCCCTCCCCTGCTTGCACTCTCTCAAACATAAGTAAAAATATTTTTAAAATAATAACAAAGTAAAAAAGAAAAGGTATGGGGAAAGAATATATGTATTTGTTTGTACATGGAGACAATATTTCTGGAGGGAGACATGAGACTGGACATAGGATCACCTCCAGGGAGGGGGACTGAGTGACAAAAGAATGGGGTGGGCAGGCCTTCATAGCATCTAACTTATTTCTTTTTTAATTTTTTTAATGTTTATTTATTTTTGAGAGACTGAGACAGAGCGTGAGAACTCACAAACTGCAGGATCATGACCTGAGCTGAAGTCGGCTGCTTAACCGACTGAGCCACCCAGGCAACCCTCATCTAACTTATTTTTTAAGTAGGCTCCATGGCCATTGTGGGGCTTGAACTCACAACCCCAGGATTGAGAGTCCCATGCTCCACTGACTGAGCCAGCCAGGCACAGCATCTAACTTTTTATGCCTTTTCTGAAAGTTATTTAATTTTTAAAAAGTATTTTATTATTGGAGCACCTGGATAGATCAGTCGGTTGGGTGTCCGACTTCGGTTCAGGTCATGATGTCACACTCTGGGAGTTCCAGCCCCGCATGGGGCTCTGTCTGTCGGGCAGACAGATCGGAGCCTGAAGCCTGCTTCAGATTCTGTGTCTCCCTCTCTCTCTGCCCCTCCCCTGCTCATGCTCTGTCTCTATCTCTCAAAAATAAAAAAAACATTAAAGAAAAGTTAAAAAAAATATTTTATTAAGTGACCTCTACACTCAGTGTGGGGCTCAAACTTACAACCCCAAGATCAAGAGTCTCATGCTCTATTGACTGAGCCAGATAGGCACTCCTAACATTACCTAATTTTTAAAATAGAAATTAAATTTATAAATGTTAAGTTGAAGCCAGTGTTATTGTTGCGGTGGCCATGCTGAATTGCTTATCTTGTCTCCGGCCTAGCAGTGGGCAGCGCCCCCATCTTGACCTCAGCAAGCTCTCTGCCCCACCTCCTCCAAAGAGGCCCTTAGCCTCCTCCAGCTCACCAAAGTGAAAAGGGCCCTTGCTTATACCTCAGACATAAGGAGAATAGTGCCCCCACCTCCTTACATCTGCCAGGCCTCATTCCCAAAGCCCTCCAACACAGGTGGAAGCCAGTTACTACCATTCACATGATTACTCTAAGTCCTGAAAAAGGGGGATGCCTGGGGTTTAAAAGGACTTAGAGGACATAATGACACGTTCAATGTGATGTTCAGGAGGAGCCTGGTCTCAGCATACTAACGTTTAGGAAGGACATTTAGGGGACAGTTAGGACAATTTGACTATTAACTGGACAGTAGTCAATACTATAATTATTAATTTGTTAAGTATAATCACGATAATTTAGCCATATAGGAAAATGCTCTAATTTTTAGAGATGTACACTGACATAGTGAGGAGTGGAAATCACAGTGAGTTCAATTTTACAAAGCTTATATGTCTTAGTCATCCAAGACTGCCTCCCTGAATGGACAGCCTCTCTGCACAAACAGCATATTCTTTTCCCCCTCCAGGCCTTTGTTCAAACCATTCCCTTGCTTGTGATGCCCTTCTCCTCCTGGCAAATTCCAGGTTGGCCTTCAAAATATCACCACCACCTCCTCTGTAAAGCATTTCTGGCACTACCATGGTACTTTAACAATGAATCTCATTAGGACCTTGAACAGATGGGCACGGTGCCTTAGTACTAAACAGCAGTGGGATCACTGCCTTAGATCACTCCGTTTGGGTGAGGCTGTTTCCATTTTACAGAGGAGGAAACTGAGGCCAGAAGAGATGAAGGCACCCAGCTTTGAAATAAAGGAACTGGGCCTGAGAAGGGCCCGACCTTAGCACGTGCCTCCTCTGGCTGGGAAGGTCCCTGAGACCGCAGGAACAACTGGGTTGAGAGTATGTATACAAAGCTAACATTGGGCAATGCCCAATGGCACCAGGGCCTTGTGATGCCTTTTCACTCCTGCTTTGTCTTTAAAATAACTTTGCAAAGGGCCACTGATATTATCTTGTCTTCATCACACTGCGGCATGGCTGATAACATTTCCAGGCTCAGAAGGAACCAATTCCACCTGACTCTGGGTTTCCATGGAAGCCAGGAGCCTGGCAATGGGATCAGGCATCTCTGGCTTTGAATCCTGACTGCAACACTGGCCAAGTGATGTGACCATGAGTAACAAGTTTACCTTTCTGTGCTAGTCTTCTCATTTGGAAAATGGGGACAATTGCAGTTCCTACCTTTTACACTTGTACATTCATTCAGTAAACATTTTAGAGCATCCTGTGTATGATGCACTAGGAATACACCAAGGAACAAAGCAGATAAAAATTTCTGTCCCCATGAAGCTCACTTTCTAGAAAGAAAGGCAGAGTATAAAAACAGGATACATAGGTGAACTTAGTGTCAGATGGTGACAAGTAGTATGGAGGAAAAAATTAAGTATGGGAGGAAGTGAGGAGTTCAGGGATGACCTTATTGAGAAAAGTGACACTCAAGCAGAGGGCTGAAAAGGTGAGGGAGTGTTCTAGGCAGACATGCTTGTTTATACACACACACACACACACACACACACACACACACACAGCAGCCAACAGATATATATACCAGGCACTGTGCTGAGCATTTCACATATATTGATTCAATCCTCTGACAGTATGGTGTATTATTATCATCCCCATTTTATAGAAATTGAGGCTTCGAGAAGCTAAATGACTTGCTCCAGATCACACAGGTAGGTGGCACCAAGATTTGAACAGAGGCAGTCTCACCACCACTAGTATGCCAACTCCAGGAGAACAGATCTCTGGTTTGTTCCATTGTGTTCCCAGTTCTGGCAGAGTACATTCTCAATAAATGATCCTGTTATGCATGAGTTTTAAAGGAGGTGGAGCTCCCCTCCAGTTACCAGCCAGGTGAAATGACCCCAAGACCTCCTTTCCAGCAGATCTGACGGGCAGGGTGGAATCAATTTAATGTCCAGCAAATATCTGCAGCTTCTTTTACAGTCGTTCTCACTCCTCAGGCTTATGCCTTAGGGGTCCCCTGGGCCGGATGGGGACTTAGGGCTACAGTCATACAGATAAGAAGTGAGAAGTGGGATCCGAGCCCACGTACAGCTTAAGGGTGGGAGCACAGGCAGAAGGCAGCGCTGGCCTGCTGGAAGACAGCGGCCACTTCTCATTGTGCAGAAGGGACTGCCGAAGCCAGACAGACCCAAGGACACATATCGGGGGATGCGGGTGGGGGTGGGGAGGGGGAGGCCCAGACGAGGGGATATAAGGGCTGGCGTGGGAGGTGGTCAAGACAAGTGGGCCAGGCTGCAAAGCACGTAGGACCCAGAAACGGCTTAATGGGAGCCCCAGCTCAGAAGGCGCACGGAACCGCAAATCCAGCGCCCACTGTGCTGGACACCTCGGTGAACACCGAGGCCTAGAGACACACTCGGGCTGCTCAAGGGCACACGGTGCTGCGGCGGGCCCAGAATCCGCTCCTCCGACCCCAGCCGGACCCCACCCTTCGTCCCCGGCCCGGCCCGGCGGCCCCACTCACACTGCCCCGTTCCGGAAGCCTTTAAGCATGGCCAACGCAGCGTGATAGCGGCGCTTGCGCAACAGTGCGTTGACCGCAAGGAGCAGAGCCCGTAGCTGCGGCGGGACGGCCATGGGGACGAGCAGACCGGGGAAGCAGCGGGCCCAGCACTGGCAAGGTCCCGGCAGCACACCCTGGCAGCGCGCAGCAGAGCAGCCGTGTCTTTGCGCCCATAGGGTCTGTCTGCTGTCATTCTTACAGGAAGAGCCGATCGAATGGCTCACTCACTGTCGCACGGGGAATGGGATGCTCGCGCTCTCCCGAGTAGCGCCTGATTGGAAGAGTGGGAGAGCTTGTAACCAATCACAAGTGGGCTCCGCCCGACCAGCTCTAAGGGGGGCAGAATCCTATATCTGTATTTTGTCCAACCAGGTAAACTGTTTCCTTCGTGATTGCAAGTAGACGTGTCACCTTTGAGTTCTCAGGGAGGTTTCTTGCAAGAGGAGCCACCCTCCCTAGAAGATGGTGGCCCTGGGAGGAGCCAGACCTCACCTTTACACAGGACAGTTCTGATTGGGTAACAGTGACCGTAGCAAACTTCTCAGAGCATAAATCATATGGCATCTCAAAGGCTTCCATTTATTCTTCAAATACAAACTCCTTCCACAGTCCACAGAAGAAGAAGACTGTATAATCTGGCCCCTGGTTCCTTCTCTAACAGCATAGCCTGTCATTTGCCGCCTCACTCTTCTCTCATCCTTCCCAACTGGCAAGGATGCCATTCCTTGAGCATGCTGAGAATGCTGCTGTCTCAGCGCCTTGAACTTGCTATTTCCCTGACTGGTATGCATCACCCCCAGTTCTGCCCATAGCGGGCTCCTTCGCAAACGTCAGGTTTCAGATCAAATGCCACCTCCTCACAGAGGGCCTCCTAGTGCCTGTAGCACTGCCCTCTCTTTTCTTTTCTTCATATAACTTTTCACTCTTTGAAATTATTTGTTTGCTACAAGTCCATCGTCCATTGCCTCTACCACGCTGTAAATTCCATGACAGCAGAAACCTTGTCTGTCTTGTTTTCTGCTGTAACCCCAGCGCTTAGCACATGGTAAGTGTCCAACATACGCTTGTTGAACCAATACAGCTTGGGGTTGACAGCTCCTAGAGCGCTGGTGGGTAAAATTTATGTATGTTACTATGTGGAGTTGTCACTGAATAACAGCTACACACTGAGTGGTGGCTGTGGCTTGTGAGGGTGTGGTATGTGATACTTGGACCATGTGGTGTTTATCTGGGATATTATTGCTTGAGTCAGTGTCAGAAGATGGTGTCAGAGGTTAGTAAAAGAAGAATTATACTTGGCCTGTTTTATCACTGAAACTGGATTTTCTTTTTCTCTTCCTCCCTCCCTCTCCTTCCTTCCTTCCTTCCTTTCTCTTTCTTTCTTTCTTTCTTTCTTTCTTTCTTTCTTTCTTTCTTTCTTTCTTTCTTTCTTTCTTCCTTCCTTCCTTCCTTCCTTCCTTCCTTCCTTCCTTCCTCTTTCTTCCTTCCTTCCTTCCTCTTTCTTCCTTCCTTCCTTCCTTCCTTCCTTTCTCTTTCTTTCTTTCTTTCTTCCTTCCTTCCTTCCTTCCTTCCTTCCTTCCTCTTCCTTCCTTCCTTCCTTCCTTCCTTCCTTCCTTCCTTGCTTCCTTTCTTTCTTTCTTTCTTTCTTTCTCTCTCTCTCTCTCTCTCTCTCTTTCTCTCTTTCTTTCTTCCCAGCAATGGTGGACTGGTTTATTCAGTTAATCCTCTGATGGCAATGTTAGATTACATATAAAAATATCCTCTGAAAAACACTGAAATGTTATGGTGGCTGTCTTGTTGTATCTTCACATAGTCTTCCCTCTGTACATACCTGTGTCCAAATTTCTTTTTTATAAGGACACATTGGATTAGGATCTACCTATATAACCTCATTTAATCTTAATTACTTCTTCAAGGGCTCTATCTCTAAAAACAGTCACATTCTGAGGTACTAGGGGTTAGAATGTCAACATATGAATTCTTGGGAGACCCAATTCAGCCCATAGCAATGACCATGTCTTGCTATCTCCTACCAATACCAGTGAACAAGATGTCAGGGCCCAGTATTGCTATGTGTGTCCTAACTTCCTTTCCCTTGCAGCTAGGAATCCGGTTTAAGCTGCTCATGATTTCTGTCTGCCCCATGGAGAAGTTAACTTTTCTGGGGTGACTGGAGCACTCATTGTGGAGGGTGACACTGTAAGTTTCCTAAACTTTCCTTCCTCCCTGCTTGGCTCCATGCCTAGAATTACTGTTACTTATAAAGGACTCTCTGAGCTGTGATTTGATTCAGTTCAGTGCCAACCAGCTGGCCCCAGGGAAATGGAACCTAGGACTGATAGATTTGGGTGGAGGAAGAGATGAAGGCAAGGAGCAGAAAGTTCAGAGCAGCGGGCAGCCTGAATCGGGAGCCTGCTGGAGATGGGTTCTACCTCCCCAAAAACTCATTCAGCAGTTATATCAGTCAGGTAGTCAAGTAAGGCGCATTTCCCAGGTTACTCTGTGTCAGGCTCTGAGTTCCAACCAGAATGGAAGAAGTGCCTCCCCCCCCCCCCCCCCAGCTCAGAGAGCTCCTAGTGAGGGAGTGGAGAAAAGGGGAATTTCCAAGAAAAGAATCACATGACAGCAATAGTACCAGGTACTGTGAGAAACTGGAACAGCAAGGGAGGAATGGATTCCATCCAGGCAGATCAGGGAAAGCTTTTTAGAGGAGGCACAAAGGGAAGCTTGTATTGTTCCGATGAGAGTGGAAGAATAGCATTTTGGTAAGAAGGAACTGCATTTGCAAAGGCCTGAGGAGCACATAAAAATCAACTATGTGCATATGCCCCTGGATGTATGAAAATATATGGAAAGTTGCCAAGACTTGTGTTGGTGGAATCTTTTACTGTTCTGTGCTTCCCACCATGCTCAGAACTAAACCCCAACCCTCATGCTGGCCTTTTGTGTCTCTCCATCCTCATGCTCTTGTATCCATACCTCACGTATCATCCTCAGTTGCTTCTTTAACAGTCCATGGCCTTCTTTCATTGTGGCCTCAGGCTCTTTGCATTTGCCCAAGATGATTGAGCTGATAAGCTCTGGGTGTTTCCTTTTCTCCATATGACTCCATCTCATTTCTCAAGTCCACCTCCTCAGAGAGGCCTTCCATGACCACCAAGACAGTAGCTTGCTTTCCTCCAGAAAAAAAAAAAAATAGTCACAGAACATTCTCCTCCCCCTTTTCCTGTTACAGCTCATCTTGCCTGCTGGACGATGACTCCATGAAAGCAAGGGTTTTGTCTTTTAATTCATGGATGTGTCCCCAGCATCTAGAACAACGTCTAACACAATACATACATAACAAATATTTTAAATTAAAGTTAACCCTGAACAACACAGGTTTGAACTGTGCAGGTCCATTTATGTGTGGATTTTTCACAGTACAGTGCTGTAAGTATATTTTCTCTTATGATTTTCTCTCTTTTTGTAAGATCTTAATTTTAATTGTTTTTTTTTTAATTTTTAATGTTTTATTTATTTCTGAGAGAGAGACAGCATGAACAGGGGAGGGTCAGAGAGAGAGGGAGATACAGAATCTGAAACAGGCTCCAGGCTCTGAGCGAGCCATCAGCACAGAGCCCGATGTGGGGGTCGAGCCCGATGTGGGGGTCGAACCCAAGAACCGTGAGATCATGACCTGAGCTGAAATTGGATGCTTAACTGACTGAACCACCCAGGCGCCCCATAATTTTAATTGTTTTTAAAGTAATCTCTACACTCAACTCAGGGCTGGAACTCAGCCCCAAGATCAAGAATCACATGCTCTACTGACTAAGGCACTCCTTTAAAGATTTATTTCTTTTTTTTTTTTTAAATGTTTTATTTATTTCTAGGAGAGAGAGAGACAGCGTGAGCAGGGGAGGGTCAGAGAGAGAGGGAGTCACAGACTGAAACAGGCTCCAGGCTCTGAGCTGGCAGTCAGCACAGAGCCCGACACGGGGCTCGAACCCACGAACTGTGAGATCATGACCCAAGTGAAAGTCGGACGCTTAACCGACTAAGCCACCCAGGCGCCCCAAGATTTATTTCTTTTAAGTTTTTATGTATTTATTTTGAAAGAGAGAGAGAGAGAGAGTGAGAGCAAGCAGGGGAGAGGCAGAGAGAGAGAGGGAGAGAGAGAAGCCCAATCTGGCTCCGTGCTGTCAGCTCAGAGCCCAAAAACGGGGCTTTATCTCACAAACTGTGAAATCATAACCTGAGCTGAGGTCAAGAGTCGGACACTTAACCAACTGAGCCACCCGTAAAGGTGCCCATAAAGGTTTTATTTTTTAATTAACCTCTAAACCCAAAGTGAGCCTCAAACTCACAACCCTAAGATCAAGAGTCACATGTTCTATAGACTGAACCAGCCAGGTGCCCCCTTCCTTAAGATTTTCCTAATAACATTTTCTTTTTTTTTCCTAGCTTACTTTATTGTAAGAATACAGTATGTAATACATATAACAACAGAATACTTGTAAACCAACAGTTTCTGTTATTGGTAAATAGTAGGCTGTTAATAGTTACATTTGGGGGGAGTCAAAAGTTATACACAGAACTTTCAAGTGTGTTCAGGGTTGGTGCCCGCCCCCCTCCCAAGATGTTCAAGGGTCAATTCTAATTAAATAAATGTGCATGTATTAATACATTACTTAAATAAGTTTTTAAAGGAACAGTTATGTTGAGAAGCTCTTGAAGCGGAGAGATAATGAGAATCTAAGGCCATTGGATCAACAGTGATGTTAAAGGAAAAACATGGAAGAAGGAACCCTAGCCTCCCTGCTGTTAAAGAAGCAATGGGAAGGAGGTTTAGGGATTGAGCACCCTGGGTCTCCAAGGCTCCCAGGAAAGAAGGTGAGGCATACAATCCAGGAAATGGGTAGGCTCTTTGGGTGAGACATTTGCTCAGGGCTTGCTGTGCAAGGGAGAATAGGAAGGGGAAAGGGTGTAGTGTTGGGGGAGACAGGGGTGGTATTCCGGGTAAGATGGGGAGTTCACCAGCAGAAATGAGCCTTGTGGGGGTGTGTAGATGGAGGGTCTGTGAGGCAACTTATCAGGAACAGTGGCTGGTAGTGTTCCACAAGGGTAAAGTTCCTTTGAACAATTTTTTTTTTTTACTTTTACGAGTTATACATTTATTTAGTGAAAATAAGAAAGTGAAAGTGGTGATTTTTATGGTTATTGCTTTAGATGAGTCTAAAATAGGTTTAAGAAAACCAATGAGAACATTTAGAGTCAAATCCATGGTAGTCCAATGGGAGGATTTAGCTACATTCATAGGAGAGATCATGGCTGATGGCACCTCCCTGATTGCCTCTCCCTCCACTCACTCCTAACTCTTCCCTGTGGCCCAAGTATACTTCTTTGGAACCGCTGTCACACTTTGTAAATAAATAATTTTTAAGATTTAATGTCAGTCTGCTCCTTCCATCCCTACCTCCATGGGAAAGGACTACTGTATCCTGGAGCTATTATAGGACTTGGTGCATACTAGTGGCTGACGCAGCATGGACTAGGCAAAGAGAGAGAGGTGTGGGACGGGGGATGGGAGGAATCGCTGGAGCACCTGGATAGGCTTCCTATAAGCCTGGGCTGGAGGTTCCTGAGGTAGGTATCGGGGGGTTATTGACAGAATGGAGTCCCCAGGAGGCAGGGATGGAGGTCTGTACGGAGGTCCCCAAAAGGTGGAAATGGGGGTTTAAGCATTTAAAGCATGGGTGAATCTTTGAGATGATGCGGGAGTAAGACCGGGCTGATATGGAAGACACTTCACGAGACAGGTGGCTCCCAGTAGGCAGATGGGGCTCGCTGTGGTTGGAGGCAATGAGAAGGGTGGGAATCAGTGTTTCACGGCTGAGGCAGGGGTCTTGTGTTAGGTGAAGGTCCTAGTGACCGAGCTAGGTGGTCCCAGGTTAGGTGGGGGATACTCTGCGGTGGAATTAAGTTCCATGTGGCAGAATTGGGGGTCTCAACTTGCAGGGGTGCAGGAGGCAAGTCCAGTGCGGCAGGGATGGGCGTCCAGATAATATTAGGGATCCAATACTCAACTGGGAGGTCCCCTGTGTGCGGCTGGGATGCAGTCGATGTGCAGAGGTGGCGGTTCAAGTAAGACAGGGGTGGAAGTCTACATGCCCCTGTGACTGGGTTATGGAGAAGGCCCCACGGGAAGGGGCCGCGGCTGAGTTTCAAGGACAGGGGGCTCGGCGGCGACTCCCGAGCGCCCCCTGGCGGCCCTGGTCCCGCCGTGGCTCCCACAATGCTCACGTAGCCCCGCAACGACTCCGGAGACGGCGGTGGCTCCAAGATGGCGCAGACGATTTTCGAGGCCCTGGAGGGTGAGCCGCGGCGGAGCCGGGGGAGGCGGCTGTTCCGCGTTGCGCCCCCTCCCGCCGCGTCCTCGCAGCGCCCGGCCCAGGGCGCGCGGCGGCCGCGGGGCGGAGGGCGCCGGGACCGGAACAGCCGCGGGGCGGGAGGGGCACGGACGGGAACAGCCGCGGGAGCCGGGGCCCGGCGGGGGGGGGTGGGCAACGGAACCGGAACAGCGGCAGAGCTAAGGCTCAGTGGCGGGGGGCGGGGGCATCGGGCCAGAACAGCCGCGGGAGCCGAGGCCCGGCGCTGGGGCGACAACGGGACGGGAACAGCGAAGAGGGAAGGCCCCGGGGGCGAGCAGCAGGGGAGGCATGGCCGAGGCCTTGGTGGTGGGAGGAGGCCTCGGACTTGAACAGCGTCAACCGCGAGGGCCTCTGCCCGGCGCGGGAGGGGTTTCCTGGAGGGAACAGCCGGGGAGGCTGCGCGCCCTCCAGGCCTGGAAGAGCGCGTTGAAGGCTGCTGGCCCGAGGGGTACAGTCGTGCGCGGGTGGGAGGTGCTTGGGCGCTGAAGCAGCCGAGCCGGGAGTCCCGACCACGAAATACTTGCTGTGAGCGCCAGCTGTGCCTCGTTCCCTGACAGAGCCTCAAAATCAGACCTGGAAGGGATAGGCGCCACCCGGGGGCAAGGCCAGGACTCCGAGCGCACAGACCCAAACCAACAAACACTGGATACCTACTTTGTGATCCGTGCTGCGGTGCAGAATTTTGTAAATTCAGACCAAGAAACGATGGGGATATGGGTGTCAACGGTGTGCTTGGCTGGAACACAGTACCTTCATACCCAAACCTATAAACCCTGGGCACCAACTGATTGCCTTGTGCCCTCCACGTTCTTAACACGGAGGTGGGCCTTAGACCCAAGGCACTGTGGGTTTGGAGACAGCAACACTGAAGGCCTCCATATGCACTGCAGGACGTGGGTTGGGTGGGAAGAAGCCTAAGTGACTTCAGGGCCACTGTGCAGGGTAGATCCAGGAGGGATACAGACTGGAGAATGTTCTTGAAGGGCTGTGATAAGATCAGTGTGCATATAATTAGGGTGCAGACTGAAAGTTGGCCCGACTAGTGGTTTGTAGCTGAGACTTTGAGCCCCTTAGGAGATCTCAGCCATGTCCCTTCACTTCTTGGAGGATCAGAGTTCTCACGATAAAATGGGGGTAACCCTCCTTGCATCTAGAGAGTTTCTATTTCAGAAATACTGAACCAGACACAGTACTCGCCCCACAGTCAGGAGCATGGCGGAGCCATACAGAAATTACAGAAGAAGCAAATATTGAAATTCCAGAATTACAGACAAGGTAACCATAAAAGATTGCCTTAGCTGGCATTTAGTGCTGATGTGGATGATGGATGTGGAGGGCTAGGGTCAGTGTGGTTCTCTCTGGGACACCCACAGAATGGGATGAGGCCTACTTTCACTTTAAGTTCCGTGGACGTCCTTGAGTTTGAATTTTATTACAAGAATGTGTTCATGTACTGAGTGATGAGGAAATAAAAAGAAAAATCAGTTTCTAGGACAGTGTGGCACATGCTGGGCTAGGGCAAGGACCGCAGAACTGTGGGGACCCAGAGGTGACCCAGGCAGTAGGAACTGCATTTGCAAAGCCCTGGGGCAGAGAGGTCTTCCGGGATTCACTGAAGTTCATGTGACTGGGGAGCTAGAAATGAGACTTCTGAACTTTATCTTGGAATCAGTGTGGAGCCAAGAAAGGGTTTTCAGCAGGGGAGCAACACAATCTGATGTATATTTTATAAAGTTCACTCGGGCTGCTCTGAGACCGCACGCAAAGAGGCCAGAGTGGCAGCAGGGAGGTGACTGAAGTAGCTGCAGGTGCCCTGCTGAGAACTGATGGTGGCGGCCCCCAGGGGGGCCCCCACAGCTATGAGGGTGCGAGAAAGTGGATCTGAGAGAGGCAGTGGAGGCAGAATAGGCTAGACTTGCTGAAGGACTATAAATGAGAAGAGGTCAGGGAAATAGGTTGGGGAAAGAATGAAGGAGTGCCTCCGGGGCTGTGGCTGGGTGAATTCTGGTACCTTCTTGATGAGGATTATTGGAAGGAGGAAAACTGAGGGGTGAGGGTGACACATTTAGCTTGATTTCCATTTTAGACAGGCAGTATTTTTTAAAAAACTTTTCATTTTTGATAGTTTTAGGTTCACAACAAAGTTGAGAGGAAGGTACAGAGATTTCCTGTGTGCCCTCTGATCTCACACATGACTAGCCTCCCACATTATGAACATAATTCACCAAAATGGTACATTTGCTATCAAGGATGAAGCTGCATTGACCCATCATAATCACCCAAGTCCATGGTTTATCTTAATATTCACTCTTGGTGGTGCACATTCTGGTGGACAAATGTGTAATGACATATACCTGTCATCACAAAATCATCACAGAGTGCTTTCACTGCTTTAAAGATCTTGTGTCCCTGTAAACCTCTGGCTATCACTGATCTTTTGATTGTCTCCATAGTTTTGGCAGGCAGTATTATTCATTTATTTATTTATTTAAAAAAATTTTTTTAAAGATTTATTTATTTTTGAGAGGGCAAGCAGGGGAAGCGTAGAGAGAAAGGGAGACACAGAATCTGAGAACAAGTTCTAGGCTCTGAGCTGTCAGCGCAGAGCCTGATGCAGGGCTTGAACCCACAAACCGTGAGGTTATGACTTGGGCCAAAGTCAGCTGCTTAACTGACTAAGCCACCCAGGCGCCCCTATTTATTTATTTTTAAACTTTTTATTTTTTATTTTAGAGAGCGAGTGGGGGAAAGGGACAGAGAGAGAATCTTAAGCTCTATACTCAGGGAGGAGCCCAATATGGGGCTCAAACCCATGACCCTGGGATCATGACCAGAGCTGAAATCAAGAGTCAGGCACTCAACTGACTGAGCCACCCAGGCACGCTGACAGACAGTATTTTTTATATTTATATTGATATTTATATATTTTTAATATTTATTTTTGAGAGCTTGCATGAACAGGGGAGGAGCAGAGAGAGGGAGACAGTATCAGAAAAGTACAGAGCCCAGTGTAGGGCTCGAACTCCCAACCTGTGAGATCACAACCTGAGCTGAAGTCGGACACTTAACCAAATGAGCCACCTAGGCACTCCCAGGCAGTATTTTTTTTTAAGTCAAATATTTTACCTTGAAATCATATTTTTAATTTCATAAATTCACATGTGGTTATAAGAAATAATACAGAGAGATCCCATGTACCCTGTACCTAGTTTCCCTCAATGTAACATTGTGTGTATTCTGTGGTGGGATATACCAGTTCGTTTAACCATTCATCCGTTGAAGGACATCTGAGTTGTTTCCAGTTTTTTACTATTATGAAAAAAACTGCCATGAACTTTCATGCACAGATTTGAAGACAAATGCTAATATACTCACAGTGTTGCATAAAATAGTAGATTTACTGAAGCTCATCCAGGGGAGCAAACCCCAGGTTCAGGACCCCAGATTTGGGGGACAACTGGATGGGGGGGTGAGTGAGTCTACCTAGGGAGAGTGTAAGAGGGAGAGGAGAGAGAATCCAGACAGAAGGAAGCTTTTAAGATAGAAACCTTTAGGGGATGGACAGAAAAGAGCAAAGGAAGGCTGGGGAGGGCATGAGCAACGTTTGGGAGAAGACCCAGGAGGGCGGTATCCTAGAGTCGGGGAGGGGAGTGTTTCTGGAAGGAACATCTGATGCTGCTAGGTTTCTTTGGTGATTTTTGTGGAATGCTGGGGGCTTAAGCCCCATAAAGTGGGTAGAGGAGTATTGGGAGATGGGCAGAGGAGGGGGCGGGAAGCTTGATGTTGAAGGGAGAAGAGAGAGGAATATGGGTTCCAGAGGGGGCATTCTAGAGAGACCTGAGCACGTGTAGCTGTTGATGGGAAGGAAAGGTTGCAGGCACACTATGAAGAAAGGGGCCAGTTGGTGGAGAGTGGTTTCTAAGGGAGCACAAGGGGTTGGGGGGAAGAGCTGGCTTCCGGAGAGATACAGCATGCATTGTGACAAGAGAAAACATGAATTCACTTTGGCTGCAGGCACGAATGGGTCCAATTTGCATTGCCTTTAGAAGCTGGGGCAGAGGTGTCCAGGTAAAAGCTGAGAGTTTGGAAACAGAGCGTTGGCTGTGGGGACAGAGAGAAAGAGGCACCCTCTGGGTTTTTTTGGGGAGGGAGGCAATGTGCTTTGGTGGCCACTTAGATGTAAGGACACCTGTCCTCCAGTGGTGACACGGCTAGACAGTGTCCTACTGTGAACCTCAGCAGTGACAACTGATTGGAAAACATGGAAGCACTCAGCTTCTCACAGGTGTCCCCACCATCAGTTCAGATTACACTGGTTACTGAGGAACTGAAAAGACCAGCACATGTTGGAAAACAAGGGAAGCAAGGATGCCCAAGTACACAGATTTGTCGTGGGATTTGTGGAATAGGGTGGGGAGGACTCGGTAGCAAGATTTGCAGAGGGGCTGTGTGATTTAGGATCAGACTCTTCCATGAGGAAGAGAGAAGCCCAATCTAGCAGTCACTTAGGCTAGTAGTTTATTTCTTTCATATGAGAGCCCAGAGGAAGACGGTCCAGAGCTACAAGTGTGGCTATGTTCTACAAGGTTCTCAGAGGCCCAGGATCTTTCCACCTTTTTGCCCTGCAATCCCTAGGGTATGGCCCTTGTCCTCATGATCTGGAACGGTGGCTAGATTACCCACTATCATATTCTTGTTCTAGGAAGTGGGATGGAGGATAGGGTAAAGAAGGACATCATGTACCAGGCAGTTTTAAGAAAATTTTCCGGACATTGCCATAGAACACCTTTCCTCACATTTCATTGTCCAGAATTTAGACATTCCCTACCTGCAAGAGCAGCTGGGAAGTGTGATCTTTATTGTGGGGCCATATTTTCAGCCAAAAACCTTGGGTTCTATTGCAATGGAGGTAGGAGAGAATGTGCATCAGGGCGCAGCCAGCCATCTTTGCCACAGAGGCCTTGTATTGGGTCTCTGGCTTGTAAGGGTAAAGTCACAGACTCTGTTTTTGTTTTTGCTTTTTTTCTTTTGTTTTTTCAGGAATGGACAATCAGACTGTCCTGGCAGTCCAGTCATTGTTGGATGGCCAAGGCGCGGTCCCTGATCCAACAGGCCAGAGTGTCAGTGCACCTCCTACTATCCAGCCACTGGGTGAGTATCTGCCCAGGTTCACCAGTGGGAAGGGTGAGTAACTCCCGGTAGAAACAGGTCAGGCTCCTGGGGTTTATGGGAATGAATTGCCTACTGTGGTCCCCAGGATGTCCTCTGGTGTCTGAACCCTCTCCTCTCCCAGCCTGGATTTTCAGGCTCATGCTTCTCTCTGCTTAGCAATGAGGACATACTTTCTCAATCACTTAGTGAACAGTGGGGATCATGACACAGGGAACGGCTAGTCAGTGGAGCTTCGCAGTGGTTGTACCTTTGATCCAGAAGTTATTTCTCAACCTCCTCTCTATAGAGAGACCAGGCTGAGCATGAATCTCCAATTTATAGGCCAGGCCCCTGAGACAGAGAGAGGGCAAGGAACTTTAGAGCCTGTGTGAGTCTGTGTATTTGTTTATTTATTCCACAAACTTTTTTGAGTACTTGGGAACCATTCTGGGCACAGAGAGATACCCACCTGGGTTTGAATCCTTATTCCCATAGTTCTTAGCTCTATGACACTGGGTACAAGTAAGTTCACTTCTCTGTGCCCCAGTTTCTACATCTGTAAAATGAGGATAATAGCCTTGCCTCATAGAAACCTTATGAGGACACTTGGGATTTACTTTTAGCTGTTGTAATAAGAAACACGAGTCTCCTGTGGTTTGTACAGATGAAAGTTTATTTCTCTGTTAGATGAAGTCCCGATGTGCATTTTGGGTGGGGATGGTGAGACTCAGACCCTTTTTTCCTCTGGTTCTGTTGCCCTCCATCTGCAGTCTATGTTAGCTGTCCCAGCTTTTCACTTTCATTTCCACATTCTAGCCAACATGAAGGGCAGAAAGAACTTCCTTTTATTTTTTTTTTATTTTTGTTTTTTTAAAATATTTTTATTTATTTCTAGGAGAGAGAGATAGAGAGAGCGTGAGCAGGGGAGGGTCAGAGAGAGACACAGGGAGACACAGACTCTGAAATAGGCTCCAGGCTCTGAGCTGGCAGTCAGCAAAGAGCCCGACGCGGGGCTTGAGCCCACGAACCGCGAGATCATGACCTAAGCGAAAGTCGGACGCTTAACTGACTAAGCCACCCAGGCGCCCCAAGAACTTCCTTTTATTTTTTTTTTTAATTTTTTTTATGTTTTTATTTATTTCTAGGAGAGAGAGACAGCGTGAGCAGGGGAGGGTCAGAGAGAGAGGGAGTCACAGACCGAAAGAGGCTCCAGGCTCTGAGCTGGCAGTCAGCACAGAGCCCAACGCGGGGCTCGAACCCACGAACTGCGAGATCATGACCTAAGCGAAAGTCGGACGCTTAACCGACTAAGCCACCCAGGCGCCCCCCAAGAACTTCCTTTTAAAAGGAAGTTGCATAGGGACGCCTGAATGCCTCAGTCACTGAAGTACCTGACTTTTGATCTCAGCTCAGGTCTTGATCTCAGGGTCCTGGGTTCAGGCCCCCATTGAGCATGAAGCCTACATTTAAAAAAAAAAAAAAAAAGGAAGTTGCACAGACAGTATACTTATGCTCTTGTCCTATTGGTTAGAATTCAGTCATGTGACATGCCTAGCTGCAAAGAAGGCTGGGAAATATAGTCTTTGTGAGACGGCCATGTTTCCCATTAAAATTTGTATTGTTTAAGAAGGAAGAGTGAATACTGAATGACAAATAGGCATTCCTGCCATAACATGGCAAGTGCGTGGCCCAGTGCATGGCCTGTGGTAGACAGACCCTCAATGGGTGGTATCAGCTGTAGCTAATCATTCATTTAGTCTTCCACTCTTTCAACAAATATGCTAGGATATATTGCAGTTATGATAATAAGTAAGACTTATTTCCTCCCATTCGGAGGACTCCTAGTCCAGTAGTGCTTAGCTTAGTAGTGTGATATGCAAGATGCACCCAGCAGAAGGAGCTGTGGTGACTAGCTTTAGGAAGGCTTCCTGAAGGAGGTGACATTTGAGCAGAGTCTTGCAGAGTGAGTTGTTTTGAGAGAAGCAGCTTGTCAGGGAGAGCAGGGGATGCAGAGACAGAGAAGGTCATGTAGGCCATCTGGGGACTGGTGAACAAATTCAGCCAGGATAAAGATTCCAAATATCTCAACTTGAAGTGCACCCACTCTACTATTTCTTGTTTTCTGATTTTTTGATACATAGGTAAATGTGGCTGGATATTCCTGCAGCTGCCTATGTGGTTTTGAGATCTCCCAGGAAGCACAAAATTGACACTCAATACACACACACACTGAGTCATGGGTTGCTGTTAGGTTTGCCATGCTGGTGGTCCAGCCGCAGGTTTTGTCCTTTTTCGTATTGTGGTGGCCTCTCATTTATCTTGCTTTTTGTCATTGTTCCTCTCCCTCTGCTACTGTATGGGTGTGACCCCTAGATGATGAGGATGTCTTTCTCTGCGGGAAGTGTAAGAAGCAGTTCAACTCGCTGCCAGCGTTTATGACCCACAAGCGGGAACAGTGCCAGGGGAATGCCCCGCCCCTGGCCACCGTCTCGCTGGCCACCAATAGCATCTACACGCCTTCAGCAGCACCTGCAGCAGTCCAGCAGGCCCCGCCTCCTGCCAATCGCCAGGTATTCATTCATTCATTCGTTTGTTTGTTCATTCATCCATTCAAGTGTTTTTTGAGCACCCACTGTGTGTCAGGCACTGTGTGGGCACTGTGGTGGACAAAGATTCCAAATCATTGCCTTCATGGAGTTGGGTGAGATAGTACCCAAACATATATGTAGAGCATACTTTTTTCAGGATGTTAAGTGCAGAGAGATGAGAGGTTTTGCCGTTTTGTATGTGGTACTTGGGGAAGAGGTACCATATCACAGAGACTAATTCCTGTGTAAATGTGGCTGGATATTCCTGCAGGTGCCTATGTGGTTTTGAAATCTCCCAGGAAGCACAAAATTGACACTCAATACACACACACTGAGTCATGGGTTGAAGTGAGGGAATGAGTCATGCTGCTAGTTCGGGGAAGAGTATTCCAGGAGGCAGGATCAGCAAGTGCGAAGGCCCTGAGGTGGGAATATACTGGGTTTATTCCAGGAACAGCAAGGAAGTAGAGTGGCTGGAAGTGAATAAGCGAGTAGGAGGGTGGGAGATGATATGATCAGATAGGCAGTAGGGGGATCCTGGTGAGCCTGTGGGCCTTATGGGCTTTTACCCTCAGTGGGATGGGAGCCTTTGCAAGTTTTTGAACACAAGAGGGACAGGGTCTCATTTACACCCGAAGTAGATTATTCTGGCTGCTGTACAGAGAATAGACTTTTTTTTAATTATTTAATTTTTTTTTTTTTTTTTTTTGGCGAGAGAGAGACAGCTTGAGCAGGGGAGGGTCAGGGAGAGAGGGAGATACAGAATCCAAAGACAGGCTCTAGGCTCTAAGCCAGCTGTCAGCACAGAGCCCGATGCGGGGCTCGAACCCACGAACTGTGAGATCATGACCTGAGCCAAAGTCGGACACTTAACTGACTGAGCCACCCAGGCGCCCCCAGAGAATAGATTTTGACAAGAGTCAAGAGAGAGACCCAGGAAATCCATTAGCGAGGAGGAGGGTGTACCAATCCAGGCAATAGGTACATGTTGGTGTCTCGACCAGGATGGTGGCAATGGAGGTGGAGAGAAGGGGTGAGATTTGGGGAGCATTTTGAAGGTAGAGCCACTAGAGCTTGCGGATGCATTGGATGTGAGATATGAGATCAGGGGGAGTCCAGGGTGATCCATGGCAGAGGTGGAATTGCCATTTACCAAAGTGGAAAAAACCACAAGAAGGTTCTGGTGGGGATGTCAGGAATTCAACTGGTTACGCTGGATTTGAGATGCCCATTGGGCCTTTAAGTGGAGCTGGTGAAGATGCAGACAGATATACAGGTCTGGAGGTCAGGGGAGAACAAAAACACCCGGGATCAGGGGCTCTTAGAGGGATTAAAGAATCCTCATAAAAGAAGTTGGATAGGGGCGCCTGGGTGGCTCAGTTGGTTAAGTGGCCAACTTCCGCTCAGGTCATGATCTCACCGGTTGGTGAGTTTGAGCCCATGTCGGGTGCTTTGTGCTAGCCTGGAGGCTGCTTCAGATTCTGTCTCCCTCTCTCTCTGCCCCCTCCCACTCATACTCTGTCTCTCTCAAAAATAAACATTTAAAATTAAAAAAAAAAAGAGGCTGGACGTGTCTCAGGATGGCAGGTTAGGAGGTCAGATTTCCTTCTGGCTTCCTCTTATCTCCTTATTCCTTTAAAACATTATCTCCAGACAAACAAATAAAAAGCATGTCTCCATCCATTGTATGGACATAATTCCTGCCATCAGAATAAAAGCATTCACCTACAGACCCACAGGACTTAATACACTGAACCTTCTCAGGTTGCCAGACGTCTCCTAACACAGAATGCAGTGATTCTTCCCACTTCTTGATTATGAGTTTGGGTGGGTAGAAAATATCCCCCCCCCTTTTTTTTCTTTCTTCTTTTAATAAAAGGAGAGAGGGAAATTCCTTTACTCCTGGACAAGGAAATAATTTTAGAACATAGCAGTTGGTTATGGGCAAACTTGAATCCCCTGACAAGTGACTTGGATGGACATGGATGTCATTTCCCACTTTTTGTCAGCCTAACTAACACATTTGACATTGTAAAAATACTTGTGAGCCAGGATCCACATTGCCTTTTCTGGCCATGACTTGGGGCATCATCTAACCTGACTAGGCTGTCCTTACGTGGTTGAGGGACTCTGGTTTCTGGGGGCCAGTTGCTGTGTCCCCAGAGGTCCCAAAGAAACAGGTGACCTAGCATGATGCCAACAGCCTGTCAGTAAAGAAAAGCAACAAATAAAATAAAAATACTTCACTTCTACTTTGAGGAGCAGTCACTGTATCTTTGACACTCTCTTGTAAGGTCTGTGTTTAGTCCTCACCAGTACCCTTGAGAGCATATTATTATTTTTATTATCAATTTGTATGTTTGCAAGTAATACATATTTCCCATCTCCATTTTGAAAGTTAGAATGTTACAAATCAGGGTCCCTTTGGCACTATTTCTTTTCTCTGCCCCTAGCTAACTATTGAAGGATATCCTTCTTGATCTTTTTTTTTTTAAGTTTATTTATTTATTTTGAGAGAGAGAGAGCATGCACGCACACATGGCGGGGAAGGTGGGGAGAGGATCCCAAGCAGAGTTTGCACTGTTAGCACAGAGCCCAGTGTGGGGTTCGAACTCATGAGTGGTGAGATCATAACCTGAGCTAAATCAAGAATCGGATGCTTAACCGACTGAGCCACGCAGGCACCCCTTGACCTTTGGAGATACTTTCACAGTTATTTAAATACCCACAGGAATTATATAGTACTATTAATAGTATAATAGTACTATGATTTTAGAATTTTTAAATTAAGATTACGTAATCTGCATGTTGTTACGTAATTTTATTTTTCATACAATACTTTTTATGTGCTGTGTAGTAGTCTGTTTTATGACTGTATTGTATTTTTTACTCCATTTCCCCTTTAATGGACACCTAAGTTATTTCCAGTTATTCACTATTAGAAATAAGGCTGCCTAGAATATCTTGTTCATAGACTCCCTGTGAACATGTCTGAGTGTTGCCCTAGGAGAGATTTCAGAAGGTATTATCGCTGGGTCAGGGAGTATTTATCTTACAGGGAGGTATGACTTATTCTAATTTCATTAAGGAAATTAGAATTTTCTTAAAAATAAAGAAATGGAGGGGCGCCTGGGTGGCTTAGTCGGTTAAGTGTCCGACTTTCACTTAGGTCATGATCTCGTGGTTCGTGTGTTCGAGCCCTGCGTCGGGCTCTGTGCTGACTGCCAGCTCGGAGCCTGGAGCCTGTTTCAGTCTGTGACTCCCTCTCTCTCTGACCCTCCCCTGCTCACACTGTCTCTCTCTCTCTCTCTCCTAGAAATAAATAAAACATAAAATAAATAAATAAAAAAATAAAGAAATGGAAGTTCAGAGAGGTGGCGTGGCTTGCGCAGGGCCACACAGCAGTTAGAAGCAGAGGTGGAAATGAAATACAGGTCTGTGGGATTCCAGAACCCAAGTCTTTTGCATCATGCACTGTTTTCTTCCGGAGCCTCAGACACGTCTCTTCTCTGTGTGTCTCTCTCGTTCACACTACTCAGATCTCCACGTACATTACAGTGCCCCCATCCCCGCTGATCCAGACCCTGGTGCAAGGGAACATATTGGTGAGCGACGATGTGCTCATGTCTGCCATGTCAGCCTTCACGTCTCTGGACCAGCCCATGCCCCAGGGCCCCCCGCCCGTGCAGGTAAGGACGGGCCAGCTTCTCACGGGGTCTTGATTCCAGGACTACAAGTTGACTGTTTGGATTCGGAACCTTATAGAAAGAAGAGAGATTGGCCTTAGCTCTCTCTCATGCTGAAGAGAGATTGACAGTAGCACCTTAGCCTGCCCCACTGTGGGTAGGGAGGCTGCCATTTCAGTTGGGACCCAGAACATTACTTTAGGGTTTCATTGCCATTGTCTGGCTACTTTAACTCCTATTTTTATTCTTTTTTTTTTTAATAAGTAGGCTCCCTGCCCAATGTGGGGCCTGACCTCATGACCTCACAACCCCAAGATAAGGAGTCACATGCTCTGCTAAGACAGCCAGGCACCCCTCTTACTCTTATCCTTAACAGTTCTGTGTCCTTTGGGAAACATTAGAAAATACACAATAGAAAAGTAAAAACAAAGCCTAATTGTTCATAATCTAGAAACTAGAGAGACATGGTAACTGACTACAGTGTCCAATTTTTTTTTCTTTTCTTTTTTGCCTGCTCTACTGACTGAGTCAGCCAGACAGGTATTCCTGATCACTGTATTCTTTCTGCAACCTTTCTGTCGGTTTGAAATTTTTCAGAATAAAAGTTGGGGGATACCTGGCTGACTCAGTTAGTAGAATATATGACTCTTAATCTCAGGGTTGTGAATAGCCCCATGTTGGGTGTAGAGATTACTTAAATCTTTTTTTTATTTAAAAAAAATGTTTATTTATTTTGAAAGAGACCACATATGAGCCAGGGAAGGGCAGAGAGAGGAGAGAGAGAATCCCAAGCAGGCTCCATGCTGTCAGCATAGTACCCCCAAAATAAAATCTCTAAAAAAATTAAAACAGAATAATGGGACGCCTGGGTGGCTCGGTTGGTTAAGCGTCCGACTCTGATTTCAGCTTAGGTCATAATCTCAGGGTAGTGAGATTGAGCCCTCAGTGAGACTCTGTGCTGGTAGTCAAGCATGCTTAAGATTCTCTCTCTGCCCCTGCCCTGCATACACATGGATGCACTCCCTTTCTCTCTCTCTCTGTCTCTCAAAGAATAAAAGTTGGGATGATCAATCAATTAATTAACCACCCATATTCTCTCCACCCAAAGAAAACACTACTAGATTATTGGTGCCTGGTTTTCCTGATCTTTGAATGCAAATAGAGATAAAAGCAGCTTTTTATATAAATGCATTTAGAATATACTTTATCTATATAAATTTATCTATATAAATTAACCATGTTATATGCACTGTTCTGAAACTTGCTTTTTTTATTTTGCCTTTTGCTATATCAGTATTTCCCAAAATTCTCCTCAGAGGAGTGGCTCCTTGGGATTTTTCTAATACAAAAAGGATCTCTGGTCAAACCAGCTTAAGGTGGAGGCATTCTACTTCTTTCCTTGCCCTGTTCCTGTTTTCCTGCAACAAAACACTTTTGGTTTTTGTCATCCCAGATTTTTCCCCAACCATGTTTGACTGTGGAACCCAGAAAACTATAATTAAGAGGAGCACCCTTTATGAAACACAGATCACCATCATATATATACATAGATTTTTTTTTTTTTTTTTTAAGTAAAGCTCTTTGCCCCGCATGGGGCTTGAACTCATGACCCACAGATCAAGAATTGCATGCCCTAGGGGCACCTAGGAGCGACTCAGGTCGCTCAACCAACTTGGGCTCATGACCCACAGATCAAGAATTGCATGCCCTAGGGGCACCTAGGAGCGACTCAGGTCGCTCAACCAACTTGGGCTCATGACCCACAGATCAAGAATTGCATGCCCTAGGGGCACCTAGGAGCGACTCAGGTCGCTCAACCAACTTGGGCTCAGGTCATGATCTCATGGTTCATGAGTTCAAGCCCTGCATCCATCTTTATGCTGACAGCTCGTGGAGCCTGGAGTCTGCTTTGGACTCCCTCTCTCTCTGCCCCTCCCCTGCTCGCACTCTCTTTCCCAAATAAATAAACGTTAAAAAATACATATGATAAAAAAAGAATCGCATACTCTATCAACTGAGCCAGCCAGGCACCCCAACGACCATCATTTTAGCTGTAAAAGATTCCCTAGTGTGTGTGGACCATCCTCTAGCCAGGCTTCTGTTAAATGGTCATGTAGGTCATTGCCATTTTTTGTGGTTATTAAAACTACTGGAGAATAATCCATGTACAGATATCTTTGCCCATCTGCTTAATTATTTTTATGAAATAAATTTCTAGAAGTCAGTGGCTGTGTTTCAGGGGTCTACAGCCACCTACACATTCAGTTTCTCTCTAGAAAGACTCCCAGGACTTGGGACGGTTGTACTCATGATTTATTCCTGACAAAGCATACATAGCAGGATCAACAAGGGAAAAAGACATCTGCTGGAATCTAGAGAACCCAGGCATAGGTTTCTGCTGGGGAAATGGGGAGAGATTACACAAAAACACTTCTTTCTTAGTCATCTCCACACCCAACGTGGGGCTCGAACTCAAAACCCTGAGATCAAGACTTGGATGCTCTTGCCAACTGAGCCAGCCAGGCACCCCACAAACCACTTTCTCCTTTAGCAGAAGGAAAGGAGGTGTTCACCATGGATCACACTGCCCGCACAACAATCTAGGTGACCTGCTACAGAGCGGTCAGTGCCCTAGGTGAGCAAAACGGCCTTACTGATAGGGGCAGCCTTCTACGGGGCAGGTTCTCAGATGCCGTTCAAGAACCGGTCCTCCAAGCAAGCCCTCCTCAAATAGCAACATCAGGGCTGCTGTAGGAACCCCATCCTGTACAAACTGGGCCAGGTTTGTGGACTTTCACTGAGAAGAGGGGTAACAGCGCCTGGCTGGTGCTTCCTCTGTATTCTTCCTTGACTGTTTCCATGCCTCCTGCTAGCCCTGTCCTCTGAGCTGCCGTGTGAGAGGTCTTATTTCCACATGGCTGGCCGAGACAGATGTCCTTCCTCGCTGATAAACAAGACAGCTGGCATCAAGAGGGTGTGACACTTTAATTTTCTCTTCTGATTTCAGAGCAGCCTGAACATGCATTCTGCACCTAGCTACCTCACCCAGCCTCCGCCACCTCCGCCACCCCCTCCACCACTGCCCCCACCCCCACCGCCCCAGCCCCCACCACCCCCACCCCAGAGCCTGGGACCCCCCGGGCGTCCCAACCCTGGCGGAAATGGCGTGGTGGAGGTGTATAGTGCCACGGCGCCCCTGGCTGGTAGTGGCACAGTGGAGATCCAGGCATTGGGAATGCAGCCCTACCCACCCCTGGAGGTGAGCAGAGGCCGGGGTTTGGGGTGGAGGGGAAAAAACTGGTCATGGTCAGCATGGATAAACTGAACCTTTCCTGAGCACCAGCTGTGTGCCCGACACTGTGCCCAAGACAAAACCAGATCAGGGACAGATCACATCATGGGAGAGAACTGAGCCATTTAGTTTCATCAAGCCATCATACCCATAAATGTAAAGCGCAAACCATAAGAAGGTGGCATGAAGTAGAGGTGGTGGCAGAAATACAAGCTGCCTTCAGGGAGTCCTCAGAACAGTCAGAACACCTATGTTTTAAGGGGAGGATTCCAAGAAATGATCTATGTCTCTGACATTTTTAACAAGCTAGATATAGGGGTTAGTTAGGGCCAAGTAAGAAATAGCCACAGAACCTCAGTGGTAGATGGCGAGCCGTGTTTATTGTTCTCGCGTCTATGTGGCTTGCGTGGCAACTCTGCTGATCTTGGCTGGGCTCTCCCAGGTGTCTGGAGATGGCAGCTGTCAGCTACTCTAGGTTGGCCTGGGCTGGGACAAGTTGGGTGACCCAGCTCTGCTCCAGCGTATCTGTTAGCCTCCGCAGGTCAGCCAGGCATGCTCTCACTGCAGTGGTGGGGGTGCAGTAACGCACGCAGAAATGTTCGAGGAGGCCTCTTGAGGCTTAGGCTTGAGACAGCGTTCCATCAGGTAGTCAAAGTAGGTCACAAGGCCAGCTTAGATGTAAGCAAGAAGGAAATAGATGCCATATCTTGATGGGAAAAGCTGCAAAATCACACTGCAAAGGGCATGGGTACTGGGAGGGGTAAAGCATTGAGGCCATTATGCAGTCAGTGTACCGTATGTACCACACTGATTCCCTGCTGAAGAGCTCTGAGCTACAAGTTCAGGGTGCTAAGACTTCAGGACCTTCCCAGATACCAGTGCTAGGGGGCAGGGTTCTGACAGAAAGAGCCTGCCTGCCCTTGAGGTCACATTAACACTGACTCACCTTAGAATCTGGCTATACAGACATTCCACGTCAGGGAGCACGTATATCTGAAGAGAACCAGACCAGTGGGAAAATTCCACCACCAGCCACGTGATGTCATGAGAGCCTGCAGGGGATTGGCCCTAGCCTGAGAGAATAGAGCAAGCTTCCTTTTGTTGAGTTAAAAAGATTTTAAGTCAGTGAGCTGCTAAGAGACTAATAGTGGCCTAGTAGGCCTGGTAGGCTCCCTGGAGGAGCCTTCCATGGAGACAAGGGTGCTCTGTGAGGACAGGGCCTGAGTCTTCTCTAATTTGGCATCCTTAGCACCTATCAGAGTACCTGGCCTGTGGTACACCTGTAGTAGGTGTCTGAAAATCTGAAATAGGGCCCTCTGACCTCAGTTTCCTCTCCTCTGAAATAGGAACTCCCCTTGTAGAGCTGTTGAGGATGAGAGTGAAGCCAGTGGCAGCCATGTAATTGCTCAGTAATGACTTGAAAGTTAGGTGAATTCATCCACGTGATAGTTATTTACTGAGTGCTGTATTGGTCAGGAAAGTAGGAACCCCTCTAGGTATTTCTGGCAGAGGGATTTAACACAGGTAGTCAGGTGCTTATAAAGCTGACTTCAGAAAGGCTAGGTGGAGCAAAAGGCAGAGTGCACAAGTGCCACTAGTTTCTGGGTTCATGGTTGTCGCTTGGCCCAGATGGCCAGGACGCTACTGCTGCACCCAAAGGTGGGGGAAGCAGTAGGATTCTGTTGCTGCCCTGCCATCCTCAAGCCTGGTGGCCGGGAGGAAAAGGTAGAGTTCAGCCAGTCGGGACTGCAAACCTTCCTGTCTCCCACCACGGCTGCCAGAGGAAAGCAGTTCCCACTTCCCTCTGCCTTCTAAATCTTATGCAGGTGCTTCTCATGGGCAGAACCCAATCTGTGCTCTGAACCTTGCTGGAAAGGGAGTTTGGGAATGCAGGTACCAGGGGAGAGCATGGAAGGGTGTAGGAATGGCGCCAAGGGCCAACAGACAGGATCCAGCAGAAGCACCTACTGGTGCCAAATCAGATGCCCAATCCATACATCTACTGATGTCAACTCTTTTGTTTCCTGGACCCAATTCCAGTGCTGTGTAGGGTCTGCTTCCCCCCCACCCCCGCCCCCCCCAGCCAATGCCAAGCAATTCTCAGACACCAGCACAGTGTCTAAGAATTCAACTCAATTCTGATGCATCTACCCAGAGATCACAGCAGATTCCACAGGTTAAGGGTTCAGTGCTGCAAGACTGCCCTCATCCCTACCTCAGCACGTTGCAGGCAACCTGTGCTTCTGATGGGCAGGCTACAGATGCAGGCTCCAGCAGCCTCCTCCTTAGGTTCTGTTAATTTGCTAGAGCAGCTCATGGGACTCAGGGGAACATTTATATTTACCAGCTTGTTAAAGGATATAATAAAAGATAACGAATTGACAGCCCAATGAAGAGATACATAGGTTGAGGTGTGGGGAAAGGGGTGTGGATCTTCTGTACCCTCTCCAGTTGTGCCACTCACTCCACATTTCCCTGTGTTCATCAGCCTGGAAGGTATCCAAACCCAGTCCTTTGGGATTCTTATGGAGGCTTCATTACATAATCATGGTTAAGTCATTGGCTGTTGGCTGATTCCACCTCCAGCCCTTCCTCACTCCCCAGAGGTTGGGGTTTGGGACTGTACATCAGTCACATGGTTGGTCCTCTTGGCAGCCAGCATCCCCCTCCCTCACCCTTGGGTCAGGGCCAAAAGTCACTTTTGTTTACCAAAAAAAAAAAAAAAAAAAAGCCACTTCCATTAATAATAAGATAAAAAAAGAAGACACTCATTTCACTTTTATGATTCTGAAGCATTTCCAGGAACTGTGGATAAAGACCAAATATATCTGACAAATATATAAAGACCGAATATATCTGACAAATATTTTTTGGTCATCTGAATGAACAAGTATATGTTTCTTATATATCATTATATTATAATGCATACATAAATTCATTGATTCAAAAATATTTATTGAATACCCACTTTGTGCCAAAGATTACTCCAAGCTTGAGGATAGAGCAGTAAACAAAAGTTGACCAAAAGTCCCTGTCTTCACGGCCCTGGGCAGATAATAAGATAAATAAGTAAAATACATAATTTATTAGTGATAAATCTACAGAGAAAAATAAAGCAGAGAAGGATAGGGAGTGAAATTTTGGATAGGCCAGCCTGGAAAAACCGATGAATGAGGAGTACATCACTGAATTAATGAATTCTTCACAATGCCCCAGTGTCAGGATGTAAGCTTAGTGTTAACTAGGTTTGAGTGGCTCAGAATTTATTTGGGATGAATGAATTTTCTGTGGCATCAACGTCAGTTCTCAGTTGAAAGCTACTGGCTGGTATGGCATCAGGCAGGGTCAGTTAGGGAGTGGGGTTGCTGATGGGGGTACAGACCCTCCTGACTTCCTGGTTCTCCTGTGCTAACAAAGTACTGCTACTAACACTAATAATGGCAATAAGAGCAGCTAATGTTTACTAAGTCTCTACTATATGTCAGGCACTGTTCTAAGCTCTTTACATGTTAACTCATTTAACCTCACAACCCAGTGAGAGGAGCACTCTGATTATCCCTTTTACAGATGTCAAGCTGAGACAGAGGCGTCAAAAGACTTGTCCAAGGTCACTTAGATAATAAGTGACAGAGTCAGCATTTGAACCCAGAGGGCCTGGCCCCAACGCTGCTTCTAGCCAACTGGCTCCATGAGGATCTAAGGGATGAGGATGGTGATGTAGGCGGGAAGCGGCTGAGATTAGCCAGGGCTACAGTGAGCTTCCCCTTGGCTGGTACAGCTCTTCTCCATCCTTCCCAGGCCTCTCCCTGACAGTGCTGTCCTTCTAGGTGCCAAACCAGTGTGTGGAGGCTCCAGTATACCCCACCCCTCCGGTGTACAGCCCCGGCAAACAGGGGTTCAAACCGAAAGGACCAAACCCTGCTGCCCCCCTGACCAGCGCTGCTGGGGGCACGGTGGCCGCCTTTGACCCCCCACCAGCGCTGAAGACCCGACGGGCGAAAGGTGCCAGTGGACTCCCAGAAGGTGGGCCAGCAGCCTGCTGGGCATCTTTCCTCAGCATTGTCTGCCCATAAGTCTGCTTCGTTCTGGTCTTTCCTTTTATGATGGTTAGGATGGAATTGGGTTGCATGTAATGGAAAATCCAAAATTAGAGTGACTTTAAAATGAGAATTTTTTTTTCCTCCTGTGCAAAACGAGACCAGTGGCAGGCGGTCTGGAAGTTATGTGCCTATATGGTCATCAGGCCCCCACATTTCTGTCTTTCTGCTCTGCCGTCCCTAGAGCAGAGCCTCTGTTATCAGGGTGCCTCATCATCTAAAATGGCTGCTGGAGTTCCAGACATCAATTTCATATTCCAGGCAGTAAGGATAAAAGAGGCATCTCCCAGCTTCCAGAACTTCTGCCTGATGCTTTTGTTTACATTTTGTTGGTCACAACTTAGTCAAATAACCCTGTCTAGCTGCAAAGGAAGCTGAAGTGTCTCGTTTAGCCAGGAACACTGATGTTCCCATTATGCAGGGGCTTTGTGAGCAAGAAGGGAGCAGTGGATATCAGCAGGCAAACAGCAATGTCTGTCACCCCTTCAGAGACACTAGCAATGGGACAGGGGCAGTGTCAGAAAGTGGTGATGGAGAGGAAGGACACAGAAATTAAGAATTTTTCAGGGGCTTTCCAGTCAACTACCTCCATCCTTCCGTTCCCAAATATCTGTGCCAGGTCCAGCATCAGGTACTGAGGATCCTGCATTGTGGCTCATGATTTCTCTGCCTTCTGTTACAGTTAATGGAAGAGATGGACAGGGAAAGCAGGAAAACTGTTTATGGGTTGCTCCAGGCAGGAGATTGACCGGGTACTATGACTGAGAATACTGGGGAGAGACTAGAAAATGCTGCTACCTACCCATCTAGGGATGAGAAGGAAGCAGCTTTGTGGCTATCTGAGGGATGAGCCCACCAGGCAAGAGAGAAGAGCAGGTGCCAAAGCCCTGAGGTGGGACCGTGCTTGAGGTGTCTCAGGGTTAGAAGGAGTCCGCCGCAGCTGGGTGGAGAGAACAGTGAGGTTGGCGGGAAGCAGAGGATGCATAGCCCTGTAGGCCCAGCAGAGAGGCTGGATTTTGTCCTAGGGCTGAGGAGTTGTTCTCTCTTCCAGCCAGAGCGTGTCCTGGGCTTTCTTCCTCCAGGCACTGTGAGAGGCTCACCTGTGCTCCTTCCCCTGCACCTGGGGGTGTGGACCTCCCAGAGTCTGGGCTTTCTGGCCTCAGGTCCAAGAGGTAGAGTGTCAGGAGGCTGCGCTTGTTGCCCTCATTTGTACGCCCAGCCTCACCGTCCCCCCACCCCCACCTTGTTTTTCAGCTGCGGGGAAGCCAAAGGCTCAGAAGCTCAAGTGCTCATACTGTGACAAGTCATTCACCAAAAACTTTGACCTGCAGCAGCACATCCGCAGGTACCGCCCGGGTGTGATGGGGCAGGTGAATCCTTGGCAGCCCTGGCCGGTTGGGGGCAGGGGGGAGGGATTCCACAGGCCCAAGCCCCTTGCCAGGGCGGTGACCAAGGCCCCATCCATCCTGTCGTGGCTCTCAGACCACTGGTCCAAGGCAGGATGGTTTTCCCTCTTCCGTCAGGAGCAGCAGGAGGGATCCGTGAAAGCCATAGGGCCTGCCCGCTATGGTGGGGAAGGTGCGAGCGGGGTGAGGGGAGGGGCGAAGTGTACTTGAACTCTAGCGCCTTTGCAGGCGTGAGGGGGGGCCTCCGTCCTCACCTCTGCAGGAAGGACCGACCTCAAGGGCTGCCATGCTCCACGAATAGGACTACGAGTGAGTTCTGCTCACCCAGGACTAACTGTGACTCCTCCTGTCCCAACAACACACGGGGAGCCCCTCTGGGCCTCGGTTTTTCCATCTGTGAAGTGGAGGGGTGGACTTAATTCGGTGTTTCTCACAGAACAGGATGCTTTGGTACCTGAGATGATTTTAAGTGGTTTGTGGATATGGTCTTGAGAAGTTCTGAAGGATACAGAAAATTTCAATTATTCACTTTTCGATTTCTTTCCATCCTCAGAGTCAAAGAGAAAGCCTCAGTTCTGTGCTAGGCTGTCTTTAATGCCTCTCCTATACTTGCTTGTCCTTTACAGCAAAGAGGGAGAGGAGAGAGCACGTGGGCACGTGTGCACGTGCACAGCTCAGATTCCCGTCACGGCGGGCAGCAGCTTCTCACTAGACCAGGCTTTCTCAACCTCACCACTGTTGACATTTTACATCACATGATCCTTTTCTGTGAGGGGCTCACCTGTGCCTGGGAGAGCATTTAGCTATATCCTTATCCCTGACCTCTAACGTGGATTAGATGCCAGTTACACCCCTCACGCCTCACCTGTGACAACCAAATGTCCTCTGAAGGGCAACATCAGACTCAGTTGAGACCCACTTGTCTACACTCATGCTGTTCAATAGAACTTTCTGCAGTAATGGAAATGCCTAAATTGGCACCGTATCCAGTAGGGTAGCCAACTAACCATGTATGGCTACTGAGCACTTGAAATGTGGCCAGGATGGCTAAGAAATGGAATTTTTTCTTTCAAATTTAAATTGTCCTTCTTGGGGCACCTGGGTGGCTCAGTCGGTTGAGCGTCCCACTTCGGCTCAGGTCATGATCTCACAGTTCGTGAGTTCAAGCCCCACATCTGTGCTGACAGCTCAGAGCCTGGAGCCTGCTTCAGATTCTGTGTCCGCCTCTCTTTCTGCCCCATTCCTGTACAGGCTCTGTCTCTCTCTATCTCAAAAATAAATAAAACATTTAAAAAATAAATAAATAGGGGCGCCTGGGTGGCTTAGTCGGTTAAGCATCCGACTTTCGCTTAGGTCATGATCTCACGTTCGTGGGTTCGAGCCCCGCGTCGGGCCCTGTGCTGACTGCCAGCTCAGAGCCTGGAGCCTGTTTCAGTCTGTGACTCCCTCTCTCTCTGACCCTCCCCTGCTCACGCTGTCTCTCTCTCTCTCTCCTAGAAATAAATAAAAATATAAAAAAAAAATAATAAAAAAAAAAAATAAAAAATAAAAAATAAATAAATAAATTGTCCTTTGTGGCTTGTCAACCATACTGGGCAATGCAGCTTTAGATCTTAATAATATTATTTCATAAATTATTACATTTTTTGGTTACCTTGTATTTATGACAAGTGGTTTTCTATATACAATAACAACAGGAAGCTTAATTTTTAAATCATTTTAGGTTTTAAAACAGTGGATTGATTTGAAGGAAAATACTCAATAATGATGCAAATGCTGTGCCGTGATTATGCTATTTCTCCTTCAAATAATAAATCCCTATTTAGGGGCGCCTGGGTGGCTCAGTTGGTTAAGCATCTGACTTCGGCCCAGGTCATGATTTCACAGGTGATGAATTCAAGCCCCAAATGGGCTCTCTGCTGTCAGCACAGAGTCTGCTTCAGATCCTCTGTCCCTGTCTCTCACTACCCCTCCCCTGCTCGCTCGGTCTCTCTCTCTTTCTCAAAAATAAACATTTAAATAATAATAACCATAAATCCCTATTTGGATGGGCTTACCCAGTTAGGAGATGTTTTCCCTCAAAGTATGAGATGGACACAGAGAAGGTCAGCCCCACGGCTGGTTGATTCAGTAACTCAGTAATGTCACCAAGAGCCCGGATCTTTCTGTCTCTGGCCTGCCTGCCTCAGCAAGAGGGCTTGGACCTCATGGTGTCAAGAATGATGGCCAACGGCATCTGGATGCGCCGTGTGGGCCTTGTTGGGGGCTGTGAGCTCCTCTGTTGAGGTCACATTCCGATTCCTATGTAAGGTGCTGACAGGCTTTGTTCCCTATAGCCACACCGGTGAGAAGCCCTTCCAATGCATTGCATGTGGCCGTGCCTTTGCCCAGAAGTCTAATGTCAAGAAACACATGCAGACGCATAAGGTGTGGCCCCCAGGACGTAGCGGTGGCACTGTCTCTCGCAACTCTGTAACTGTACAGGTCATGGCCCTCAACCCCAGCAGGCAGGAGGACGAGGAAAACACAGGTAGGTGGAGGCGGGGAGTCCGTTGTTCCCATACCTCTTCTTGGAAGCTTCACGGGTGTTGTCCCTAGCTGTGCGACCTCGGGCGATCTCCTGGACCTCTCTGGGCTTCAGAATACTTTATCTATAAAATGGGGCATCGCATGAAAGGAGGGATGACAAACATACAGTATGTGTGACATTTACTCTGATACTGTACCTGGGGTAGACAACACTAATCAGTCACCTGTCTCTTTTGCTGAGCCTGGATCCTGCCTCAGAATCTATTTTCAATATATTGCTCTAGGCAGTCACTATCAGAGCCTTGAAATTGAAACCTATTGGACTTCCATAGGCAGAGAGTCTCCAAAGCCCCTTATACTTTGTAGGATTCTCATCTGAGCCATCACTTATCCCTGAGCTAATGATTGTGTCCCTGATACTGGCTTAATTCCTGTTCTCTGTGGGTGTTGAGGACTTACTAGGCCAGGAGCAGTGCTGTTAATGAAAACATAACATGAGCAACATATGCAACTTAAAATATTCTAGTAGTTACGTAAAAGCAATTAAAAGTGAAGTTAATTTTAATCATATGTTTTATTTAATCCAATATATTATCATTTTAACATGTAATACAAATTATTAATGAAACATTTTATATTCTTCTTTTTATACTAAGTTTTAAAAATCCCGAGTGTATTTATATTTGTAGCATATCTGGATATGGACTGGCCACTTTTCGAGCCCTTAGTCACCACATGTGGCTCATGGCCACCACATTGGACAATGTAGGGCCAGGACCTAAGCCCTTCCTGTATAGCCCCACTGGTGAGCAAGGCCCACCACATATCACCTAACGAAGGGGGTGTTTTGCCACACTCTCAGCATATGGCCGTTTTTATTTGACCTTCCTGTTGGAATTAGCCCTACTGTGTGTTTAGCCATTCTTTGTGCCCTGTGCACTTTTTGGGGCTCCTTGGAAAAGAACTGTTTCTTCCTTTCTTCCCGCCCCCACCCCAAATTCTTACCGTGCCTACCACCAAGGGTTCAACCATATAGCAAACATTTACGGAGATGAGGTCAGAGGCCCTTGTCCTTAGGGAAAGTGAAGGAAGGGCAACTAAACAAATCTTTATAGTTGGAACTGGGAGCTGGGGAGGCATGATGAATACAGCTAGGAATGGTGTTAAGGGTTTTTAACAACCGTGGAGAGGCCTAGGGAAAGGCCATTGAGGGGAGATTTGAGGCAATAGCTATTTACCAATCAGATGGTAAGTATTGGGAGCTGAGCATCTGGAATGGCTGTATCAGTGCACAAAGCTGAATGTGAATGCAGTGCCTTGAGTATAGTGTCCAACACCAGCCACGTGGGAGGTGGCAAGGTGAACCCAGAAACACGCAGGAGGTGCTCTTTGGATCCTTCCTGAATGTCATGACTCTCTCAGTGACGTCCTTCCCTGGTTTTCTCCACAGGTGTGGGCCAGACCCTGTCGGGTGCCCCACAGGCCCAGGCCTTGCCCACAGCCGGTGAGGATGAAGGGGACAAGCTGGAGGCCAAGCAGGTTGTGCTCATCGATAGCTCCTATCTGTGCCAGTTCTGCCCTAGCAAGTTCAGCACCTACTTCCAACTCAAGTCCCACATGACCCAGCATAAGAATGAGCAGGTAGGTGAGTGGTGTGCAGCGGGAGGCCACAGCTACCCTAGTTGTGAGCCCTGGCTGCTGCTGGGGTCTTGAACACTGCCCAAAGAGGGACGGGAGTGGGCCTCAGTTGCAGTGAGCTACCATCTAGCCACTGTGATGGTCAGGCCAAGCTTCCTGTGGCTGGGTGGGGCTAGCTCACTGGGCCATTATGGTGCTAGGCCAAGGAAGGAAGCCCACCTTTTATTAAGGGTCCTGTAATGTAGGAATTGGACATGAGGAAAATTCTTAATACCCCAATAAAACGTAATGTCTAAAAACCTACCCATGGGGATTTAGGACCACAGTCTTTTTTTTTTTTTTTTTAATTAAACATATAATTCATATATCACAAAATTCACCCTTTTTATTATTATTAGTTTTTAATGTTTTTTATTTCTTTTTGAGAGAGAGATAGAGACAGTGTAAGCAGGGGAGGGTCAGAGAGAGAGGGAGACATAGAATGCAAAGCAGGCTCCAGGCTCTGAGCTAGCTGTCAGCACAGAGCCTGACGCGGGACTCGAACCCACAAACTGTGAGATCATGACCTGAGCCGAAGTCGGCACTTAACCAACTGAGCCACCCAGGTGCCCCCCAATTTTTTTTTTAAATTGAGAGAGAGACAGAGTGTGAGTGGGGGAGGAGCAGAGAGTGAGGGAGACACAGAATCTGAAGTAGGCTCCAGGCTCTGACCTGTCAGCACAGAGCCTGACACGAAGTTGAACCCACAAGCCACGAGATCGTGACCTGAGCCGAAGTCAGATGCTTAACAGACTGAGCCACCCATGCCCGCCCCCCCCCCCGCCTCAGTTCACTCTTTTTGAAGTGTACACTTCAGTGGTGTTCAGTGTATTAATAAATTTGTGCATCCATCACCACTATCTAATTCCAGAATATTTTTATCATCCCAAAAAGAAGCCCTGTACCCATTAGCTGCCACTCCCCCCCTTTCCCCAGTCCCTGGCAGCCACTAAAACTATTTTTTGTCTCTATGGATTTGCCTATTCTGAACATTTAATATAAATGGAATCACATAGTATTTGGCCTTTCGAGATCATGTTTTTAAGGTTCACCCATGTATTAGAATGTATTGGTACTTCATTTTTATGGTAGAATAATATTCCATTATATGGACATAGCACATTTTGTTTATCCTTTCATCAGTTAATGGACATTTGGGTTATTTCTGCTTTTTGGCTATTATGACTGATGCCGCCGTGGACATTCATGTACAAGTTTTTGTCTGAACATACATTTTCAGTTCTCTTGGGTGTGAACCCAGGTGTGGAATTGCTGGATTATATGGTATATTATTATATTACAGCCTTTATTTTTTTATTTTTTTTTTTTTTATTTTTTTTTTATTTATTTATTTATTTTTTTACAAATAGTTTATTGTCAAATTAGTTTCTACATAACACTCAGTGCTCATCCCCAAAGTGCCCTCCTCCATGCCCATCCCCCACTCCCCCCCACATCCATCAGTCCTCAGTTTTTGTCAGCATTCAAGAGTCTCTCATGGTTTGCCTCTCTCCCTTTCCCCCACCATTTCCGCCCTTCTTCTCCCCCTTGGTCCTCCGTCAAGTTCCTCCTAATCCTCCTATACGTGCAAACATATGATATTTGTCCTTCTCTGCCTGACTTATTTCGCTCAGCATAACACCCTCAAGGTCCATCCATGTTGCTACACATGGCCAGATTTCATTGTTTCTCATTGCCATGTAGTATTCCATGGTATAGATAAACCACATCTTCTTGATCCATTCATCTGTTGATGGACACTTAGGCTCTTTCCATGTTTTAGCTATTGTGGAGAGTGCTGCTATGAACATTGGGGTACATGTGCTCCTATGCCTCAGCATTTCTGTATCCCTTGGGTAAATTCCTAGCAGTGCTATTGCTGGGTCATAAGGGAGTTCTATTGTTAGTTTCCTGAGGAACCTCCACACTGTTTTCCAGAGGCAGCCTTTATTTTTTACAATAAATTTTGTTATTTTTTTTCTTCTTATAAAAGTATCAAGTACCCAACGTAGAATTAAAAATTCAGAAAAATCTAAAGAGTGTATAGGTTTAAAGGATGCATTTATTATATGATGGGTACCCTGCTAAATGCTTTACATTCAATATTTTATTTAATCTCCATAACAACCTTAGAGAGAGGCATTTTCAGTATATCCAAATGAAGAAACTGAGGCCCAGAGGGGTGAAATGACCCATCGAGAGTCACACTGCCAGTAACTGACTGAGTCAGGGTTCAAAGCCAAACCCCATGTCATTAACCACCTTGCAATGCACCATCCCAAGAGTGTAGCACCAAACCCAGCATATTTTGTGGAGCTCCTGGGGTATTTTTATTATTATAATTGGGATAGTATACACATATAATTTTGAATTGTGCTTTCTTTTCTGATAGGTTTTTTTTAAGCTTTTTCTTTTGGAAGAATTAATAGATTCATAGGAAGCTGCAAAGATAGTACCATGTCCCTTATACCCTTTAATCAGTTTCCCTCGGTGGTTACATCTTACCTAAGAACAGCGTGATATCTAAACTAGGAAGCTAACATTGGTATGCAGTGTGTATGGTTCTATCTCATTTTACCATGTGTGCAGGTTTGCAGGTTTGTGTAACCACCATTGCCATCACGGTACAGAACATTCCATCACCACAAAGATCTTTCTTGTGCCTCCTCTCATTAGTTACACCTATTCTCTTCCCTAATATCTTTTAGTTTCTGGAAACCACAAATCAGTTCTCTGTCTTCGTAAGTTTGTCATTTTGAGAACGTTGTATAAATGGAATCAACCATACGGGGCTTTTTGAGAATTTAAAAAATTTTTATTTTTTAGCATTTATTTATTTATTTATTTATTTTATTTTATTTTATTAAAAAATAATTTTTTTAAAATGTTTTATTTACTTCTAGGAGAGAGAGAGAGAGAGCGTGAGCAGGGGAGGGTCAGAGAGAGAGGGAGTCACAGACTGAAACAGGCTCCAGGCTCTGAGCTGGCAGTCAGCACAGAGCCCGACGCGGGGCTCGAACCCACGAACCGTGAGATCATGACCTAAGCGAAAGTCGGACGCTTAACCGACTAAGCCACCCAGGCGCCCCGCATTTATTTATTTTTGAGAGATAGAGTGCAAGGGAGGGGTGGGGGTGGGGCAGAGAATCTGAAGCAGGCTCCAGGCTCAGCACAAAGCTAGCACCAAGCCAGACGCAGGGCTCAAACTCATGAACCATGAAATCCTGCCCTGAGCCAAATTCAGATGCTCGCTCAACTGACAGAGCCACCCAGGCACCCTGAGATTTTGTTTTTAATAAGCATAAATTCTCTTGAGATTTGGGCTTTCTATTTTTTAACCTAATTTTATGTTCTGAGAATTTTCTCATGTTACTATTTTTAAAAAACATAATTTTTAACAGTTGTATTTTTAAAAATCCCCTTGTTTTAATGTTTTGGGTATTAACTGTGTTTTGCTAGTATAAACAAGATTATATTGAGCCACACTATAATCAAATATTTGTCCAAATCTCTAGCTTATACCTTAGGATAGATTCCCAGCAGGGGGTTTGATGAAATTAAGCTAGGATACCTGTAGGGCAACTCATAGGAAACTTTGACTCAGACTGCTTACACAATTAAGAGGTTTATCATTGCACATAACAAGAAAATCCAAGATTGAGCAGCTCCAGGCCTGAAACAGTCAGTTGACTCAACCCAACATCAAGGACTCTGTGTCCTTCCCACTCTTGTCTCTTCCATCTCAGGGTATGACCTTGTTCTCTGCTCATGGCTTATCTGTGGTCCTGGGATGGTAGCAGTCCAGACACAGCGTTATCTGTGAGCAAAAAGGAGCTCTCTACTCTGTGCCTTTTTAAATTTTTTTTAAAGTTTATTTACTTTTGAAAGATAGAGAGACAGAGCGTGAGCAGGGGAAGGCAGAGAGAGAGGAAGACACAGAATCCGAAGCAGGCTCCAGGCTCTGATGTCAGCCCAGAGCCTGACGCGGGGCTCGAACTCACGAACCGCAAGATCATGACCTGAGCTGAAGTCGGCTGCTTAACTGACTGAGCTACCCAGGCCCCCCAACTCTGTGCCTTTTTTTTTTTAGAAGCAGTAAGATTTCCTAGCAGTCCTCTGTAGATCTCTCATTAGTTGGAGCCAGTGCATGTGCTTAATCAATTAGGAATTCATTATTACTTGGCAAATAATAGACAGCCAGCTTACTAGTTATGGTTTTACTCTCCTCATGTCACAAGAAGCTGTAAGTAGGCAGTGTTGGGATTATATAGCAGGTCAGATATGTCACCATAGACTCAGGCTTCCTCTAGTTTTTGGCCCTGCCATTCTTAGCATGTGACTTCCATCCTCAAGGTTGTATAGTGGCTGCTGTACCTCCAGTCATCACATCTGTTTTCCAGTCAGGACAAATGAGGAAAGCAGAGGGGATTTCTCTTAGAAAGCTTTTGCCTTTTTTGTTCTGGGAGTAATGTCTTCCCTAAAGACCACTGCCTGCATATCACTGGCAAGAAAGGAGCCACATGGCTGACACTAGATGCAAGGGAGCCAGGGAAATCAGGTGTTTTAACTGCACATGTTGCCACCCTGAACAAATCAGGGTTCACTTTGTTAGGAAAAAGGAGCACGTGGAATTGTGTAGGCAGTCAGGAGCATACTTGTCAAAGTGTAATTTTGGGTGCACCTGGGTGGCTCAGTCAGTTGAGCGTCCAACTCTTGATTTTGGCTCAGGTCATTATCTCACAGTTCATGGGTTTGAGCCCCACATCAGGCTCTACGCTGGCAGCAAGGAGCCTGCTTGGGATTCTCTCCCTCTCTCCCTGCCCTTCCTCGGCTCATGCTTGTGTGTGCACACCATCACTCTCTCTCTCCCCCACCATCTCAAAAATAAATAAATAAATAAATGTTTTTAAAAAGTATAATTTATAAAATTTAAAAGCATAATTCTCATGTGAGTGACATAGTGAACACGAGCCAGAATTTCACATAACTCATTAATAAGGAAACTGAAAGGATGACAAAGCCAGTTCAAAAGAGGGTATAAGACTTTGGTATTTATACCTATGTATCATTGTGTCGGTGATAAAAGGGAATATTCAGGTAAGATTGCTAAGCTAAATACAAATCTGGTTAATGTCCTATAACGGCAACAAAACCCATGACCTTTGGGGTTACCCTTTCTGCTTGACAAAAATCATTTACATTGAATCTGTTGTCTACAAATAAAAATTTAACTGTAGGGTCTGGATCCTAATCAGTAGTAAGTAGGCAACACAAGACCCATCCCTCAGAGAGCGAGAGGGCCCTAGACAGGCTTGTTAGATAGCACCTCTTGAAGTGAGGTTCCCCGACCAGCAGCGTCAGCATCTCCCGGGCACATAGTCCAGCCACCCAGACCTACTGAATCAGGTACTCGGGGGGGGGGGGGAGGTGGCACCCAACCATCTGTCACTGTGATGGACTCTCAAGTCTGAGAGGCACCACTCTCCAGAGTGGACACAATGTCATCCGTCTACTGTATTTCCAGGTTTGGGGTAATTTTTCTAAATCTACCAAGGTCACATACAGCCTGAGGGAAGGGTAACGGGGCCATTATGACTGGCCACGGAGAGAGGACTCTGTAATCAAAATAAAACAGGGCTCGGCAGCAGGGGAGCCGGGGAACAGCCTGCCTCCCCTGCCCTGTTTCTTCCCTCAAGGTGTACAAGTGTGTGGTCAAAAGCTGCGCGCAGACCTTCCCAAAGCTCGACACATTTCTGGAGCACATCAAGAGCCACCAGGAGGAGCTGAGCTACCGCTGCCACCTCTGTGGCAAGGACTTCCCCTCGCTGTACGACCTGGGTGTGCACCAGTACTCCCACAGCCTGCTGCCACAGCACAGCCCCAAGAAGGACAGCGCTGTGTACAAGTACGTGCCCTCCCACTGCCCGCACCCCCTCTCCCTGCAGGGCCTGGGGCCGGCCGCCTCAGTGGTTCTGACTGCTGAGGACCCACGGGAACAGATGCTGGCCCTCCTGTCATTCTTCAACTTGTTAGACGTTTATCCTAAAAAGTAATCTTTAAAAGGAGAAACCAATATTTTTTCATTCATAGGGGGAAAAAGTGTGGAAACTAAAAATATCGTGAAAATATTATTTAGTCTGATAATCTACAAAATTGAGATTACAGTCAGAATGGTGCCCGGATTCATCGGATGAAAATGGAATGAACAAGCACGTGTTAGAAAGCCAGAATCATAAATGCAAGATGCATTTGTTTCTATAATCTGTAAAATTCGGATTAAAGTTGCAGCTCTGTGCTGATTCTTAGAATGGACAGGGGGTGAGCCAAGTGTAGATCTTGTTTAGGGTAATTCTTAAATTTTTTTTTTTTTCCTAGGAAAGAGAGAGACAGCGTGAGCAGGGGAGGGTCAGAGAGAGAGGGAGTCACAGACTGAAACAGGCTCCAGGCTCTGAGCTGGCAGTCAGCACAGAGCCCGACGCGGGCCTCGAACCCACCAACCGTGAGATCATGACCTAAGCGAAAGTCGGACGCTTAACTGACTAAGCCACCCAGGCGCCTGTTTAGGGTAATTCTTGCCGACAGCCCTTTATAGCACTTTAGTCTTCCATCGCGATCATAGAGCTTGTCCCATTGCGGAAATGAAGAAGGGCTCCCTCAGTCCGGCCTCATGCATTTCATCCTTGGGTCTTCAGGTCATTCTCACTGGAGCTAGCAGTTCTGGGACCATCCTCCCTAGGTTTCTCTTACTTGGTGGTGTTCTGGTCCCTTTTCCAGGCTCTCTTTAGTTATCTGCAGATAGCCAATATCGCTTTCATAACATTGGGAAATCCCACATTTTGCCCTGCAGTCATTTTGCTGTGCATCCACCCTGTGGCTTCTGGTCGCAGCTGCCTTGTAAATCCTAGCATGTAGTACATGGGAATAGATGTTAGTGATAAGCAAGGAGGAGTGTTTGGGGATTTCTCCCAGTTCTTAATGAATATGTTCATGTTGGAATGGTTTTGCTTCTCTGTACAAACTTGGGGTGCCTGGGTGGCTTAGTCGGTTAAGCATCCAACTTTCGCTTAGGTCATGATCTTGCGGTTCGTGGGTTCGAGCCCCGTGTCGGGCTCTGTGCTGACTGCCAGCTCGGAGCCTGGACCCTGTGACTCCTTCTCTCTCTGACCCTCCTCTGCTCATGCTGTCTCTCTCTCTCTCTCTTCTAGAAATAAATAAAATATTAAAAAAAAAAAAAAAAAAAAAACTTGTACCTGTAGGGATTTGGCTGATAACCTATTAGTGAGGCATAACTCCTGGGTGATGCTTCTGGGGTTTCAGAGATAAGTAAACACAGCCCTGGAGTTTAGAATGCATGGGCTTCTTAGGGAGACAAGTATGTAAATATGCTTGCCATATACTCTGATAAAATACTAACAGATGTAGATATAAGGTATAGAAGTACCAGAGTGGGATATAGGGCAAGGAAGGTATCATTGAAGCAGTGATGTCTGAACTGAGTTTTGAAGGATGAATAGGAGTTTGCCAAGCAGACAGTGGGTAGGGTAGATTACATTCTTAGCAGGAGGAACATCAAGTATGGAGATACAAAATAAAGTAGCAAGTGGTTTAGAATGATTGTTTTGTAGAGTTGAAAGGAGAGACAATGTTTAGATGTGGCCTAGGGGATGTTTAGAAAGTAGGGCCAGTGGGGCGCCTGGGTGGCTCAGTTGGTTAAGCGTCCGACTTCGGCTCAGGTCATGATCTCACAGTTTGTGAGTTCGAGCCTCACGTGGGGCTCTGTGCTGACAGCTCAGAGCCTGTAGCCTGTTTTGGATTCTGTGTCTCCCTCTCTCTCTGGCCCTCCCCTACTCATGTTCTCATTCTCTCTCTCAGAAATAAATTTTAAAAAACATTTAAAATAATGTTTTTAATTGTTAAAAAAAAAAAAGAAAGAGGAAGAAAGTAGGGCCAGGATACGAAGGGCCTTGTAGAAATCACAAAAGCTTCGAGAAATTATCAGGAGCACTGGGACTGAAGCTGTACAGGGCAGCTTGCCCCAGGGAGATTGGGAAGTGGAGCCAGAGACAGGAAACCAGGCAAAGCTTTGGCCAGTCAAGGGGTGGAGATTTCTAGATACTGATGAGTAATTCCCATTTGTACTCAGGGGGCATTTTATTTTGCTTTTGCCCTATCAGTGTGTGGATTATCTGTGAGTTCATGTGGCCATGTGGCTCTCAGTAGTGAGATGCCAAGTAGAAGGAAGGGAACACCTACCACGGGCCCCACTTGGTCTTAGGGACATTGACCCCTGCAGTCCTGGGAGGTAGGTGGTCGCATTAGTCAGGTCCGACTGCTGTAACACAATACCACAGACCCGTGGTCTTCTCATTACGGCACTCTGTGGTCATGTGGACCCCACCCTCATGATCTCATCTAAACCTAATCATCCCCTCAAAGGTCCTGTCTGTAAATACCATCACACTGAGGGTCAGGGCTTCAACATACGACTTTCGGAGGGACGCAGTTCAGTTCATAGCGGTGGTGTTCTCCCCATTTTGAAGATGAGGATGCTGAGCCTCAGAGAGAAATGACCTGCCCACCAGAGTAACAGCGTTGGCACGGAGTTGAGATTCAAACTCTCGTCTGGAATCTTAGAAGCTTCACAGCTCTGGTCTTGGAAACTGGAGGCTAAGGTTGAGCCCAGTGCTGATGGCTCTGTGTCTGCAGTCAATCTCTTCTCCTAGGTTCTCGTGCAGTGGTTACAGTGCCAGTCACCCTTGTAGCCATTGGAACTCCCGGCCCAAAGGTTAAGGCCTGCAGATGCAGGCCACTGTCTGGATGGCCTGAGTATGGAATGGTGTCTTGGGTAATCATGATAAGGGCTCTGTAGCCACCTGTCTGTGCTCAAATCCCAGCTTGATTATATTCCCAGTAGATAACCTTGGCAAGGTATTTGGTCACTCTGAGCCTCAGTGGCCTCATCTGTGAAATGGGGATAACTATAGTGCCTACTGTGTGGGATTATTTATGAGGATTAGTTAAGACGACCATGAGATTCTTAGACATAATACCTGGAACAGAGTAAGTGCTCAATAAACGTCATTGCTGCAATTATTATTATTTGTACAATTTAGATATAGGTTTACCTGCATGCAATAGAGATTCCCAATAACTGTGGCATAAGTGAAGTGAGAATTTATTTCTGTTTCACAGTAATGTTTGGGCAAGTAGAGTGGCTTCATGCTCTTTCAGGGGCCCAGGCCCCATTGGTCTACCTCCTCCCTTTCCTTTGGGCCACGGAAACCTCCCCAAACCCCAAGCCCCTCAGGTGAATTTTATGTGTGCCCCTATACATGTGCTATATATTTACTTTTGCCTTTTAAAAATAAGATTTGTTGATTTTTTCTTTTTTTAATTTTTTAAATTTTTACCATTTTTTATAGCAAAGAGAGGGCATTTAAAATTTTTTTTTACATAGTTTACTTATTTTTGAGACAGAGAGACAGAGCACGAGTGGGGGAGGGGCAGAGAGAGAGACACACACAGAATCCAAAGCAGGCTCCAGGCTCTGAACTAGCTGTCAGCACAGAGCCTGATGCGGGGCTCTAAACCCACGAACCGTGAGATCATGACCTGAGCCGAAGTCAGACGCTTAACCGACTGAACCACCCAGGTGCCCCAAGAGGACATTTTTTAAAAGTGTATCTACTTATTTTTGAGAGAGTGAGTGTGTGAGCAGGGGAGGGACAGAAAGCGAGAAGGAGAGAAAGAATCCCAAGCAGGCTCTGTGCTGTCAGCGCAGAGCCCAAGGCAGGGCTCAAACTCACGAACCATGAGATCATGACCTGAGCCAAAGTTGGACACTTAACCAACTGAGCCACCCAGGCGCCCCTATGGATTTTTTATCCTAATTACAAAAGTTATCCATATTCAGTACAGAGAAAAAGATTTTTTAAAAATCGCACAAAAGAACCCAAAAGCCAAAACCCTACCTACCATGCAAAGATAGTCCTTATTAACCTCTTGATACATGTTATTTGGTCTGTGTCAGTAATAGGCATGTTTATGGATATAACTATCACAGGCTCTATCTGAGTCAGGTCATCCCAAACATAGTTATTGACTTTGGTGAATATTCACCCTGCCATCTTTCTGTCCCACAGCTTCTGACAAATTAACTGAAACTTAATGAGATCACTTTGTACATGTAATGTGTGTGTTATCACAACAGTAATATGGACATCTTTGCATCTCAGCACAAACAGACCTGCCCCATCCCTTTATTTTTTTATTTTTATTATTATTATTTTTTTTCAATATTTTTATTTATTTCTAGGAGAGAGAGAGAGAGACAGCGTGAGAATGGGAGGGTCAGAGAGAGAGGGAGACACAGACTCTGAAACAGGCTCCAGGCTCCGAGCTGGCAGTCAGCACAGAGCCCAACGTGGGGCTCGAACCCACGAACCGCGAGATCATGACCTAAGCGAAAGTCGGACGCTCAACCGACTAAGCCACCCAGGCGCCCCATATTTTTATTATTTTTTTTAAGCAGGCTTCATGCCCAGCACAAAGCCCAGTGCAGGGCTTGAACCCATGACCCTGAGATCAGGGTCGGAGCCAAAATCAGGAGTTGGACACTTAACTGAGTCACCAAGGTGCCCCTGCCTCATCTATTTAGATGGCTCCTTGGTATTTGGTTGTACATGCCAAATGTATGTAAATGATCCTTTATGGCAGGCTAGTTGGTTTTTTCCAGTTTGTCATTGTTACAAACAACACTACAGAGAACATCTTTGGACATCTTTGCTCACTTGTAAATAAGTTCCGAGGGGCACCAAGGTAGTTCATTTAGTTAAATGTCTGACTCTTGATTTCTGCTCAGGTCATGATCCCACAGTTCATGAGTTGGAGCCCTGCGTTGGGCTCTGCACTGACAGTGTGGAGCCTGCTTGGGATTCTCTGTCTCCCTCTCTCTCTGCCCCTCCCCTGCTGGCTCTCTATCCCTCTCTTTCAAAATAAATAAACATTAAAAAAATAATAATAAGTTCTGGGCGCCTGGGTGGCTCAGTCGGATAAGTGTCTGACTTTGGCTCAGGTCATGATCTCATAGTTCGTGGATTTGAGCCCCACATCAGGCTCTGTGCAGACAGCTCGGAGCCTGGAGCTTGCTTCAGATTCTGTGTCTTTCTCTCTCTCAAAAATAAACAAACATTAAAAAAATTTTTTATTAAAAATATAGTATTTAATAGTAAAACTTCTTTAAAAAAAGATCAATGAAGACTTTAAGAAAGAGATTCCTGACTTTAAAAAATAATTACATACATACAGTACAATATTTAAGAACCAAAAAAGGGCAAAGGATGAAAAGGAATTCCCGGTCTACCCTGACCCCCTTCCCCATATCACAGACAGCCATTTTCAGGAACTTATTTTGACACAATTTCAGACTTCCAGAAAAAACAGAAGAATAGTACAAAGGATTCCCACATACCCTTCACCCAGATTTCCCAAATGTTAACTCTGTCACATTTGCTTTATTATATTTGAGATATTTGAGCTACTTGAGGATTCTTTACTGGCATGATGCTCTTTTACACTTTGTCTTTATGTACATTTTCTAGAAATAAGGACAGCCTCTTACATAAGCAGTGTGTAGTTATCAAAATCAGAAAGTTAAATCAATAGAGTTCTGTTGCCTCATCTACAGACCTTACTCAAAAATCTCCTATCTCAACAACATCCTTTATAGACCAAAAAAAAAAAAAAAAAATGCTTTCTCTGACCTAGGATCCCATCTAGGATCACACGTTGCTTTCAGTTATTGTGTCTCTTTATTAGGCTGGAACAGTTGCTCATCCTATCTTTGTCTTTGACAACTGTGGCGGTTTTGAAGAGTATGGGCCAGTTATTTTGGAGAACGTCCTCAGTTTGGGTCTGTCGGATTTGACCTTGGGTTGGATGCAGGAGGGGAACTCTAGGCAGGAAATATCACACAAAGTGCTGTTCGGTCCTTCTCAGCGCATCACAGCAGCAGGCACGTGATGTTGGTTTGCCCTCGCGCTGGGGATGTTACCTTGGGTGACTTAGTGAGGATGGCATTTCTGGCAGGGAGTTTTCCTTTTCGTGCTTATTTCTCAGCATTATTGCTTACTGCATCTTGAGCCTATTGCTAAGCTACCTCCCACACAAACCTGTGTCTCCTCATTGCTGAAGCCCGTGAAGTTCCTGCCCTCTCCCATCTCACCAGCTCGCCAGGTCTCTGTCCGCCCAGTAGCTCTGCTCCCAGCCAGCTCGCTCTTTCTTTCTTGCCGTCTGGAGGCATTTCGCCTGCGGTTTTCAGCATGTAGTCTGAAGGCGCAGCCTGCCTGTGGGTTTTCTGTGGAGGCCCTGGCGAACCGATATCCGGGCCCGTGTTTCTGTTTTTGGCGTGAATTGCCCACCTACCTGTGGCATTCCTCACTGGAACCTCATCATAAATGGGTCAGTTGCTGGTAAATGTTTTTATAGTCAGGAGACTAGAGGGGTCTTTTCTTCAGAGTGGCTTGTGACCTGAAACTGCTGTTTGAAAGGCTGGTTAGCCAGTGATATTAAGAGTAGAGACCATGGGGGCACTTGGGTGGCTTAGTCGGTTGAGCGTCCAACTTCGACTCAGGTCATGTTGTCACAGTTTATAAGTTCGGCCCCATACTGGGCTCCTGCTGTGAGTGCACAGCCCACTTCAGATCCTCCGTCCCTCTCTCTTTCTCTCTCTCTGCCCCTCCCCCACTTGCACTCTCTCTCTCAAAAATAAATGAACCTTTAAAAAATAAAATTTGTTAAAAAAAGCACAGAGACTACGTGTATAATGCTATGTGATATATGAGCTGTTTGTTTGGCACGGTTGTATCCTTTGACTCTTGGATAGTCTTAAGAATATACAAGAGGAGGGGCGCCTGGGTGGCTTAGTCGGTTAAGTGTCCGACTTTCGCTTGGGTCATGATCTCGCGGTTCGTGGGTTCGAGCCCTGCGTCAGGCTCTGTGCTGACTGCCAACTGAGAGCCTGGAGCCTGTTTCAGTCTGTGACTCCCTCTCTCTCTGACCCTCCCCTGCTCATGCTGTCTCTCTCTCTCCTAGAAATAAATAAAACATTAAAAAAAATTAAAAAAAAAAAGAATAAACAAGAGGCAGGCCCATTTGGGATTCCTACCCCATTTTATGGATGAGGAAACTGAGGGTCAGAAACAAGAGTGTGCAAGACCTGGATCCTTGTCTCTCTGACTCTTTCATAAATAAGAGATTGTCACTGGTGCTTCAAGCAGGTTATGAACAGGACAAATATGGTCCCTTCCTCTAGAGCCTAATTGCTGGTGAAAGAGACAGATACTAATCAAGTAAGCAAACAACTAAGTAATAATTATAAATAATAAGTGCTAAGAAGATAATAAAACTGGGTGACGTAGTAGGGAGTGTCCAGGGGTGGGCCGTAGGGGAGAGCTTGAGACAGGATGGTCAAGGAGGGCATCTCTAAGGAGGTGACATTTGACGTATGGCCTGAAGGATAAGAAGGTGTTGCCCAAGGGAATACTTGGGGAAGAGTGTTCTAGGTAGCGGGAATAGCAGGTGAAAAGGCTAAGGAAAGGGTTTGGTGTGTTCAATGTATATTAAGGAGGCCAAGGTGGCTGGAACAGAGTGAGGTGGGCAGTGGAGAAAGATAAAGTCTGACAGGTAGGAATGGTCAAGCCTCTAGACCCTTGTAGGCCAAGGTGGGAACTTTTAAGCAGGGATGTGACATGGTTTGATTTTCATTTTTTAAAATTTATTTATTTATTTATTTATTTATTTATTTATTTATTTATTTTCATTTTAAAGGACTCCTGGGGTGCCTGGCTGGCTCAGTCAGTAGAGCATGCAACTCTTGATCTCAAGGTCGTGAGTTCAAGCCCCATATTGGGTGTGGAGCCTACTTAAAAAACAAAAAACAAACAAAAAGGATGAATTTAATGCAGAATTGTGCCTCCCAGTGTTGGCCCTGGGGGGAGGAGAAGGGCTGGTGCCTGTGTCTGCGGGGCCAGTCCAGCCTCCACACGCTGCTCTGTCACCTCTCCTGTTCCTTCCCATGTAGGTGTGTCAAATGTGTCAACAAATACTCTACCCCCGAGGCCCTGGAGCACCACCTGCAGACTGCCACTCACAACTTTCCCTGCCCGCACTGCCAAAAGGTGGGTACCACTGCCCTTCCCAGCCGGGGCAACAGTTGGGGCTCAGAGGTGGTAGAGCAAGCACCTCACTGTCTCCTCCCCTCCTGCCTCAGTACATGCAGCAAAGCCTGGGCTTGTCTCCCTAGACCTGTCTCCATAGACACTTCACCTTTGAAGAGTAGGAGCCCTGCCTGGCCCATCTTAGCCTTTAGATGGCACACATGGCCATCCTGGGGCTGCTGATGGGCCAGGCCGGGCCAGGCTGGGCTAATGTGGGGTGAGGTGTGGTCTGTGAGTTCAAGCCCTGCACTGGATTCTGTGTGGTCAGTTCAGAGCCTGGAGCCTGCTTCAGATTCTGTGTCTGTCTCTCTCTCTGCCCCTCCCTGACTCACACTCTGTCTCTGTCTCTCTAAAAATGAATAAACGTTAAAAAAAACATTTGGAGGTGCTGCACCTGGATGGCTCAGTCGGTTAAGCGTCCAACTTTGGCTCAGGTCACAATCTCGCAGTCAGTGGGTTCGAGCCCCACATCGGGCTCTGTGCTGACAGCTCAGAGCCTGGAGCCTACTTCGGATTCTGTGTCTCCCTCTCTCTCTGCCCCTCTACTGCTCTCTTTCTCTCTCTCTCTCAAAAATAAACATTAAAAAAATTTTTTTTAATTTTTTTAAAATGTGGGGTGAGGCCTCTCCTGGGTCCAGGCCCAGCATCAGAACAGTGGCCTCCAGCTTCCAGATATGTTATTCTTGTTATTATTGGTTCTTCTTTTCAGTGAATGTGAAAGACTGAAGACTGTACTTTCAGCTAGTCAGGCAGTGTTCCAATTTCTGATTGTCTCAGAAACATCATAATTTTTTTAAATGCTAATTTACTTATTTTTTAAGTTTATTTTTTTTTATTTTGAAAGAGACAGAGAGAGAGTCCTAGTGTGGGAGGGGCAGAGAAAGAGAGAGAATCTCAAGCAGGCTCCACACTGTCAGTTCAGACCCAGACATGGGGCTCAAACTCATGAAATCATGAGATCATGACCTGAGCCAAAATCAAAAGTCAGACACTTAACCCACTGAGCCACCTAGGCACCCCGAAGCATCATAATTTTTGTAAGGTTTATTTGTTTGAATCAGGTTCACATACTCCAATTGGTTGATACAACCAAAGTTTCCCCCACAAGTGCTCCTTTTTTTTTTCCCCTTTTAATTTATCTCTTGAAGAAACTGGGCCACTGGTCCTTTGGGTTCCCCAAAGTCTGGATTTTGCCAATTACATCCGCCTGGTGTGTTTAACTGGTTTCTTCATGGGTGCCTGGGTGGCTCAGTCAGTTGAGCATCCGACTCTTGATTTTGGCTCAGGTCATGATCTCATGGTTCATGGGTTTGAGCCCCACATTGGGCTCTGTGCTGATGGTGTGGAGCCTGCTTGGGATTCTCTCTCTCTTTTTCTCTCTGCCCCTCCTCCACTCATGCGTACACATGTGCAGTGCACTCGCACACACTCTCTCTGTCACTCAAAATGAACAAACATTTAAATAAATGTAGATGAATGGGGTGCCTGGCTGACTCAGGTGGTAGAGCATGCAACTCTTGATCTGGGGGTCACGAGTTCAAGCCCCACATTGGGGACAGAGTTTTCTTAGAAAACAATAAATAAATAAATAGATAAACAAATAAATAAATATAGATGAACATTCAAGGGCAGGGTTTGTTTTGTCTTGCATGACATTGAAAAGTCAGAGAGGGCTTCACAGAAGCAGTGACACTTGTTTTGGGTCTTGAAGGATAAATAGAAATTTGTCAGGGCCCCTGGGTAGAGAAAGGCCCTCTGGGTAGAAAAAACAGCCTGGCAGAAGCTCAGAACATGCAGTATGGGTGAGTAGTGGGAGCCATGAGGTTCTAAGGGCTGAGCCTGATGCTGAGCCCTGATCCTGGTGGGTAGAAAGGAAATTGTTTCCATAAGTGCTGGGAATGAGGGGCCCCGTGAGCTCAGAAGGTGGTGAGGGTTAGTGAGTCAGATCTAACCCCAACTCCTCTCTTCCACCAGGTGTTTCCTTGTGAGCGCTACCTGCGACGTCACCTGCCCACCCACGGCAGTGGAGGCAGGTTCAAGTGCCAGGTGTGCAAGAAGTTCTTCCGGCGAGAGCACTACCTCAAATTGCATGCTCACATCCACTCAGGTGAGTACTCTGCCCCCCATCAAGGGGGCCGCAGCCCCCCTACCTCTCTATTCCCCTTCCTATCTCCCTCTAGCCTTTGCCCCTGTCTTTCTCCAGCCTCTTCTCCCTCCCCATCCTGTCCGTCCGCCACTTTCTCTTCGTTCCCTTCCCCTTTTCCTTCCTGGCCCCCTACCCACCTGCCCTCTCAAGTGAACAAGGGGTTCCCACCAACACTGGAGTAGAGATGAACCTCTGTAGGCTAGTGGGGGATCTCTTGGCTCTGCCTCCAACAGCTCCCTCAGACCATTCTGAGCCCCTAGGGGTGGGGGTGCTGTTCTCCCTGCAGAATTCCCACCTAAACCCACAGAACCCCCTCTCCTTGGCTCCCCAGTTGAGACACACTGACATTTTCTTTTCTTTTTTTCCTACATTTTTTTAAATTTATTTATTTATTTATTTATTTATTTTTTTTAATGTTTTATTTATTTCTAGGAGAGAGAGAGAGAGAGACAGCGTGAGCAGGGGAGGGTCAGAGAGAGAGGGAGTTACAGACTCTGAAACAGGCTCCAGGCTCTGAGCTGGCAGTGAGCACAGAGCCCGACGCGGGGCTCGAACCCACGAACCGCGAGATCATGACCTAAGCGAAAGTCGGACGCTTAACCGACTAAGCCACCCAGGCGCCCCAAAGTTTATTTATTATTTTGAGAGAGAGAGGGAGAGAACAAGGGAGAGACAGAGAGAGGTTAAGGGAGAGAATCCCAAGCAGGTCCCACACTGTCAGTGCAGAGCCTGATGTGGGGCACAAATTCACAGACTGTGAGATGATAACCTGAGCCAAAATCAAGAGTCAGATGCTTAACTGACTGAGCCACCCGGGTGTCCCACATTCCATTATCCTTTAATCTTTAAAAGATTATTAGTTAAAAGTCTTTTTTTCTTATTAAAAAGCATCCAAAGATTGCAGAAACCTGAAGAGAAAATCATTGACAATATAAAAGCAAATATGATGATAATAACCCCATCCCCACACCTCAGTTGGATAACCCAAATGGTTTTTCAAAAATTTTTTTTGCTATGACCTATGGTAAAAAATATATTTTAGGGGCGCCTGGGTGGCTTAGTCGGTTAAGCGTCTGACTTTCGCTTAGGTCATGATCTTGCGGTTCGTGGGTTCGAGCCCCACGTTGGGCTCTGTGCTGACTGCCAGCTCAGAGCCTGGAGCCTGTTTCAGAGTCTGTGACTCCCTCTCTCTCTGACCCTCCCCTGTTCACGCTGTCTCTCTCTCTCTCTCTCTCCTAGAAATAAATAAAACATTAAAAAAAAATTAAAAATATATATATATATTTTGTATTACAACCCAGGAAACACATTTATACACATAGCATATATTGAAACAGAAGTTTCACAAAACAATATTTCTGTTTCATTCAATTTTAATTGTCAAAGTAACCACCAATAGGTTGCGACTTGCAGTTTGAAAAATACCCCCAGTTCCTCTCCCCAAAGATAACTGCTGTTAGGGGTCCTAGTCTGAATCATTCTGGTTTAATTTTATATCTATACAAAATGCTTGCTTACTTTTATACAGTTGAGCACTTATTATAACTCTATTGTGTACTGTTTTTCTTTACTTATCAGTACATCTTGAAGATGTTCTAGCACTATCTTCTTTTTCCCAGCTGCATAGAATTCCTCTGTATTTACTATCTTTTATTTAACAAGTTCTTATGATTGGATACTTAAATTATTTTTCAGCTGTTAGTTTATACACAAAAGGCTATGTGGGTCCTTTGGCACTTTTGGGAGTTTGTCTGTGGGGTGTATTCTTAGCAGTGGAAATGCTAGGTTAAAACATATATGCAGTATAGTACTGAGTTTCTGTTTGGGCGGATGACAGAGTTCTGGAAATAGATGGTGGTAGTTGCATAATACAATTGTACCTAATGTCACTGAGCTGTACATGAAATATGATTAATTTAAAATGGTAAATTTTATGGGGCACCTGGGTGGCTCAATCCGTTGAGCGTCTGACTTCAGCTCGGGTCATGATCTCATAGTTCATGGGTTCGAGCCTTGCATTGGGCCCTGTGCTGATAGTGCAGAGCCTGCTTCCGGTTCTCTTTCTCCCTCTCTCTCTCTGCCCCTCCTCTGCTTGCACACGCATGCATGCATACTCTGTCTCTCTCTCTCTCAAAAATAAATAAATAGGGCACCTAGGTGGCTTAGTCGGTTAAGCATCTAACTTTGGCTCAGGTCATGATCTCACCACTCGTGCATTTAACTCCTGCATCAGGCTCTGTGCTGACAGCTCAGAGCCTAGAGCCTGCTTCAGATTCTGTGTCTCCTTCTCTCTCTGTCCCTCCCCTGTTTGTGCGCGCTCTCTCTCTCAAAACTAAATAAACATTTTAATTAAATAAATATACTTTTTTAAATGGTAAATTTTATGTGTATTTTATCATAATAAAAGAAGAAAAAAGTATATGCATTGGTAATTTTGTTAGATATTACCAAATTACTCTCTTTGTAGTTTTAAAAATTATTATTCAAGGGGCACCTGGGTGCCTCATTGGATTAAGTGTCCAACTCTTGATTTAGGCTCAGGTCATGATCTCAAGATTCATGAGAGCAAGCCCCACATGGGGCTCTGTCCTGCTTGGGTAGAGCCTGTTTGGGATTCTTTCCGCTTCTCTCTCTGCCCCTTCCTCACATGTGGGCACACTCTCTCTTTATCTTAAAATAAATAAAAAACATTAAAAAATATTATTCAAAAGTAACACATGTTTATTTTAAAATTTTTTTTTAATGTTTATTCATATTTGAGAGAGAGGGACACAGAGTGTGAGCGGGAGAGGGTCAGAGAGAGAGACATAGAATCCCACGCGGGCTCCAGGCTCTGAGCTGTCAGCACAGAGCCCGATGCGGGGCTCGAACTCACAAACAGTGAGATCAGACCTGAGCTGAAGTTGGACACTCAACCAACCGAACCACCCAGGCTCCCCAGTGCATGTTTATTTTAAAAATGAAGCAGTATGGTGGTGCCTGGGTGACTTGGTCAGTTAAGCATCTGACTTCAGCTGGGGTCATGATCTTATAGTTGGTGAGGTCAAGCCCAAATCAGGCTCTCTGCTGTCAGCACACAGTCTACTTCAGATCCTCTGCTCCCACCCCACAGCCCTGCTGCTCAACCCATTGCATGTGCGCCTGCATACACATGCTCTAAACAAACAAACAAATAAAATGAAACAGTGTAGAAGTACGTAAAGTAAAATGTTAAGTTCTGCCTTCAAATCTAATTGTTTCTGACAGTTTGGTATGTACCCTCCCTTAACTTTCACCCTGCATATTCTGTGTATATACAAACACCTATGGCTAGGGCTGTTTTGGAATATGAGGATTGCATTTTCTTCATTTTTTTCTATTAAGAAAGCTGTTCTACCAATTTCTTTCCTCATTTAGCAGTATGGCCAGGAGATCTTTCCAGATCAGGAAATACTGAGGGACCTTAATCTTTTTAATGACTGCAGAGCATTCCATTATAAGGACCAGAATTTCCTTAATCATTGGGTTGGCATTTTTCAAAAGTACCATATTCATTCTAGAGGGAGAACAGAGAAGAAATAATGGCAGGCAACCAAAATAGCCCAGTAAAGCCCTTTTCCGTAGGACAGATTGTAAGCCCTGGCCCCTGTCAGGCAAGAGCTGCTCTTCCCCCCCACTGCCCCACCCCCCACCAGATTCTATTGCAGGCAACATGGGGGGACTCATGGGGTAACTCAGGCGGACTCTGCATCACACTGCTAGGCTGGCCTCTTAGGTCTCCCAAACAGTAGGTGCTGACCATGACCTTCAGTTTTCTCATCTAGTACTTACCTCATAGCTCATTGCAGCGATTCCATTAGATGAAGTGTAATTCCCTTCTCCCCCCGCCATGGGCCCCATTTCAGTAAATGGCACAACCATTCACTTGTCACTCAGCCCCACCTTAGACTCCTTCTTGACACCCTTCCCCTCACACCCCACAGTCAGTCCATTGGCAAAGGCTGCCGATTCTGCTTCCTGACATTGCCTGTACTTGGCTGCTTCCCATGACTTCACCCCCACCCCCTCACTGTTTTCTCTGCATGCAGCTAGAGGGGACTGTGAAACTCTGAAGTCACATTGGTCCCCCCCCTGCTCAGCCCCTCTGGTGGCTTCTCCTCTTGCTCAGAGTAAAAACCTAGGCCTTCCAGGCCCTCCCTGTTGGGCCCGGCTGTCTCGCTCACCGGAATTCCCTTCTGCCTCATTTTCCCTCCCCTACTGTGTTCCGGCCACAGTGGCCTCCCCTGTCTTCAGGCATACCACACATTCCCACTTGTCCTTCTGCCTGGGACCCTGATTCTGATTTCCATCATGGCTGGCTCCCCTCCTACCTCACATCTCCCTTCTTGTCTCATCAGAAAGGCCTTCTCTTCTCTTCTCTTCTCTTCTCTTCTCTTCTCTTCTCTTCTCTTCTCTTCTCTCCTCTCCTCTCCTCTCCTCTCCTCTCCTCTCCTCTCCTCTCCTCTCCTCTCTTCTTAAACTTCAATGTTTATTTGAGCAGGGGAGAGGCAGAGAGAGAGGCCGAAGTCAGACACAGAACTGACTGAGCTGCTCAGGTACCCCAAGGCCTTTTCTGACTGCCCCGTCTGAAATAGCCCCCTCTTCTCCTTGGAAAAACAAAGTCATAAGGAATGGGAAAGGCTATTTTCTCCCAGGCCACTTCTGCTACCCTCTAGTGTGCCCCATATTTGGACTCCATCTCATGGGACTCCCCCGCTCCCCAACTCGCCATCTGTATCTCCTACAGGTGAGAAGCCCTACAAATGCTCCGTGTGCGAGTCTGCGTTCAACCGTAAGGACAAACTGAAGAGACACATGTTGATCCATGAGCCATTCAAGAAATATAAATGCCCCTTCTCGTGAGTAGGAACTGGCATGAGTGGGAGGGCAGCTTTACCCAGCAGTGGGACACAAAAGTGTCAGGGCTGGGGTTCTGAAGGCCCTCTTTCCTTTGTCCCACCGTGGGCCTTGCCTGCCTACCTAACTCCCCAGCCTGTTTCCTAGCCTGGCCCTTTGGGTAGACAGGGAGTCCCTCGGGCCCCAGGCTAGCACGGAGGCCAGCAAGAGTCCCAAGTCTGGTGAGACCCCCTGACCAGAGGTTTTGGGTTCTAGGACACACACGGGCTGCAGTAAAGAGTTCAATCGGCCGGACAAACTGAAGGCTCATATCCTCTCTCACTCCGGTAAGTGACTCTTGGACCCATCAACAAGGTCTGGTCCAGCTCAAAGTCCCTGGGGCAGGCCCTCTAGAAAGAGCAGAGCAGACACATCCCATGTGGCTTATTATCACTGCCTGGTATATTCCAGCCAACAGGCTTTTGCTCAGGTGAGCCATGAACCAGGCCTGCATGAGGGTCTTCAGGGTCCTACAGAGGTGAGTCAGACACAGTCCCCCAGACTGAGGGGGAAGCTGACCTAAGAGGAGATAGCTCATAAATCAGAGAGGTGCTCAGTGTGATAGGGGTGTGGATCAGGTGTAGAGAGAGATCAGATTCCAACTGGCTCCAAGACACGGCTGGGAAGGTTCCTTGGTAGCCTCAGCAGAGCAGGGCAGGTGGGGTGTAGATAGGTGGGGTGTGGATCCCACTCCATCCCACTCCTCAAGGGTCTCTACCCCACCCCTCATGGTTTCCCAGGGGCTCCGTGGCTCTTCCTCAGGTGCTGCTGCATCCCCAGAGCAGCTTGGTTGTCTTTCCACATATCATTTGGTCTAGAACATAGTTTCTTGGCACTACTGATATTTTGCACTGGCTGATGCTGTATGATGGGGCCTGCCATGTGCATTAGAGGATTTTTAGCAATATCCTTGCCCTCTACCCTTGAGATGTCAGTGGCATCTTCCCCACAGTTAAGACAACTGCAAATGTCTTCAAGGGAACAAAAGGTCTCCTGGAGGGTAAACCTGCCCATGGTAAGAATCATAGGTTTGCAGAAAGGATTTAGTTCCTAAAAGAAAGTTGAAGACAGAGGGCCCGAGTTGATTCTTAGCACTACCACTGTCCTGCTGTGTTGCCTCTTCCAAGTCACCGGCCCTCTCTGAGCCTTCATCCCAGGGAGGCTGAGGGGCACATGGCTCAGACTGAGTGTGGGCTGGAGCTGCCTTCGTGGTGGATATGGAGGCACCAGTGAGTCATTCAGTGAGTGACTATGAGAACTTACCACATGTGAGACTCCGGGGGTGACATGGGGGAATCAGATGAGTAGAGCCCCACCCTGCCCTCCTGGGGAACCTTAGCATTTAGTGGCAGAGACTCAAAATGAACAATAAACAAGTAAGTATGTTACAGAGAAGTATGCAGAGTGCAAAGACAGGAATAAACAGTGATGAGGCAGAGAAAGATATGAGGCAGGCATCAGGGCCAGTCTCCTGGAGGAGGTGACATGAGAGCTGTCCTGAAGGATGAGAAAAGCCAGGATGGAGGGAACAAGTGCAAACTCTTGAGGCAGAGAAGGGACTCGGGGTGGGGGGGTGGTTTAGAGACCAGGAGAGGTGAGTGGGAGTGTGGAGCTCAGAGAACAAGTTGGGGGAAGGAGAGAATGGGGCTGAGAGGTGATGGGGGCAGTCAGACTGCACAGGGCTTTGTGGGGAACTTGGGGAATCACTGGAGGGTTCAGAGCAGAAAATGTCACAATCCTTTGTGTATTTCGTGAAGCCATCTCCAGCTGCCTTGTGGGGATGGTCTGAGGGGGCTAGGGGGAGACAGACGGACCAGATGGAAAGAGGAAAGAGATGATGGTGACCTGGCTAAGTTAGTTAAGGTTTGGGGGGCTGAACACCCTATTCCAGGCAGAGGGAAACAGCAAGTGCAAAGACCTGGAGGCAGGAGCCAGCTTGGTGCCCGGAGGAGGGCGTGTGTGGTTGGCCGGGAGTCAGTGGCTGGGAGAAGGGGGAGATGAGACTGGCCGGAGCAGGGCGCAGATTGCACACACGCTCAGAGGACAAGCAGAAAGGCTGGGTTTTATTCCAAGTGGAGAGGTGCAGTTGCAGAGTAAGGGGTCCAGGTGCCTCTCACTGACCTCCCCCCACTCCAGGCATGAAGCTCCACAAGTGCACCCTGTGCAGCAAGTCCTTCAGCCGCCGTGCCCACCTCGCAGAGCACCAGCGCGCCCACACGGGCAACTACAAGTTCCGCTGTGCTGGCTGTGCCAAGGGCTTTTCCCGACACAAATACCTCAAGGATCACCGCTGCCGCCTTGGCCCCCAGAAGGACAAGGACCTGCAAGCCCGGCGGCCCTCCCGGAGGAGGGCGGCCCCCCGCAGCGGCAGCAATGGTGGGCGCAAGGTGGTGACCCCCCTGCCCGACCCGCTGGGGCTGGAGGAGCTGAAGGACACAGGGGTCGGGCCTGTGCCCGAGGCTGCCTCAGGCAAGCCACCCTTCTCAGAGCCAGATGCAGTGCTGTCCATCGTCGTGGGTGGCACGGTGGGTGGCGAGCCTGAGCTGGTAGTGCCCGGGCATGCCGAGAGCCTGGGCTCCAACCTGGCTCTGGCAGAGCTGCAGGCAGGGGCTGAGGGCCCGTGTGCCATGCTCGCTGTGCCGGTGTACATCCAGGCCTCTGAGTGACGGACCCGTGGGGTTTGCTCTCAGAGTCTGGTCCCATGCTCACCTTTGGGTCCAGGTGTCCGGGTCCAGCTAGAATTCTTCCCAACGGAAGTGAGCCATGGGCCAAAACCCTTTTGGAGTGTCATGTATAAACCCTGGCCTCTGGCCAGCCTGCCGTGGCCCCGATTCTGCTGGAAAGCCCTGAAGCATTTTGGAATCTGAGGCAGGGCTGCCTACGGTTTTCAGGTCAGGGCAGTGGAGAGAAGATGGCCGAGCTGAGCAGCCCCGGGTCTGGCTGGTCCAGGCTGGTGTCAGCCCACCTAAGAGAGAAGACGGGGTGGTCCTGCCCACCCCTCCTCCAGGCTGTCTTGGTGTGGCCTCTAGTCAAGCTCTTCTGGAGGCCTGAGACTGGTAGAGCACTGATCTTCTGGACCTTTTCATACACGGTTACTTACATTATCCCCAGGTGACTCTGTGATGTAGGCATTTAGGCAGCACTCAGGTGTCATGGTTAGAGTGCAGCTATCAGCCAGATTTAGCTTCAGATCTAAGCGTTGCTGCTCACTTGCTGTGTGACCTTGGGTAAGTCACTTTACCTCTCTGTACCGTGTATTTCTCATCTGTACAGTGGGGGTTATGGCAGTTCAACTTCATAGGACTGTCATGGGGTCCAGTATGGTGAAATGTGCAAAGGACTTGGCATAGTGCTTGGCACTTGAAAAGTGCTCAGTAAATGTTTTTATCAAAATGTGTGCCCGGTGGCTCAGGCCTGAGCCCTGGCAGTTTCTCTGTTTGCCCCTGGGTGGCAGCACTCCCTCCTCCAAAGTGTGTGGGGGCTGAGAGGTCCCATGCCCCCTTGCACACAGCTGTGCTGCCCTGTTAGCCATGGAGAGGTTTGGTGCTCCCAGAATGGTTATTTCAGAGCATGGCCGTGGAAGGGGCCTGAAAATGCAGGATCTTGCGCCTTGCCCCAAACCCGGCTGCATCAGAAGCTCTGATCAGGGCCAGAGGTCCATCTCAAGCAGGCCAAGAATCTGTAGTTGCCCCCACCGCCAGCACTCCCTCCCCCTCTCCACCTGGTCCAGAGGAGAAGCAAATCGGGGAGGCAGGGAAGAAAACGGGGACTTTGACCAGTGTTTCCTCATTTATGTTCACAAGCACCCTGCTGGGCCACACTGCCTCAGTTACAGACAGGCAACGGTGGGATGCAGCAGGGCTGTCTGGATCGGTTTGATGACTGAGTTTCCTGAAAGGCGTTTACATCCCTCAGACATCTGGGCTGGGGCTCTGGGCTGGAGCTGAGAGCAAGCCCATCTTCCCCTCAGGAAGGGTGTGATGCAGGAGCAAGGATAAGTAAGGAAGTAGAACACAGATGAGGCCTGAGAGCTGTAAGCACACCCAGCCCTCAGGGCCAGAGGAAGGACTGACAAGGACATATCTCTCCAGGGGAGGTCATTTGAGCAGGTCCTTGACACAGAATGTTTTGATGGATGGATAAATAGGGGAAGGCATGCCAGGGAAAGCAAGCCATGAGCAAAGCCTTCGAGGTATGATAGTTCTAGGGCTAATGAAAGGTCCAGGGTGACCAGAGATTTAGGGGTAGCAGGTAGATCATGACAGTTGCCAATATGCTTCAAGCTTCCACATGATGGACACTTTTGCATGATGTACACAGCGCTGCAGCCCCATCAGGTGGAAATTGTAACTTATGTTACAGATGAGGAATCAGACACAGAGCTCCTTGCCCAAGTTCACACAACTAGTAAGTCACAGAGCTGGGATTCAGGCAGGAGTGGCCTGCCACCATGTGCTGTTGAAATATGAGTTGATGTCAAATCAGAGATGTCCTTGAAAGTTGAGTTAAAGAATTTGGACTTTATTCTCTATAAAATGGAGGAATCATGTGAGACATTAATTTTTAACAGTTGTGACATTAAAGAAAATGTTAAAAATCACATCTCCATCCTAATACAACTATTTAAGTTATATTTCTGTCTCTTCCTATCAATATACTCATGCATGCACAGTTACCAATAATCATGAAGACTAATGTTGACTAGGCACGCATGCCATGCCCGGCATGTCCTAAGCACTTTGAGGTGGGTGCTACTTCTAATTCCATTTTATGGCTGAGATGAGGCAAAAAGCACAGGGAGGTTAAACAGCCTCAGATCACAAGACAGGAAGTGGCAGAGCCAGGCCACAGAACAAGGGACAGCTTGGGGCACCTGGGTGGCTTAGTCGGTTACGCACCTGATTCTTGGTTTCTGCTCAGGTCATGATCTCATGGTTAGTGAGTTTGAGCCTCATGTCACCATCAGTGTGGAGCCTGCTTGGAATTCTCTCTCCCCTCTCTCTCTGCCCCTCCCCTGCTCTTTCTCTCTTTCTCAAAATAAATAAATAAATAAACATTTAAAAAAAGAACAAGGAAAATATCAAGTCCTCATATTTAATAGATGCACAGTTGGACTGCAGGGGAGGAAGCTGGGACTATATTGGAGTTCCCATAACTACATCTCTCCTAGGTAGGCAGATAGGAAGACTGAGACCCAGAAAGGGGAAGGCCTTTGGTCAAGGGTCACTCTAAGTTGACAACAGAACTGCTCCAGGACCCTAAAGCCCCTCATAGACCTAAAATGCTGGAGAGAATGAAGTGTGAAGAGGGGCTGTCCTGAGCATCCAGCGTCCCACAGATTCTGACATTAAGCAGAGCTAGGTTTCATTCCTGACTCTGCCCCTTCCCAGCTGTGTGACTGGCAAGTCATCTCTCTGAACCTCAGTGGCCTCATATGTCAAATGGGGAGAATAATAGTACATGCCCAATAAGGTTATTAAAATTTCAAGGGAAGGGGCACCTGGGTGGCTCAGTCGGTTAAGGGTCTGACTTCAGCACAGGTTATGATCTCAGGATTTGTGAGTTCGATCCCCACATCAGGCTCGCTGCTGTCAGCATAGACCCCGCTTCGGATCCTCTGTCCCCCTCTGTCTCTGCCCTCCCCTCACTTGCGCTTGCTCTCTCGCTCTCTCTCAAACTAAATAGATAAGCTTTAAAAAAAAATGTTAAAAAATAAAACATTTTTTTTAAATTGGAAGATTTCATATAAAAATCTGGATTCTGGCTTCTGCTGAAAATTAGGATGTCTGGGGGCACCAAGGTGGCTCAGTTGGTTGAGCACCTGACTTCGGCTTAAGTCATGATCTCACATTTCTTGAGTTTGAGTCCCACATCAGGGTCACTGCTGCCAGCCTGTCAGTGCAGGGCCCTCTTTGGATCCTTTGTCTTCCTTTCTCTGCCCCTCCCCTGCTTGTGCTCTCCCAAAAATAAAATAAATTTTTTAAAAAAATTTAGGATGTCTGGCATAGGGAGACAGCAGTCAGGTGGAGCTGAACTAGCCAGCCCTTTTAAATGGGCACATGCATTCTGGATGCCATAGTTCCTGTGTTTGTCTACTGTCTGTCTGACATTGCAGCTGAATGGCAGTTGCTACTTGCCATACTTGTGTTGATTTATTTCTTAGGGTGGAGAGACATTCTGATTTCCCATGTCTTTCAAGAGTAGGAAAACAAGATGGCCAGAGAGGGTCACGTGATTTTTTCAAAATGTTCCTGACTCCCTCAATCATCTTATTGTCTGGACCTGAGGTATATGATTTGAAGAACCCTGTAAATAGTGCTTTCTTTTCTCCCTCCCACTTCTAGTCCTCTATCTGCCTCTAAGTTAGCTGGCCTCAGTTTCTCTTTCCATAAATGTGGGGATTTGAGTCATGGCTAACTTTACTGTCTACTAAGTGCCCAACCCTGTGCTCTGTGTCTCACTTACATGTCACTGAGTCCTCAAGACACCCCTTGGAAGCAAGCTCTCTTATAATGCCTAGTTTATATATGGGGAAACCAAGACTCACTCAGAGAGGTGTAGCAACCTGCCCGAAGACTCTCAGCCAGAATGTGTGGAGCTGGACTTGACAGACTCCAAAGTTCCTACCTTGTCTTAGGATCGCTAAAGCTCTCACCAGCTCTGATAGGCCAGGGTTTGGGCTTTTTTTTTTTTTTTTTTTTTTTAATCACTTCTCTAAGGCTCCAACCACTTTAAATCTCAGCCACCACTACCCTATCCAGGCTGCTAGCCTCTCTTGCATGGATGATTGCATCACACTTCTCTTTGATCACCCTGCTTTCTCTCTCTCTACACCATGATCCATTCTCTTGACAGCAGCCCAGGGGATCTTTCTAGAGCCTCAATCAGATTATGCTAGTTTCCTGTTTAACACTCTAGTGGCTTCCACTGTCTCCCAGGATGAAATCTAAAGTTTTCATGGTAGATTTCAAGGTTCTACATGATACGGCCTGTGTCCCCTACCACTCTTCTCTCATTCTACTCCACCCATACTTGCCCTCTTGCTGCTTCTCCATCATGTAAACTAGTTCCTGTCCCGGGGCCTTTGCCCTTGCTGTTCCCTCTGTCTAGAATGCTCTTCCCCCAGATTTTCATATGGCTGGCCCCCTCCCTCTATTTACCTTTGTCCAAAAGTTATTTCCTCAGGACTTCCCTGGCCAATCTGTGGAGAATAGCCCCACCCCATTCCCATCACACTTCAGTTCTTTACTCATCATTTTTATCTGTCATTCTTGATGTTATATTAGATATTTCTCTCTTTTTTTTAAGTAATCTCTACAAACCAACATGGGGGCTCGAACTCACACTCCTGAGATCAAGAGTTGCGTGCTGCACTGATTGAGCCAAGAGGAGTCCCTAGACATTTCTTTTTTTTTTTTTTTTTTTTTTTATATTTTTATTTATTTCTAGGAGAGAGAGAGAGAGACAGCGTGAGCAGGGGAGGGTCAGAGAGAGAGGGAGACACACACTCTGAAACAGGCTCCAGGCTCTGAGCTGGCAGTCAGCACAGAGCCCGACGTGGGGCTTGAACCCACGAACCGCGAGATCATGACCTAAGCGAAAGTCAGACGCCTAACCGACTAAGCCACCCAGGCGCCCCTAGGAGTCCCTAGACATTTCTTTATTGTCCGTTCCCCTCATTAGAAAACAAGGACAAGGATTTTTCTCTGTTTTTGTTCACTGATACATCTACAGTGCCTGGAATTGCTCAGGAATTGCTCAATCAATATTTTTTGAGTAAACCAACAACAGCGCTTTGAGAGAACAAGACCCACTCTATCGACCCCTCCTCTCATTCCATGGAGGCCAAGGGTAAGTTTCCCTCAGTAAGGATCTGCCATGTAGGCTGAGCAGAGGTAACCCAATGCACTATGAAGCCCCATTCTCTTGTTTTAAGAGGAAGCTGAGACCATCTGGGGCAAATGACAGAGGTGGTGGTTTGGAAATCTCAGTTGACACAGCAGGTATCTGGTGTGGCCCAGGAGAACCAGTTGTACCAGTTCTGTCTCCCTTGGAAGTCTGGAGAGGAGGTGGCTGCTGCAGGTGCTCCCAACCCCCTAGGGCTGCCAGCAAATGCCCCCCATGGATTCTCAGGTCCTGTGGTGGTAGCAGAGAGGCCAGCAGATTCCACCTGAGGGTTGGGGTGAACCCCTGCTCACTGAGGATGGCTTGCGCGTGGTCGGGGACAGAATCCTGAGGCCAGGGGCTGAGGCTCAACTTCAGGGCCTTGAGCCCTTTGTAGAATCACAGAGGAGAAAATGAGGCACAGAGAGGGAAGGGGTCTTGTCCAAGGTCTCATCATAGCAAGGCTACATCCAAATCTAGTTCTCCTGCCCCCCAAGTCACTGCTCCCTCAGTCCACTCATTTATGCATTTAACAAATATTTATCAAGTGCCTACTATATGCTAGGCATACTTCTAGGTATTGACAATACATTGTGAACTAAACAGATAATGATCTGTGGAGATCATTCCTCTGTGGAAGAACCAGACGATAAACAGCAAAAAAGCAAATTATATAATACATTATAAGGTGATGAGTACTATAGAAAAAAAAGAAATAGCGGGGGAGAGTAGAATGTGAGTGTGGGGCGGGGTGCATGCTGCAGCCTCATATGGGGTGGCCTGAAAAGCCTTACTCGGAAGCAAACAGAGCCTCTAGGGCACAGAGCCTGTTGCATATCTCAGATGAAGAGATATGGAGTAGGCAGGCCCTGTAACCCACCATTAACTCAAGGCTAGGGGCCCTTCCAGAGCAGTCTCCACCCCCCGCTCCCCACTTATTCCTCTCAGGTTCTGCTGGGTCTCTCCTTCCACTAACTTTGCCCCGTTCCCAGGGAGGTCATGCCTGCTCCAGGGCTCATCCCACTTCATTTATTTATTTGTATTTATTTGTGCATATCTCTCTATCCAGTCATTCATTTGGATGAAGGCAGTGTAGAATAGAGAGGTTAAGGAGGTTGTCTTTACAGTAAGACTCTCAGCTTTGCCCCCACAAGCTGTGTGACCTTGGACAAGCTCTTCAACGTCTCTGTTTCTCCAGCACGTAATATATAAAATGGGGACAATAATAATGCCCACTTCATGCAGGTGTGCAGGCTGAATGGGGTAACGGATGTAAACGCTCAGCTCAGCATGCTTAGCATGAAGTACTCAATATTTTCTGTTGTTTGCTGGGGGTTCAAATGCCAGCCATATCACTTAATAATGGTATTGATGAGGGAGCCTGAGTCAGGCAGAGGGGCAAAGCACAAGCTAGCAACTGTCCCCCCGCCTCCCCGCACCCCGACAGGTGGGATCTGTGTGATATTCCTCAGACGCTCTCAGCTACCCGAGAACAAAGGAAGGGGTTTAAGTGCTTGCCATGGCGATGTGGGAAACTAAGGCAAATGAAAAATTAAATTCCCTTCCTGCCTATAGCTCATTGACAAGTCCTTGAAACCTACAGAGTGACCTCCTTCTAGGAGCTCAGCTGCCTCCATGATGACACTTAGCTAGGGGCAAACGAGAACCTTGACTTAACATTGTCCCAACCTCAAGGATCCTGTAAGTCTACTTCCTTTATCTCAACTGCCCCAGGATATATGCTGGCAATCATGCTCCAAGCTTTTGGCCCCTCAACATACATCCGAGGGGGTCTCGTGACTGAGGTTTTATTAAACGGTGGTAAATGGTGTTTCCCTAGCAACAGCTAGCCCCTGGAAACCTTGCTTCCAAAATTCCTTAGAGACATACTCTGTCCTTGACCGTCTCCCAACCTGAGGGTATATAGTGAGTTATCCATCAGGACCCCAGTGCAGCTTTTCCTGCCCATGGGTCCTGTCCCCGTGCTTTAATAAAATCACCATTTTTGCACCAAAGATGTCTTCAAGAATTCTTTCTTGGCCATCGGCTCCAGACCCCATGAATCCCCCATCACCCCAAAACTTGATCAGTATGACTTTGGGCAAGTCACTCAACCTCTCTAAACTTGTTTCCTCAGCTGTAATCTGTACCTACTTAATAGGGCTATAGTCAGACAATTAATGAGATATTCTTTGTTAGCCATCTGACTCAGAGTGATGTCAGTAACATTATTCCTGTTGTTACTATTATTGTTTCTTTATTTTATAAATGTGCGTCGTATGCATATTCGGTGCCAGGCCCTTTACCTATGTTCTTACTGAATCCTCACAATGGCCTGGTAAGGGAGATAGTGTCTCTCACAGTTAGGGAAACTGAGTCAGATGGCACCCCTTTCCAAATGGCTGAATGGCCAGAGCCTCAATTCTAATCTAGGTATGTGCGGTGGGCACCAAAGCATGTTTTCCTGAAATTTCTTCAACACAAGTTTTTGAAAATAAAATTCACATAACAAAATTCACCATTTTAACTATTTAACATATACAATTTAGTGCTTTTTAATTGGGTTTTTTGTCTTTAAAAAATTTTTTTAAATGTTTATTTTGAGACAGAAAGAGAGAAAGCAGGGGAGGGGCAGAGAGAGAGAGAGGGAGGAGAGAGAATCCCAAGCAGGCTTGGCACTATCAGGGCAGAGCTCGACAGGGGCTTGATCTCACAGACATGAGATTATGACCTGAGCTGAAATCAAGAGTCGGACATTTACCCAACTGAGCCACCCAGGAGTCCCTTGTGTTTTTGTTTTTTGAGTTGTAAGAGGATTTTTAAATATAAATATATTCTGTGGGCACCTGGATGGCTCAGTCAGTTGAGTGGCCAACTCCTGATTTTGGTTCAGGTCATGATCTCTCAGTTCATGCGTTTGGACCCCACTTTGGGCTCTGCACTAACAGTGGAGCCTACTTGAGATTCTCTTTTCCTCTCTCTCTGTCCCTCCCCCATTCACACACACTTCCTCTCTCTCAAAATAAATAAATAAACTTTTTTTTTTTAAATAAAAAGTCTAGGGGCACCTGGGTGCTTCAGTCAGTTGAACGTCAGACTTTGGCTCAGGTTATGATCTCATGGTTCGTGGGTTTGAGCCACATGGGTTCGTGTGTTTGTGCTGACAGCCTGGAGCCTGCTTCCAATTCTGTGTCTTCCTCTCTCTCTCTGCCCCTCCCCTGCTCATGCTCTGTCTCTCGAAAATAAACAAATGTTTAAAAAATGAATAAATAAAAATAGATAATAAAAATTGAAAAATCTATATTCTGAATGTTAATCCCTTGTCAGGTATAGGATTTGCCATTATTTTCTCCCATTTCATAGATGTCTTTTCACTATTTATTTATTTATTTGAGAGAGAGGAGAGAGAGAACACCTGAGGGGAGGGGTCAGAGGGGGGTGAGAGAGAGAGAATCCTAAATCAGAGCTCGATCCCACAACCTGACTTGACCTGGGTGGTTCAGTCGGTTACAGCTTAGGTCATGGTCTCACAGGTCATAGGTTTGAGCCCCACATCAGAATAAGTGCTGACACGCTTCACAATAGCTAAAACATGGAAAGAGCCTAAGTTTCCATCAACAGATGAATGGATCAAGAAGATGTGGTTTATCTATACCATGGAATACTACATGGCAATGAGAAACAATGAAATCTGGCCATGTGTAGCAACATGGATGGACCTTGAGGGTGTTATGCTGAGCGAAATAAGTCAGGCAGAGAAGGACAAATACCATATGTGTGCACGTATAGGAGGATTAGGAGGAACTTGACGGAGGACCAAGGGGGAGAAGAAGGGCGGAAATGGTGGGGGAAAGGGAGAGAGGCAAACCATGAGAGACTCTTGAATGCTGACAAAAACTGAGGACTGATGGATGTGGGGGGGAGGGGGGATGGGCATGGAGGAGGACACTTGTGGGGATGAGCACTGAGTGTTATGTGGAAACTAATTTGACAATAAACTATTTGTAAAAATAAAAAAAAAAAATAAGTGCTGACATCTCAGAGCCTGGAGCCTGTTTCAGATTCTGTGTCTCCCTCATTCTCTGCCCCTCCCCCACTCATGCTCTGTCTCTCTCTCGAAAATAAATAATCAACAGTAAGCTGTAGATGGTATAGTAATGCTTATTTCTTGGGGCTTTGGTGGATGGAGATAAGATGAGATTTTGTATGTGAAAGTACTTTGCAAATTAATAAAAACTGCTTCTATTGCTGCTTTTACCATAGAAGGTTCTTTTTTAAAAATTTTTAATGTTTTATTTATTTTTTAGAGAGAGATAGAGACAGCATGAACAGGGGAGGGTCAGAGAGAGAGGGAGACACAGAATCCAAAACAGGCTCCAGTCTCTGAGCTAGCTGTCAGCACAGAGCCTGACTCAGGGCTCGAACCCACGAACAATGAGATCATGACCTGAGCTGGAGTCAGACACTTAACTGACTGAGCCACCCAGGAACCCCACCAGAGAAGTTCTAAAAATCACGATATATTTAGTAAAATACATAAGATATGTAAAGCGCAGTTACCTTCATTATGAAGACAGGTAAATTTGTATACAGCCACATGAACACCCCTGGATCTTGATATAGAACCTGTCCAGCACCCCACAAATATCATTCTTCACACCTGAATCATTATTCTAACACCTATCACCACAGATTAGTTTTGCCTGGTTTTGAACTCTGTATAAATAGAATCATACACACTTGAGTCTGATTTCTTTCACTCAGCCTAATATCTGCAAATCATCCAGGTTATTGCATGTAATGATGGATCATTTTTTTCACATACTTTTTAAAAAAATTTTTTTGAGAGAGAGAAAGGGGGGGAGGGGAAGGGCAGAGAGAGAGAGAGAATGTCCCAAGCAGGTTGAGCACTGTCAGCACAGAGCTCAACATGGGGCTTGAACTCACAAACGATGAGATCACAACTTAAGCCAAAATCAATAGTTGGACGCTTAAATGACTGAGCCAGTCAGGCACCCCTTTCACATAATTTTTAACATCAGTCACTCAGGGCTTAAAAAGGCTGTGCATTTGCCCAAGAGAACAGAAAAAACGAATTCCAGGAAAACCCAGGGCTCTCCTGTGTTGAATCAACCCACCCTATGAATTTCTACCAAGGCAGTTGGATTCTGAGCCAGGATTGCAGCTACCTTGCCCATATGTCACAGTTTCCTATCCCACTCTCCAGACAGACATCACAGATAGATCTCAGCACATTTTTTGGGGAGTCCTGATGCAGCCTCAGAATTCTTCTCAATCCAGCAATCTAAGCAGCCTGCACCATTTGATTAGGGGTGGTACTCAAGATAAAATCTAAATGTTTTGTTATCATATCCCTAAGATGTTTTTCTAGGCTCCCAAAGTTATGACATGAGAGCTTCTGCTATCACCCTCAGTTTATCTCACATCACTATAAGACTGATGGTGGTAAGTCCTATGGTGTCTCCTGTTCATATATTCATGGAGTCATGGCTCAAATCCAGCAAGTCCGTTGCTACCTGTATGCCTGCTTGCAACATGACTTAGGTAAGAGGGGAGGAAACACATTGCTTAAATGTGGAGGAGTTGCTGTACCCATGAGGTGGCATGAATGAAGCCTCCTTATTGATATTTTTGGTATTTTGATAAAAACATTGCAATATCTCAATTACAAAATAGGCACAAGTGTGACTTATGTTTCATAATTTATGCAGCTGTGAATCTTGACAGTTCTGGCACGTCTCTCACGTTTGAAAAATTCCTTCCAACCTGGAAAGTTGGGTGAAATAAACTTTCCCATCCTCTGGGAATGGTTCCCTGTATATGCAGGTTGGGACTGGCTGATTACAATAAGAACAACATCTGAGGTATTTTTAAAAGATTTTTTAAATGTGAGGTATGTTTTTATCACATGTGACAAGACTTGTATGTGAAATAATAGAGAAATTTTTCAGTTAAACTTTCATTTATTTGAAACTCTCTTCCAAACAACTTCACATATTTGGAAGATCCAGGAAGGAATAAAAAAGCATTTTGAGAAGCTGTTTTTCTTTATTGGAGAGCACTTCAGACCATCACTCAGAACTGGTTTACCCTTTGATTTCATGCAAGACTAAGTGACAAGTAACGAGACTTCCAAATAAAAGACTGGAAGCAGCAAATTAGAATGGTGGCTTGGGGGAGGTATTGGCTACTAGAAGCTGCTTCACTGCTAATGGATGGAGAGGGTTTTTTTGTTTTTTGTTTGCTTTTTGTTTTTGAGAGAGAGAGAGAGAAAGAGAGAGACCGTGAGCAGGGGAGGGGTAGAGACAGGGAGAGAATCTCAAGCAGGCTCCGAGTTGCCAGAGCAGAGCTCGACATGGGGTTCGATCTCACAAACTGTGAGACTATGACTTGAGCCAAAACCAAGAGTTGAACACTTAATTGACTGAGCCACCCAGGCGCCCTAAGGGAAAAGTGATTCTTGACAGCAAAGGACAAGGGAAAACAATGAAATGTGGTCCCACAACCGCAGGGGTCTGTATAATGCAGGGACAAAAAAACTCTTCAATACTTCTGCTACTATTGAAAGTTCTGCGTCTCTTCCTGGCTTAATTATTATTGTGTATAGTGATGACCAAGAATAAGGAATAAATTTTTGATTACCTACAGTGCTAGGCCATGCTAAATAAGCACTTCACATTACCTATCTCACGTAAGCTTGCAGGTGGTCTTGTTAGTATTATCTCCAGTTTACAGTTTCAGACAGGTAGGTACACAGAGTAGGGGAAGTAACTTGCCCAAGTATTCAAGGTGCATTTTGAACGTTTGCAGTCTAACTCCAGTGCCAAGGCTGTTAGTTTTCTACTAGGTTTCGAAGGACCTGCTAGGCGAATAAAGAACAGAAGGACATTCTAGGTGGAGGGAACAAAATATGCAAAGACAGGGCTGGTCAATTAAGCTAGTCAGTCACTCAGTTTCTCTGAGTCTTGGTTACTCACCTTCAAAATAGGAACAGTATTATCTATCATTTGGCTTGTGAGAATTAAATGTGATAATGTGTGTAAAGTACTTTACATAATGCTTGGATCACAGAACGTGCATAATGCTAATTCAGGTTTTGAAAAAGATTTTTATTTCTCTTCCAGCCCTTCTACCGCTACGGAACGGGCTCCAAGGAGACTACATTTCCCAGCATGCCACCTCGCCCTTTGACTCTAGCTAGACCAAAAAGATGCGCCGCCGCGCGCCTCAAGCCGGAAGACTATAGTCTCCCGGCATGCAGTGCGCCTCCCTCCATTAGGTTTGAGGCACGGCCGGCGCGTTGCCCATCGGGAGTTGTAGTCAGCGGCGTATTGCTCTGACGCTGGCCGGCCCGGGGCGTGCGGGCCTGTGGGAGGTGGCGCGGCCGAGCCCAGCTCCGGGGCGGAGGCGGCGGAGAGGCCTGTGGTGGCAGGGAGCGGCGGGGCCAGGAGCGGGCGCTGGAGCCGAGCCGAGCCGGAGCGGGCGGCGCAGGCCGGCGCGGCGAGCAGCAACCATGTCGGTGTTCGGCAAGCTGTTCGGGGCCGGAGGGGGTAAGGCCGGCAAGGGCGGCCCGACCCCTCAGGATGCCATCCAGCGGCTGCGAGACACGGAGGAGATGCTAAGTAAGAAGCAGGAATTCTTGGAGACGAAGATCGAGCAGGAGCTGACCGCCGCCAAGAAGCACGGCACCAAAAACAAGCGCGGTGAGTCGGCCCAGTCCCTTCGGACTCTCCTCAGGCTCCTCTCAGGCTCTCCGGGCCGCGACTCTACGGTCGTCAGATACGCCCCGGGGTGTGCCCGGACCCTGGAACTCTTCCCGGTCAGACTCCCTTCCGGGCCTTAACGGACCCCTCTCCTCTGGCTCCCTTGAGTGTCCCTTGGGGCCTTGGACCCCTCCACCATCGGACTCTCTTCCTGCCTTTCCCTTCCGGGCTCTCCCTCCTCTGCCAGGCCCCTTCAGACCCTGGTTTCACACACTTACCCCCGTCCTCCCTGTATTCTGTTCTCTTCCGCCTTTTCCTCCCCTTTCAGGCCTGCCCTCACCCGCCTTCGAGACACTGCCGTCTCTTCCGTATTGGCTCATTTCTGCCCCCCATCCTAACTCGTGTGTCCTTCCTTGTCCTAGCCCTGCCTCCTCCTGACCCCTCTGTGGGGGTCCATGAGCTGCCCCTGCCCTCCCCCAGCCCCCTGACTCAGAATTCTCCTTGAGAAACCTCCTTGATGGAAAGAAAAGGGGAGTGGGAGAGAGGAGACCCCTGCTTCGTCTCTGTGCACTTGCTGAGTGAACTTGAGTAAGTTGTTTTCCCTCTTGAGGCCTAATTTTCCCCGTCCATCGGCCACTGCCTTCCACATCGGTGATTCACTGCTTGTTGCCTCATAGCCAGGGCTTATCTGAGTTTCTGGTAGCATAAGCCTTCACGGGTGACTCACGGCTTCCCCGTGGCGTCCCCATCCGTTCCCCATCCCTTCCCATCCCTCTTGTCCTCCATTGGCCGTGACTCCTTCCCAGTCCCCATTCCTGGGGGTCAGGGTGGGGATAGTGAACCTTGAGGCATGCTTAATATACTTCTGTTGCTGTGTGGCTTTCTGGGCAAGTGCTTTGTATTCTTCTTAAGGTGAACGTGACAGTGCTTTAATAATAACTGTAAGCAGTTATTAAACTGCCCAGCCCCCGCCCCCAGAGGGAAGCAAAGGTGAGAGGGATTGAGGAGCTGCACAAACAAGCATTTAATTTAGAAGCCACTAGCTGCCTGACCTTGAGCTAGTTACTTTACCTCTCTGAAAGGAAGATCGTTTCTTTGCAGTGAATTTACAGCACATAGTAGGGGCTAAATAGTGGTTTTCTTCGTTCTAACAGAAGAACAAAATAGCTTATCCTGAGGGTGCTTCTCTGCTGATAGTCAGCAAATACTCTGGAATTTTTTTTTTTTTTTTGAGTGCTTTTCTTTACTGCATATTCATAGGATGAACAAAGCACAGCTTCCACCCTAATGAGAGAGAAGACAGAAACAGGAAAATAAGTGAAGAAAATATTGTCTAGTGGTGGTGGGCACTTTTAAGAAAAGATCTGATAGGGAGCGATGGAGTGGGAAAAGGGGTGCATGCCACTTTAGGTAGAGTGGTCAAGGAAGACCTCTTTTAGAAAGTCAAGGGTGAACTGAGCCTTAAGAAGGAACCAGCTCTGTTAAAAGCTAGAGGAGCCTTCCACGTAGGCAGAACAGCCTAAGAAAAGGCCTGGAGGTTGGCCTGTTTTAAGAAACAGGAGAATGTAGCAGTTGAAGGAGAGAGTGGTATGAAATAGGAAGATGGGGAGTGGACCTTGGATCTCCTGGTAGAGTTTGTATTTTACTTCAAGTGGGTGGCAAGACGTTGAAGGGTATTTATTATCCAGGAGTGTGTCCTTATCATTGATAGAGTTTTTAAAACACCATCTAGCTGCTCTTTTGGAAAGTAGGTGGGGGTGAGAATGGAAGCAAGGAGGCCTGAGGCAGTTGCTGTCATCCATTTGTGGCCTGGAAGCCAGTCGTAGGTAGCCCTGGAGACAGAGAACAGGGTTAGATTTTGCTGCCTCTAGTTTTTTTCTCTAATGATGCTCCCTCAGTTAGGATCCTCTATTGTTCATTAGAGTCGTTGGTTTTAGCAGTCTGCATTTTGTTTTGTTTTTGTTTTTTAATTTTTTTAAATGTTTTATTAATTTCTGAGAGAGAGAGAGAGAGACACCGTGAGCAGGGGAGGGTCAGAGAGAGAGGGAGATACAGAAGCTGAAACAGGCTCCAGGCTCTGAGCTGGCTGTCAGCACAGAGCCCGATATAGGGCCCGAACTCACTGACCGTGAGATCATGACCTGAGCCGAAGTCGGACGCTCAGCCGACTGAGCCACCCAGGCGCCCCTAGCAGTCAGCATTTTGGAATGCTTTGCCCGTTGCAGGGTGGTGGAGGAGAGGGTATCACTTTACTACCTCATCTTCCATCTGAGTGGGAGATTCTTCTGAGGTCTTTTGGTCTGGAGCTAGTTTAGTTTTTGCAGGTTTAGAGGTGATTGAATTTTCTTTCAAGAGGCTTCAAGAGGGTACCAGCAGATTATGGAGGACCAATCTCAGTTAGTTGTAATAATTTTGCTGAAAGCAGTCTTTGCTGAAAGCAGTCTGTCTTCTTCTCTGTCTTTTTTTTTTTTTTTCTAAGTTTATTTATTTATTTATTTTGAGGTGGGAAGGGGCAGAGAGAGGGAGAGAGAGAGAATCCCAAGCAGGCTTCTTATTGTCAGTGCAGAGCCTGATGCGGGGCTTGAATCTACAAACCTTGAGATCATGACCTGAGCTGACTAAGCCACCTAGGTGCCCCCAGTCTGCCTTCTTGAGTTTGGCTGAGAGGACAAGAGCTACTATAAGCTGCTCTTCCTTTTTAGCATATTCTGGGGGAAAGGGCTTACCTGCTTATTGAGATAGTGCTGTGAGGTACTAACACCACCACATACCATTCAGTTTGTCACTTATTAACTTGCTACTGTAGTAGGATTTGCACAACCAGTTGGAAGTACACTGTGCATGCCTTCCAGGAACTCAGGATTGGTAGTGGGGGTGTTTTTGTTGTAGTTTTTGTGTGTATGTGTGTGAAAGAGTGAGAGAGGAGGAGGAAAAGGAATTGGAGGAAGAAGAGAGGAAGGGGTGGGGAAGGGAGAGAAACATACCACTCAGTGCTAAACGTGTGAACATGGGTTTGAGGCTGCATAGGAGGAGGTTCCTGTCTGGAAGGGCAAGGGCAAGGGGGGTTTCACAGATGAGAGAAATATGAGATGGGTCAGCAGGGAGTTGGAGAGCAGTGAGAGTGTTCATGGGGTGAGACAGCAGATAAATAGTACTGCGGAGTGGCCTGTAGCCTCAGACCTCAGCCTGGAGGTGCTGAGGAGCCACTGGCTGTCTTAAAGCAGAAGAGACAGATCAGCTTGAATTTCCAGAGAGTACACCAGCAGCAGCATAAAAGTAAGTGAGGAGGTTAGGAAAGAGTATAGACTAACCAGGAAGGGGCTGGAGGCACGAATCCATTAAGACATAAGGATAGAAAATCTCATAGACATGATTTGAGCTGTAGATTTATCATTTACTAGCTGGTGCCTTGGGCTGGTTACTCTGCACCTTAGATTTCTCCTCTGTGAATAGGGGTACTAGTATCTACCTTATTGGATTAAATTGTGCTGTGCATGCAAAGCTCTTAGCATAGTGCCTGCCATATGGTAAGTGATCGATAAATGCTTGCCATTACCATTATTGTTAAGGAGACTTGTAATTATTCAGGTGGGAACAAAGGGCCTAGAGTAGAAGCATGGAAAACTAGATGAGAAGTAATGCATGTGAGACTTTTCTGAAGGAGAACCAAAGGAGGCTTGGTGATTTGTGGGACATCGGGGCAGGATGAAGGAGGGAGGAGTTGAGGACAATTCCCAGGTTTACAGCTTGGACAACTGGGTGGGTGATGATGCCATTAACCAAATTGAGAAGCACAGAGGAGGAGCAATACTTCATAATCATGCAGTCCTTGGAAGTTGTAAAACTTCTTTTTTCCTGAGTCTCACAGCATCCATTGTGAGACTGTGAACTCCTTGAGGCCAGTTGTGATGGTTATGGTCATCACTGTGTCCCCTAGTGTAGGGTCTGACATGGTTAATGTTCAGTGAGTATCTGTTAAATGAATGGAAACCATCTGTTGATTGTGTTCTGTTATTCCCATTGTACAGTGAAGAAAATGAGGCTCAAGAGAGGATGTAACTTGATTCAGAGACCAGTTCTTCTGGTGGCTCTGGACATCCTGTGTTCTGTTTACTCCCATCATGGCTGAAGGCATCATCGTAATGATGATGTCTTTGTCATCACTCAGCTCATTAAACACCTACCTGTGCAAGGTGTGGTGCTGAGTGGGGGGAAAAGAAGTGAGAAAGGACCACGCCTGGCCCTGTTATGCCATATCCTTGTGACATACACGTTGGAAAGATGATAAATTGTCCTTTAAAACAAATCTCTGGAAGGGCACGTGAGTGGCTCAATCAGTTAAGCTTCTGACTCTTGATTTCAGCTCAGGTCATGATCTAGGGTTATGAGATTGAGCCCAGCATTGGGCTCCATGCTGGGTATGGAGCCTGCTTGGGATTCTCTCTCCCTCTACCTGCCCCCTCTCTCAAATAAAATAAAATTAAAATTAAAAATTAAAAATATATGAAACAAATCTCTGAAGCTCAAGTAGATTATTTGCAGTGCACAAATGTTTTCTAGGAAGTGGTTTTAGTTAGGGGCCCGGAGCAAAATTTGGATTGCATATTTTTTCTAAATTTCTTGGCCTTTCCTTTAGTCATGTATTCATTCTTTTTCTATTAAAATATTTTATTTAATTCATGGGGGGCGGGGGAGGGTGCAGAGCGAAAGAGTGAATCTTAAGCAGTTTCCACGCTTGGTTCAAAGCCCAATGCAGGACTCAGTCTCATGACCCTGGGATCGTAACTTGAGCTGAAATCAAGAGTTGGATGCTCAACCAACTGAGCCACCCAGGCGCCCCACATATTCATTCTTAAGCATGTGGTGGGCTCTGAAACTGTCTCCTAGGCCCCATGCTCACTGCTGGAAATAGAGAGAAATCAGACATGGTCCCTGCCATTCAAGGGACTTCTATCATCACTTTCCTTTTCTATAAAGTAGAAATAATATTCATCTCACATAACCCATGGTGAGGATTAGCTAAGGTAACATATAAAAGAATGTGACATGTTGTGGATATAAAAGTATACTTTTCTGGTAAAGTTTTTGCTGTTCAGGTTTCTTTTTTTTTTTTAATTTTTTTTAATGTTTTATTTATTTTTGAGAGAGAGAGAGCACGAGAGAGAGAGTGAGCTGGGGAGGGTCAGAGAGAGAGGAAGACACAGAATCCAAAGCAGGCTCCAGGCTCTNAGAGAGCACCTTTCTTTAATCCCCATGGTTTCTTTATCCATAGGGATTGGGATGTGTGCAGGAAAGTGCAAACCTCAGAACTATGTCTTTCTGACTGATCACACAACCTCAGACAAGTTATTCAGTTTTTCTGAACTTTGATTTCTAATCTTTCTTTCTTTCTTTCTTTCTTTCTTTCTTTCTTTCTTTCTTTCTTTCTTTCTTTCTTTCTTTCTTTCTTTCCTTCCTTCCTTCCTTCCTTCCTTCCTTCCTTCCTTCCTTCCTTCCTTCCTTCTTCCTTCCTTCCTTCCTTCCTTCTTCCTTCCTTCCTTCCTTCCTTCCTTCCTTCCTTCCTTCCTTCCTTCCTTCCTTCCTTCCTTCCTCCTCAAGCTTATTTATTTTGAGAGAGAGAGAGAGATAGCATGGGAGCAGGGAAGGAGCAGAGAGAGAGGGAGACAATCCCAAGTAGGCTCTACTGTCAGTGTGGAGCCCAATGTAGGGCTCAAACTCATGAACCATGGGATCATGACCCGGAGCTGGGAGCTGAAACCAAGAGCCAGCCGCTTAACTGACTGGGCCACCCAGGTGCCCCTTGCTGCTCAGATTTCTTTGGTTTGATTGTCAAAATGGAAAATCCTTCACCCGAGAACTGGATGGAAACCAGTCTAGGTGAACTGACAAAAATCCCTCAAACTTAGATTTTTTTTCATTCCTTTGCACAGTACCCTGTTAGTTTTCTCCCTAAGACAGATCATCAAATATCCAAGATTTTTATCTTCTTAAGGCATTGTGACGAGTTATGAAATATCTACCCTAGGTTGTTCAGATTTCCCTTTTCCTGTTTTAATAAAGATGAAAACAATTTGTAGACAGGCTTATATTTTAGTTTAACGAGAACTGTGTAATATTAGGAGATGGGTATGAGACTGGGTATCTCAAACACCCTACACCAGTACATTTCTGTTGGATTTATGGATACAAATCAGTTCATTTACAGGTTAATTTAGGTTTAGCCGAAAATGTCTGATGGATGTAGAAAGGCTGTGTGCTCACAGGAAATATATCATCATTAAGTCCTGTTCATTGCTAGAGCCAGGATAACTCTCTCATGTTTAATAGAATTGCTTTAAAATGTTAGCATGTGGGAAGACATCTTAATAAGTTACATTTATAATGAATGTAGCCTTTTGGTTCTCTAGAATCAGGGTATCAGGTTGAAAAGTACAGCGTCTTAGTGTCAGCAGGATCTCCTTTTCTGGAGGCCCTGGGATAGAAAATCACCCATCTCAAAACTCACCCAGGGAACTGAACAGTGGGAATTTCCCTTGGTGACGCTTAAGTTACTTTTTTGAAGAAATGGCTGGCCAGATTGGGTTTGGTTTACTTCTTAAGACAGATGGAGTGTCAGAGAGGCCTTATGTGTTGGCTGTCCAAACATGCTGGTGCCTTTGATTCAAATGACAAAAATCTTTTTTTGCCCCATTTGGCAGGGGGATTAAATATTTTTAAGTGCCTGCCAGGAGGTTTATAATGTGCTTTGAAATTCAAGATAGATTTTGTTTGGAAGTTTAGCTAAATGTGAGGACCTTTGAGCTTGGACTATTGTGCTCAGGGAAATTTAGTGTTGTCCATGGTTGGGTTTGTGTGCAGAGAGCGAGATCTTGGAAAATAGCCTCTGAAGATGTGTGGGAGCCCTATATCCCTGAGGCAGAAAGCCAGGACCTGATTTGTTTCCAGTGGTCCAGAGCCCTGGGGTGGAGCCAGGGCTAAATGGGAGGCTAAAAGGAAGCTCTTGGGGTCTTGAGGAATTCATTTGGGTAGGAAAGGTTTATGAAAACTTGGTCCTCTTGCCCAGAATTTTTCATGCTGTACCATTTATTGTCTTTAAAAGAGTAAGAGAGAGGATCTTCAAAAACAACAACTTTAGAATGGTCATTTTGAGGGAAGATGGTTATATTTAGAAGGAAAAGTTGAACTTAGCAACAGGAAACAAGAACAGACCTATCTGGATATACTAGCCTGTTTTTAAGGTGTTTGGCTCAAACCAGCAGATGCTTATGGATTTCCTTCTGGGAAGAAGGCAGCATGATGCTTTAGGCGAAAGATTTCTGTGTGTTTTTTTTTTTTTAATTTTTTAATGTTTTATTTATTTCTGAGGGAGAGGGAGAGAGACAGCATGAGCAGGGGAGGGTCAGAGAGAGCGAGAGAGAGACAGAATCTGAAACAGGCTCCAGGCTCTGAGCTAACTTAGCACAGAGCCCAACGCCGGGCTCGAATTCACGAACCGTGAGATCATGATCTGAGCTGAAGTCGGAGGCTTAACCAACTGAGCCACCCAGGCGTCTCAAGATTTCTCTGTTTGAATGCTGGCCTCCCCGCTCATCAGCAGTACCTTGGCAGTTACTTATCCTCTCTGAGTCTCAATATTCCCATCTATAAAAAGGGGGAAAATAATAACTTCTTAAGGTTCTTGTGAGGATATGCAATAAGTTGATACATGTAAAGTGCCCAGCAGAGTGCCTGGAACATAAGAGAGATATCAATGTGTCCTTGGTTTCCCATGTATAGTCTTGGGCACAATAAGGAATATAAAGATGGATAAGACGCTACTTTGTCCGTACAAGGGCTCACACTTTAGTGAGGAAGACACATATATGTACAAGTAACTGATAAAAGGCAAAGCATGGTAAGTGTACAAATGAAGTATTAGAGGAAAATACAGCAGGAATAGATTAATTCATCTCTGAGGGTTGGCAGGTTCATTTCACCCAGCCACCCATCCAATGCCCAAATTCCCTTTGCAGTATTCCTGCCAAGCAATTAACCTCCGATTGAACCTCTTTGCTGACAGGATTTGTATTAGGTGCTCTATCCTCCCATCCTACAGCACCGTCTGTCTTTGGATAGCTCTGACTACAAAATCACCTTTCTTTTTTGGAACTGAGATCTTTCTTCCTGTAGTGCCTACTTCCAGTAGGTTGAGGTGGTAGCTCTGTAGGGAAGCAGTTTGGGCTAGTAAAAAGAATGTGCTGCAAGGCCTGGGGGGCCTGGCAGTAGAGGATTGTGAACAGTGTTTCTTCCGTTGGAAAGCTAATTGCTAATTCTGCCTCTTGGGGCCAAAGAGAACAAGTCTAATCCTCCTCCAGTAAAGATAAACCAGGGAAGATAGTGCTTAATGTTTCAAGCCTGGACTTCTCTAGGACAGATCTCTGTTCCATTGGCTCTTGCCAGGAATTTCTGTTCTTTCCTTGTTACCCTCCTCTGGACGTGCTCCTCTTTATCAGTGTTTCCTTTAAGTTGTGGAGTGGGCAGACCTGTCTGAATATTCCAGCTGAGGTCTGAGCAGCATAGGCCAGAACATGCAGGGCTAGCCATTTGTCTAGGAATTAATTTGATTCTGTGTGCTGAATAGCCCTGATAATTTCCATATCACTGAGACAGGATTTTTGTTTTTAAGCAAATTATGCTTTCTGGTGGCCTCTCATTAATAAAAGAATGAGCATCTAGGAACCACTAAAGTTTGGCCCTTAAGCAGTCTTAACTGAAGGGTTGGATGATTTAAATTCTTTTTTTTTTTTTTAAGTTTTATTTTTGTGCGAGAGGGAGAGAGAGAGAGAGAGAGAAAATCCAAAGTAGGCTCCAAACTCTGAGCTGTCAGCAGAGCCTGACAAGAGGCTCAAACTCGTGAACCTCGAGATCATGACAGGAGCTAAAGTAGGATACTTAACCGACTGAGCCACCCCAGGTGCCCCTGGATGATTTAAATTCTTGACAAAGGTATCTAGCTGTCTTGATTCTCCTGTAGCTGATATTTCTAGTTCTACCTCTTCCCTCTTCCATACAGGGCAAAGCTGGCTGGAGGGCTTATTTGAGGGATGTAGGAAAACTGTACATCTCTGTGGTTGTGGCTGTTTAGGTCAAAAGTTTAATGGCATGGTATAGTGGAAAAGGTGATGGGCTTAAGATCAGAAGACCTGCACTCATATTCCACCCCTGCCACTTGCTTGTTTTGTGGTCTACAGCAAGTCTCCTTATATCTCTGAGCATCAGCGTTTTCAGCTGCAAAAACAGTATTTAATATTTCCTTTACAGCTTTGCTACTCAAAGTGTAGTCCATGGGAACATTTGGGAATGTATTAGGAATACAGATTCTCAGGCCCTGCCAGCCCTACAGAAGCAGAACCTGCATATTTATGAGACCCCAAGGTTGTTTGTATGTATATGAAAGTTTGAGAGACACCTCTCTGTTGTGTGGGTTAAAAGAGAATAATGGGCAGTTTTTATATGTCCATGCCAATATTCATGCCGGGATACTTAGGGATGCTGTCTTCCTGGTCAGTTTGCTCACTTCTTTTGCTGGTCAGAGATTGAACTCTTATCTAGCTCAGTCTATTTCCAGATGCCTTCAGCTACCTCCAAACCCAGGGAGGCCACAGAATGTGGTTGGTTCAGTAGAATCTCCCTCCCCCACCTTTGAAAAACTTTTTCTTTAAAATTTTTAATGTTTTTTATTTATTTCTGAGAGAGGGAGAGAGACACTGTGAGCAGGGGAGGGTCAGAGAGAGGGAGACACAGAACCTGAAGCAGGCTCCAGGCTCTGAGCTGGCTGTCAGCACAGAGCCCGATGCAGGGCTCAAACCCACCAACTGTGAGATCAAGACCTGAGCTGAAGTCAGATGCCCAACCGACTAAGCCACCCAGGCGCCCCATGCCCACCTTTGAAAAACTTGAAGCACATATCCTGCTAATGAGGTAATGGCCTTCTTCATGAAAGAAGTCAGTCATCTGGGTAATTGACAAGTATTCAGTCAAGCTGTCAGTCATGAGGAACCAGTGATTATTAGGCACTGGCAACTCTGGTAATAAGTTAGGGGCAGTTCCCATCCTTAGGAAGCACTACTGCCTAATGGGGGGACCAGTTGGTAAAGAGTTTTTACCCAGTAAGGCTTGTTTAGAGTGCTATAAGAACCCCAAGTGAAGAGGAATTATTAATTCCACTTGGGGGCTGGGGGGTGGCTAGGAAATGAACTTTTTAAGGTCTTAGTTTATTCTACCAGAAATGATTTTTCAATGAGTTCTGATTTCTTGGTTTAGTGGCTTTGTGCTGTTTCCTGTTCTGTTTCTATGGCATTGGTACTGTTCTGATCCACCAGTTTTCTGCATCAGGAGGGACAGATGTTCTCTGAGAGCCAGTTCTATGTTAGGAGCCATCTCAGATGCCATGTGGATTTCCAAGCAGTGAAAAAGACACAGCTTGGCCCAGTGGATCCTACAGTTAAACAGATCTGTGGCTGTTTCAGAGAAGAAAAAGTTACCGCAACTAAATAACCCATATGTTTTTTTTTTCACTGGAGTCTAACAACCATCCTAAGTGTACCTTTCAGGAACTCATGGATAAACTAAAAGATTCAAGGAACTTCTCAGCTAGGGGGAAAGGAGTTATATGGGATGATGAAGTATAGATGGTGGGAGAGAATCAGTGCAGGGAATTCCATCATGAGCCTGCCCTGTTTGATTCCATAAAATGACATTTTTCTGGATTTAGGGTGATAGAGAATCAAGCACCAGGTTGCTTGGGGTACTAGGCCTGGGACTTGGCACAGCCTGCTGAGGAAAGTTTTCTCTCCTTGAACAATCAGGGCAGTTGAGTTTGCTTAGAGCCGGAGGCTCTACAAGTCCCAAAGCAGAAGTTCATCCAGTTCATCAAGTGTGAGGCCTGTTGAATGATCCTGCTCTCAGAAAGCCCATACTCTTGGTAGACAGGAATAATTAAAGTGCAATATTGGCTTTAAACGCCACCCACAGGAGCACCCTAAATGGCATGTGGTAGAGATTTGAAGAAAGTTTAGGGTTGAGATGACAATGTGATCTTTTGTGTTAGTCCTTAAAGGAGAAGGCAGCTATAGGGTGGAGTGGGGTGGGTTGAGAGGGGTGGAAATTGGGTGAGGACACTCATGTTTGGTATTTGACACCACCTCCGATCTAGAGTTATGATGGAAGTTGCAGAAGAACCTCTGTCTGCTTTTATCTAGCTGTGTTGAGTATAGAGTAGTATATTTGAGAAAAGGAAACTAAGGCTTTTGAAATGGATTTGGATATTGTATTATGTATTGTTTAGGGACCTTGATGTTGAGATCCCAAAACTTTTTGGTCTTAGTGCTGTATAGGTAAACATTTGAATTTCATTTTAGATGGTCCCTTTTAAAAGGAGGTAGCTAGAAGCCATCCAAGTTGGAAAGGAAGAAGCGAAAATTATCACTATTTGCAGATGACATGATACTATATATAGAAAACCTTAAAGACTCCACCAAAAAACTTTCAGAACTAATAAATTAATAAAGTTGTGGAATACAAAATTAATCTACAAAAATCTGTTACATTTTTATATTCTAATAAGGAACTATCAGAGAAAACAAGGGGGAAAAAAAGAGAAAACAAGAAAACAGTCTCACTTATAATTGCACCAAACAGAATAAAATAGCCCCCGTGACTGAGTCACCACTGGGGACTCAGCTGCCTCCCCCTTGAGCCCACTTGCTTCCCCCATGCTGTATCCCCCCCACTTTTCCCCCACTCCTTCTCCTACAGGCCTTTTCCACCAAAGAAAAGGAATCACTTTGTATTTCCACTGTCCAGAACCTCCTCTCCTTTGATCCCTATGTTGATGCAAATAGGGTGATGATCTGCCTCCTGCTGGCACTGAGGATTATAAGAATTCAACAGAGAAATGGCAGGAAGACCCTTACTACTGTCTCAGGCATTGTTGACAATTACAATAAAAACTAGTGAAGGTGTTTAAGAAGAAATTTGCCTGTCATTGTACCGTGATTGAGCATCCAGAATATAGAGAAGTCATTCAGCTATAGGGTGGCCAGTGCAAAAATGTATGCCAGGTCCTCCCTCCCTCTTAGAGATTGGACTGGCTAAGGACAATCAGCTGAAGGTTCATGGGTGTTAAGTGCTTTTGGCTCACTGAAGCTTAAGTGAGGATTTCCTCACAATGAGTAGAATTTCCTTTCTGTCCTTTCTTACAAGTTTAAAAATCTTACAGCTTTTTGTAAAGGTGATGATTTGGGGTCTGCTTTTAACTTGGACTAGTTTAAGTCCTATGTGCAATAAACTGAAAAGAGCCACACACACAAAAGAATAAAATACCTAGGAATAAATTTAACCAAGAAGGTGGAAGACCTGTACACTGAAAACTATGAGACACTGATGAAAGAAATGAAAGAAGATACAAATAAATAGAAAGCTATTCCTACTCATAGATTGGAAGAATTAATATTGTATAAATGTCTATACTGCCAAAGCAATCTACAGATTTAATGCAATGGCATTTTTCACAGAACGAGAACAAATAATTCTAAAATTTGTGTGGACCCACAAAACACCTGAATAGCCAGAGCAGTCTTGAGAAAGAACAAAGCCAGAGGCATCACACTTCCTCATTTCGAGCTATACTACAAAGCTGTAGTAATGAAAACAGTGTGGTATGGCATAAAAGACAGGTCAATAGAACAGAATAGAGTCCAGAAATAAACCTACACATATATGGTCAATTAATTTATGACAAAGGAGGCAAGAGTATACAGTGGAAGAAGGGATGGTGTCTTTGGTACATGGGGTTGGGAAAACTGGACAGCTACATGCAAAAGAATTAAATTTAACCACTGTTGATGTCATATACAAAAATTAACCCAGTGAGTTAAAGACTTGCATGTACAACTTGAAATCATAAAATTCTTAGGGGCGTCTGGGTGGTTCAGTTAGTTAAGCGTCCGACTTCAGCTTAGGTCATGAGCTCACGGTTTGTGAGTTTGAGTCTGCTTCAGATTCTGTGTCTCATTCTCTCTCTGCCCCTCTCCCACTTGTGATATGTGTCTCTTTCTCTCAAAAATAAATACATGTAAAAAAAGTTAAGGGGCACCCGGGTGGCTCAGTCAGTTAAGCGTCCAACTTCGGCTCAGGTCATAATCTCATGGTTCGTGGGTTCGAGCCCTGTGTCGGGCTCTGTACTGACAGCTCGGAGCCTGGAGCCTGCTTCCGATTCTATGTCTTTCTCTCTCTGCCCCTCCCTGCCTCAAGCTCTGTCTCTCTCTGTCTCAAAATAAACATTAAAAAAAAATTTTTTTTTTAAAAGAAACCATAAAACTCCTAGAAGGAAACATGGGTGATAAGCTTCTTGACGTTGGTCTTAGCGACGTTTTTTGGGGGGGGTCTGACTCCAAAGGCAAGGACAGCGAAAGCAAAAATAAACAAATGAGACTACATCAAACTAAAACACATCTGTACAGTGAAAGAAGCCATCAACAAAATGAAAAGGCAACCTACTGAATGGGAGAAGATACTTGCAAATCATGTATCTGATAAGGGGTTAATATTCAAAACTATAACAATAAAAATATTTGATAAAAAATGGGACAGAGGATCTGAATAGATATGTTTTTCAAAGAAGGTATATAGGTAGCAATAGGCACTTGAAAGGATACTCAACATCACTCTTCATCAGGGAATGCAAATCAAAACCACAATGAGATATCACCTCACACCTGTTGTAACGGCTATTATCAAAAAGACAAGAAATAACAATTGTTGGTAAGGATGTGAAGAAAAGGGAAGCTTGTGCACTATTGGTGGGGATGTAAATTGGTACAAACACTATGGAAAACAGCATGGAAATTCCTTAGAAAATTAATATAGAACTACCACATCTAGTAATTCCACTTCTGGGTACCTATCTGATGAAAACAAAAACAGTAATTTGAAAAGATATATGGATTTCCTGTGTTTATTGCAGCATTATTTACAATAGCCAAAATGTGGAAACAGCCTAAGTATCCATCAATTGATGAATGGATTAAAGAAGTTGTGGGTATATTTGGAATACTGCTCAGCCATAAAAAAGGAAATCTTGCCATTTATAACAATATGGATGAACCTTGAGGGTACTATGCTAAGTGAAAGAAGTCAGAGAAAGACAAATACTGCATGATTTCACTTGTACGTGGAATACAAAAAACCTAGACTCATAGATCCAGAGAACAGAATGGTGGTTGCCAGAGGGGAGGAGGTTTGGGCGAGCAGTAAAATGGGCTAGGAGATCAGGAGGTACAAACTTTTAGTTATGAAATAAGTCATCAAGTATAATGTACAGCATAGGGAATACAGTCAGTAATATCATTTTAACTCACGACAGTTGGAAACTAGACTTATTATGGTGGTCAGTTTGCAATATATGTAAATGTCATAATGATACAAATGTTAAATCATTATGTTGTACACATGAAACTAATATTGTATGGTTATACTTCAATTTAAAAAATAGGAGTGGCTAGAAACTTTTGCTTTATTCACAAACCCATTTGCTAAGTATGTAATAACTTGAGCTGTGTCCCAGATACTGTCCTAGTTTACTGGGTAAATGCAGGTGAAGACATGTCATTGCCTCCGTGGTGCTTACAGTCTAGCTAGAGTGACAAACAAGTAATCAGTTATAATCAGGGTACAGTGTGATCTGTTCTAGAAGCATATTCAGATTTCAGAGTACAAGATATGCAGTGGAGGGAACTGAAACAGTCTGTGTGTGTTAATTGAATCTACATTTTTATCAAATAGTTATTTTGGAGAATAATAGAATATTACAGTGGGAAGGAACTCAAAATGTGTAAGTGCTTGAAACTTTGAATTAATATAAAAGGTTTCTGAGAAGGAAAACCCAGGAACATGTAAATATATGCATTACTTTTAAAAAGCACTTTATTTGAATCAGAATCCCCTTTGGGGCGACGTAAGAATGGATATATGTTTAACTTGGCTTCGTCATGAAAGACTTACTTCTAGAACACTAAATTTAAAGTACAGCTTATTCTGATAAGTATTACAAATTTGCTTTACAGTTGTCTTATTTCCTACCAAAGAAAGTAGGAATAAACTTGAGAAATGATTTACTGTTTGCATAAGCAGGAACTATAAATTTCTTGTTTATAATCTTTGAAAGGCCTGGTGGTTGTAAGAGCAAAAAATAGACTTTACATGTGTGTAGCTTGGCTGCTATTGTGTAGAGTTTAGAGGGGGAGTTCGTTCTCAGCGAGACTCATTAGGGTGAGGAGTTTGATCAGCTCTTGTCCCCAGAGTTGATTAGACTTTGAAATGTTAACTAACAAGGATGATATTTAAAACTCAAATAATTACAGGCTCTTGGGTGGCTCAGTTAATTGAGCATCAAGTCTTGATTTTGGCTCAGGTCATGATCCCAGGGTTTTGGGATCGAGACCCTTCTCGGGCTCCCGCTGAGCGTGGAGCCTGCTTAAGATTCTCTCTTTCCCTTCCCCTCTCCCTCCTCATGCTCTCTCTCTAAAACAACAAAAAAAAATTTAATTTAAAAATTAAAAAGAACACCTCAAATAATTGCTAGTTTCTTAATTCTCCTTCAAGTATATCAGTTGCTTCCACGTCTCCAGAACATTTTCTCCTTTTAGAATCTTGTACAAGGTCAGTGAAATGTTGCAGATTGCTTGGCAAGTTTGGAGTTAGAAGATTTGGGTTTTGAGTTGTAATGGGCTCTGATAGCCTTCTATGGGATGTCCAAGGAGGGAGCTAGTATCAGCCTGGCATCCAGCTTGTTGTGTTTAGCAGATAGGGCTGCAGAGCTGGTGGCTGCAGACAGCCCTTCTCATGTTTAGATTTTATTTATTTATTATTAAAAAAAAACTTTTTTTTTCTTTTTTTTAACATTTACTTATTTTGGAGGAGGGGGGCAGAGAGAGGGAGACAGAGGATCCAGAGCAGGCTCCACACTGTAAGCATAGAGCCCGAAGTAGGGCTCAAACCCATGAACCTCAAGATCATAATCTGAGCCAAAATCAAGAGTCTGCTGCTTAATGGGCTGAGCCTGAGCCACCCAGGTGCCCCCACACGTTTAGATTTTAGAGGTAATTTTCGAGGTGTAAAGGACAGAGCAGTATGGAAACACCTTATTTTTCTCATTCTAAAAAACCCGTATTTCAAAGTAAAAAAAAATTATTTTCAGGAGAAATAGAAATATCTTCAGAAAATGAAAACATTCCCCTGTCTTTGGGAAATGCCATACACTTTACAGACTTGATCGTGTTTGATTTTTTTTTTTCAACAACCCATGGATTAAGTGGTATTACACCTACACCTACACTAGAGATGAGAAAGCTGACATTCAGCTACGTGAGTCACTGGTCCAATCCAGAAGTCTTGGGGGATCCTGATGTGGGCTGCATTACAGTGGGTTTTGGTATTTTGGGTGTCCGATAGGGCCAGGACTCCATAGCCTTCAGTGCTCATAACTTATCAATAGACAAAATCCTATCTTTGGAAATACATTTTTATGCTGTTCTTTACATAGTGTAAGTTATTCTGCAGGGAAATACTTCACATTTTTATAGGGTTATATATAGGGTTTTTTGAAAGAGAAGCTTTGTAAGATAGGTGGGGCAGGTTGTGATTTTACCTCCATTTTGCAGAGGAGGAAACTAGGACTCAAAGCATAAGTGATTTCTGTAGGAACTGAGTCAAGGCTAGAACTCCAGTCTAGTGTTTTCCTACTATACCATGTACTGTTGTAGCTCCCTGCTATTTTTTTTAATGTTTATTTATTTTTGAGAAAAAGAGCACGAGTAGGGGAGGGACAGAGAGAGAGAGAGAGAGAGGGAGGGAGACACAGAATCTAAAGTATACTTCAGGCTCTGAGCTGTCAGCACAAGAGCCCAGCGCAGGGCTGTAACTCAGGGACCGTGAGATTATGACCTGAGCCGAAGTCGGATGCTTAACTGACTGAGCCACCCAGGCGCCCCCTGGTACCCTGCTATTAATGCTTAATTTTGAATTCTCTTGCCAGCTTTAGCAAGGCAATGTGTCAATAATGGGTGTGGGTCAGGTTGAGGAGGAGGAAGAGGACAAGGTTGGGGTTCCTCAGAATGACTGGCTTATGTTATCCACAGTGAGACTGGTGCCAGAGAGAAAACCAAGAGGAGACTGTTTATATGTGTCTGGAATGGCTTGAGAACCTTTGCTCACTGCATTCATTCACAGTCTGTTACAGCATTAGCATTGTGCATTTCCCAGCCTGGTTTCCATTTCTTTGACCACAACAAGCTCAGTTTCTCAGTGGTTTCTAGAGCAGTGGGTTTTTCAGCCTTGGAACTATTGACATTTTGGACCAGAGAATTTGTGGGAGGAGGGTGCTGTCCTGTGCACTGCAGCATCTTTGACTTCTGCTTGCTAGATGTCCATAGCATTCCTCCTCTAGTTGTGACCAAAAAAAAAAAAAAAAAAAAAAAACCAAAAAACCCATCTTCAAACATTGCTAAATATCCCCTGGGGGACAGAAGCTCCTAGGTTTGAGAACCACTGCTCCAGAGATTGCCTAAGGATGAGAGGTTTTAAAGAGCAGAGCTAAGAGGACCCAGTAAGGGTACTTTTAATCCTACTTGTTGAGGACACCAAGGTCTAGAGATAGGTTACGGCCTCCTGGCTCTGCTTTCTGGGAGTCTGGCTTGGATTGGGACCTAGATCAGAATTCCTCCCTACTCAGGACTCTTTCACCAACCCAGAGGTTTTCAGTCTTCAGGTTGGAGGATGCTTTTCTAATTCCAGAAAAAAAAAAAAATCAAGAATGGTCACGTGATAATGTGTAGTTGTACTTTAGTATTCATTAATTGAGAAAATAAATAATTGCCTTCAACCAGTATTTATTAAATACCCACTATCTGTGTTTCCATCCTAGGATTGTCACGTGAATGGCAGTAGGTCGTCAGGTGGCAGTTGCTTTTATTATTGTGTGAAGCACAGGCATAGGCAGTGCTGGGTAGACACATTTCACAGAGCAGTGTAGTTAGTATAGTGGTAATATGAACCCTATGAGCTCACAACCCATAGGCTGGGAACCAGTTAATGTATTATACCATGAGATTTGAGAGAATAGCAGGCCTGAAACTTGGGGCTTTTCTTGAAACCATGAGCTATTTTTAAACTCAAGAGAAAAATCTCCACAGTCTGTGGAAATACAAAGCCAGTAGGCTACCCAGAGTCCTCAGTGTAGCTCTCTCAACAGCTATACACTAGGGCATTTGTGGTAAAAGAAGAGGCATTTGGCTGGAAACAAGCTTTAAGTTCTTAGCATCAGTTGGTAAATGATGCATTGGTCTGAGGGGAATTTAAAATAATGGCCTTGAACTTGAGAATATGTGTTTCCAAAGCCTCTCATCTTGAAGCACTCAGCTTCTCTGACAAGAAATATTACTCTTATTTCAGAGGTGAGAGGCAGAGAGGCGAGGCCACACAAATGGTCCCTGAAAGAGAGCCGGCTCCTCTCAGGATTAGGACCTGAAACTCTGGTTGGCATCCCAAGATGGGGCTGTTTGTTTCTGTCAGATGATGGTGGGATAAGGAAAAAAAGTTGTTAGATTCAGTTCTGTCCAATTTGGCCAACATTTTAAGTACCCACTGTGAAAGCCTCCATGTGAAGGGACAGTAGGACACAGATGAAGATTTGGGACAGTGGAAGGGGGGTGGGGCCATTTCAGGCTGAAAGAATTGTGGGAACCAAGGTATTCTGTATATGTGGGAGGGGAGGGGAGATGATAGGGGAAGGTTGGGGGGGTAGTGGTGGCTCAGACAGAGTGACAGTTGGAAAGATAGGCTGCAGCCTCCCTGAGGAGGCCCTGGATAATAAACTGAGGAATCTGTTAGGTTCAATTTAGTGAGGCACATACCGAATAGACATTCTGTCTCTTGAGCTGTTTGTGGGGACCAGCAGCCATCTTCCTGCAGCACCCTACTGAAGTTACCCATTGGTAGGCTTTCTACCCATTATTACCTGAGAGATTGAGGTTGGGTAGAGAGTTGTTCCCTTATCAGGGGGGACTCATGGGTCACTACTCTTTTTCTGGTTAACTTTTTCTGGGTTCCCCTTCTGCTTTATCTGAAGGCTGAAACACCCTGGGCAGCTGGGTAGAGACAGAACAGTAACTTTTCTCCACTTGAGAGTATCTCAGGTTATATGCTGAAGGTAGACAGGCAGATCTTCCCTACTTAAACTAGTTTGGCCCAGCCTCATTTATTAATCATGTCCTTGACTACCTCATGTGCATTTCGCTCTGGACTCCTTAACTGGCTTACTCAATTAATTGTGATCTTTGAGATTATTTAATTTTCCTTACATGTTTAGCTTTGATCCCTGAGAGAGGGAGGGAGAGTTTCTTCCCTTGGCTGATGACAAGGACCTCTGTTTCTGAGATCCATACATTTCAAGTTCATCCTGGTCTCTGTCTACTATCCTAGTCACAAAATTCTGAGAACTCACTCTTTTATTCTCTCCTCTTTCCTGAGCTCCCAGTCTCCTGTTTTTCCCCCATTTTCTAGGTGCTCCTTCCATCACCCAGGATGGTCAAGCAGAGCCCTGGGACTTAGAGACACCCCAGTTCTAGTTCTGATTCTGTCAACTAGTGTCTTTGAGCAAGTGCCTTCTCTACTCTGCGCCTTTGTTGAGAAGCAACAATTTGTTGAGAAATCAGCTATTGTTGAGAACAATAAGACGAGAAGATGGATTAAATGAATGCTGAGATTCTTCCTGCTCTAACATTGTCTGAGTCAACAAGTGCTGTATTACAGTAACTCTCCAGAGAACCAGGTGTTGCTCTAAGCAATTTTGCTGCATAAAAAGATGGAGCAGCTTAGTGTTCATTTTGTCCGTTAGCAGCTTGGGTACAAACCTGTTCATTGTAAATGTTGAGGGCAGCCACAAACTGTTTTATAGAATGTGATGGGTGGATTTTTTTGTTTTTTTGTTTTTGTGATTCCCTGGTTCGGGTGCCAGAGCTGAATAATCATTTTTAGCTGTTCCCATGAGCCTCTGTCCAGGTGAGCAGCACAGTTGCCGGAGGGCATCTCTCCTAGTGTCTGAGCCTCCTTTGGATCAGTAGTCTGCCTCTGACTTGACTGCTAGTCTTTTGGCAAATCAGAGGCACACATTTCTTCTGGGGCTGAGCAGGCTTAAGCCCTGCTGGACAAAAACCCAGGAGTGACCAGTTAAACATACTGAGGATGCTTCCTTGTAGTAGGACTTGACCACCTCACCAACCCACAGGATTGGGCCACAGGATACACAGGAGTTGTTTCCTTTGTGAAGGGAGTGGAGAAAAGAACCAGCTGCTCAGGACTGGCCTTACTGGAGTCATTTTATTTAAATCTGCTTTTGAGGATGGTGATGGAAGATGATGCTGTATATCTTGGGAAGAACAATGGGCTTCTCTGAAAAGACCTGAGCTTGGTGTAAATCCTAGCACCACCTTGAACAGCTAAGCCTCTTAAAAATAAGGAAGCCATTTACCCACCGGGTTCTTTAAAACCTCAAGGCCCTACTAGTGCCCATTAAAGACCATGGTCTCCCTTTTACTAACTTTCATAGTACCTTCATGTATCCTAAGCAGCTCTGGAAAAATCACACAACTTTAGAGTTCATCTTGCCCATATAGAGGGAGATCCCAGGCTCAGAGAGGTTAGGTGGGCTGTTAAAAGTGACACAGTTCAGGGTACCTGGTGGCTCAGTTGGTTAAGTGACCGACTCTTGGTATCGGCTTAGGTCATGATCTCACTGTTCGTGAGTTTGAGCCCCACATTGGGCTCTGTGCTAGCAGTGCAAAGCCTGCTTGAGATTCTCTCTTTGCCCACTACCTCCCCTCCCAAATAAATAAACGTTAAAAAAAAAAATAAGATAAAAATTCACACAGCTCCTGAAGACAAACCTGAGACTAGAATCCCTGACTCTTATCTTATTCTGATGAGTTCTGCTGCTTCACTTCTTCTCAACAGACTCTGGGGTGGTCTTTTGCCAGAATGGCTTTGAAAATAGAATTAAAGTTGCCATGCAGAAGACCAGCTGACGGGAGAGATGGAGCAAACAGTTGCTATTTTAGGGAGTGGTTTTCTTTTGAGTTATAACTGGCTGTTGGCGGTTTGGCAGGATAGCACAGCCCCGGTGGAGGCTCATAAACCTCAGGGTCTTGTTATTGCTACCTTCCTGACTTTGTGTAACCAGGCTGTCTTTCCCTGCCTTCCAAGAACCTATCCAAGGGATCAGAATATCCCTACTTTTAACCCCTTTTACAGGAGGTTAAAATCCTCTGGGGAGGATTAGGAAGTTTATAAAGAGACCTAGGAAAAAACTGGCATACAAATGGCAATTTTTGGTGCTTCTTGATTTTTTTTCTTTTTTTATTAATGTGTATTTTGTTTACAGTAAAGCAGACAAGTCTTAAGTGTATAGCTCAATGTTTTTTTGCAGATGTATATACCCATGTAATCAGTTGCCGTCGATCAAGACCTAGAACATTTCTGACACTTCAGCAGTCTTGAAGATTTTTATAGCAGTTTAAGGACTTGAGAGAACAGCATTTGTTTACTCTAGCCCCCTTAAGAATCTCAGAGGCATTATATTATCCTTCTGTTACTCATTCAGTATGGTTCCCAAACACCTAGTAGTGCAGGCTGCTGTGCTAGGTATTGCTGGGGGTTCAGAAATGAATAATTGTTGGCCTGTCGTAAGCTCACAACCCATCAGGAATTATGACGAGGATCCAATGGAGAAAGTGAGAAGCGGCTTGAAGGAAAGAGGCTGCATCTGGCTGGGAGAGGAGACTGTATGTATTTATATAGCCACAGAATTTTCTCCAGTCCTCTCAGTGTTCATAAATATAGGAAAGGAGCCAGATTTTAGATTTTCAGTCCCTTCTCAGCCAGTTCTTTGCATTTTCAGACCATATTGGGTACTTTGGAGAGGTATAGGCCCAGCTGAAAATCTGCCTCTCTGGGTGTTTTCTCAGCCCTGTTGCCTCTGCTGGAGACAACTTGGACAATAAGGAAGAGAAAAAAAACAAGGCACTCCTCACCTTCTTTGTCTGCCCTGACGTAGGGCTTGATCCCATGACCATGAGATCATGACCTGAGCCTAAATTAAATTAATAGTCTGGATGCTTGGGGCGCCTGGGTGGCTCAGTCGGTTGAACATCTGACTTCCACTCAGGTCATGATCTCACGGTTGATGAGTCTGAGCCCCGCATCGGGCTCTGTGATGACAGCTTAGAGCCTGGAGCCTGCTTCATTGTCTCCCTCTCTTTCTGCTCCTCCTCCGCTCATGCTCTGTCTCTCACTGTCTCAAAAATAAACAAACATTAAAAAAAAAAAAAGAGTCGGACACTTAACCGACTGAGTTACCCAGATGCCCCAAACCATAAGTCTTTTGTGAGTTAATTTTGGTCTGAATTTCTGTACCTACGTTGGTCAAATAGTTTAATACATAGAATTTTCTGTGTCTTAAGTGAAAAGAGACTCAAGAATGACTTTTCTCATCTGTTTTCATGTATGAGAAACAAGTTCTTGTTTTATTTTGTTTTAAATGCTAAAAAAGGCATATGGCTCTGTGGTTGGTAGGAGGGAAGAAGACCATGTCTAAGCAGATGCAAGGTGATTCCTTTCTTGAGAGAAAGTTCTCCCAAGGTAGTAAAGACCAGTACCTAAGATAGGATTAATAAGATAACAGCCTGGGACTTCTGAACAAGGCAGTGCTTTACCTCAGTACATGTGTAAATAGGAAAGAAAGAAGGGCACATGACTTAGCTTGGCTGAACCTTGTTCCAGTTCTGATGAATTACTGTGTCTTGGAATCATAAGAGGCTTAGATCATTTGGGTCCATTCCCCATCTCCATTTTACAGATGAGGAAACTAAGACTTTGACTTGGTCAGGGCTGGAACCAGAACTAGGTCTCGTGTCTAGTGAGTACAGAGATGTTCTGGAGGAGTGCTCGGCAGGATTTCGAAGGAAGCATGGCTGGGAGAGGGTAGGGGCGAGGTGGAGGGGGGGTGAATGGACAGGAGCCCTGGATGGTCCCCCCAACAGCGGAAGCAGGAGAACCAGAATGCTGCGAGAGGGAGAGGTGAGAGTATCTCCTCTGGGGGAGACTCTGAGGCTGTCAGTCATCTGAGGGGTGCCCTGGGATCACCATAGCAAGGGGCTGCGGGGGCTGCTGTGGCCAGGACTAAGTACCGTGAGTTGCTGGACAATCTTTGGCATTTGTCCTCGTTCTCTTTTTGTTTTCCGTTTGACCACTGGGGGACCCCTGAGGTACTGCTTTCCTTGGTAGGAAGCCTGCTGTTCTAACATTCCTTTCTTTACATTCTTTTCTAAATAATCCAGTTACAATCTGTCACTGTTGTGTATTATTCAAGGGAATAGATATTATCTTCCCTGTATTTTGGTTTCTGATAATTCTATGCAGTTTGGAGTTAGTTCTCTAGTTTTATTATTTTCACATATATATGGTTATAAACTACAGTGTTCAATGGGAAGACGAGATAGCAAATTCATGATCTGGGATGTGTGTGTGTAAAAATCTGTATTTATATCTGTAATGTATATATTACTTGATGTCTGCCATCAAGATTAACTATTTGGCCTCATCTGTAGAATAGGAGTAATAATCATAATAAGGGCTCTGAAGTCAGACAAACTGGATTTGTATTTAGGCTCTGTTACTTAAGTGAATGTGATTTTGGGGAAATTACTTAGCTTTCTGAGCCTCTGTTTCCATTCTTTTGCTATTGAAGGAGAAGGGGATGGAGATTTATTAAGCATCTACTATGAGATATTGTACTACAGAAGTGCCTTGCATGTGCTGCCTTGTTTTCCTTGTAGTGGTCCAATGAGATACAGACGTTATTATCCTTAGTTTATACATATGGACACTGAGTCTTAGAAAGGTTAAGTGACTTGCCCATGTTTTCCCAATTAAAAGTCTTGGGGAAACCTTTTGGGAATGACTGTCACTGTACTTCCCGAAATGGGATTTTTTTTTCATATGGACTCTGATTCAGTTAATGTTTGCCGAACCTTTTTTAGGTGATAGGGATTATAGTTAATACCAGGATTATTTTATTGTCTTATCACCATTTTATAAATGACGAAATTAAAGCTCAAGGCTCATCCAAGATTACCCAGATTATAGATGACAGAGCCAGGATATGGACCCAAATCTGCCTGACTCCCACCTCATGGTACCTCAGGATTACCTGACTGTGGCCTAGTTGTTTATAGCAGTTGTTGACAAAAATGAATTTCATTTCAGCATAGGAATTTGGCTAACCCCAGGAAATTAATTACAATGAGATTTGACCTGAGTCACAAAATAATAAAAGGTATTAAAGGAGGAGTAGGGGTGCCTGGGTGGCTCAGTCAGTTAAGTATCCGACTTCGACTCAGGTCATGATCTTGTGGTTCACGAGTTTTGAACCCTGTGTCGAGCTCTGTGCTGACAGCTCAAAGCCTGTGTGTCTCCCTCTTTCTTTGCCCCTCCCCTGTTTGCACTATGTCTCTCTCTCAAAAATAAATAAAACATTTAAAAATTTAAAGAAAAAAAAGGAGGAGTAGATTAGGAAGGGGATCTTCCTAGCCATTATTAGCATGCTGCTCAGAAGCTTTGCAAAGAACAGAAACGGAGAGGGGCGCCTGGGTGGCTTAGTCGGTTAAGCGTCCGACTTTCGCTTAGGTCATGATCTCGCGGTTCGTGGGTTCGTGCCCCGCTTTGGGCTCTGTGCTGACTGCCAGCTCAGAGCCTGGAGCCTGTTTCAGTCTGTGACTCCCTCTCTCTCTGACCCTCCCCTGCTCGTGCTGTCTCTCTCTCTCCTAGAAATAAATAAAACATTTAAAAAAATAAATAAATAAAAAAGAACAGAAACGGAGAACTATATTCCCTGGAGGTAGGAGCCAAGAACAGATTCATTATTTGTTTTCTCCTTGACCCTGGGGGGTAGGCCAGTGGGTGTCTTGTGATTTCATAAATAGTGAGGACTGGCAAGGATAAAAGTCTCATTAAAGCTCTCTCCCAACCTTATAAGGATCTCAGGCTGTTGTTGGGGTGTCTAGTCCATTGAGATAGTTTAAAAACTTTTTTAGTAGCCAGACTTGTTCAAATCAACTTTTAGGTGTAGAATGATGGCAAGTCCTTGGTCAGTTTTTAAGTGACTGACCAGACCATAGGCATTGGTTCGTCCTCATTCATTCAAATGACACATGGGCTTGAAGAGCTTATCTATGCCAGGGACTGTTCCCAGAAGCTTCACTGCACTAAGGGGATGTCAGTTACAGTACAGTTTGGTACTTTGAGGTAGTCTTCAGCAAGGAGAGATTCAGGATCCAGGAGAAGTGTCCTCACTTGGCCTGGGGAGAGGAGGGTGATTAAGAAGCTGCTGCCCGGACAGCCCTGCAAGACCAGTGGGAACAAGCCAGATGAAGAGTGAGATGGGCATTTGAGGAGAGCTGGAAGCCTGAGGAGGCTGCAAAGAGTGAAAGCCAGTACAGGGTTTTCTAGGCAGGGGAGTGGAATGTTAAAGTCTGTGTTTGGAAAGACCACTGGTTAAAAAAAAAAGAAGAAGAAGAGAAAAAGAGAAGAAAGACCATTGGTGACAGGTGGTAGCTCCTACCCGTATCCGTATACATTCTCTCCTCTCACTGCCTTCCCCCAGTTCATAGAGCTCAACTCACAACCTTGTGAGCAAGTATGCAATATAATCCCTCTGCCCCCAAGAACACACACTCAACACAGAGTTCTCCCCTGGACACAGTCCTCTTGCTCTTGGGCCCTGATTGCTCCAGTTGTAGGAAGGGGCCTTCCCTTGTTGTGCTGAAGGTTTAGGGCTTAGGCTGAAGATTTGTGGGCAGAGGCTTTTCAAGCCTTTATGGAGGGAGAAGCTGAAGCTCTTTTCCATGTTTCAGCCTTGATCCGTGTCTGCCAGAATTGGGAGGGGTGGTAAATAGCTAAGGGAGAAGAGGTAGAATTGTTAATCACCTAGCTCCTCAGTCAGGGAGGGTGAATGTTGAAATAAGAGGTAAGTTCCCCCAGAGGTGTGAGAGTGCGTATGTGTGTGTAAACAGGACTTTAGCTACACTCCAACCTAATCCCCCTGACCCAGGTGGACAGGCAGGGTACATGTAGAAGGAGAAATGACCCTGTCCTCTAGAGATGTCCTTTTTTTTTTTTTTCTTTAAAAAAATTTTTTTTTCTAATGTTTCTTATTTATTTCTGAGAGAGAGAGAGACAGTGTGAGCAGGGGAGGGTCAGAGAGAGAGGGAGACACAGAATCTGAAACAGGCTGCAGGCTCTGAGCTAGCTGTCAGCACAGAGCCCGATGCGGGGCTCGAACCCATGGACCTTGAGATCATGACCTGAGCCGAAGTTGGATGCTTAACCAACTGAGCCACCCAGGCGCCCCTAGAGATGCCCTTTTGCTCCTCTCTTTTTTTGCCCTGAGATCCTCAGAACCTCTGCTGTATGTGTCTCTCTACCGTGAGCCAGGATCTATGACTGGGAAGAAAAAGGAAGAGGGAGGTTCTTCTCTGATTCTGGGGTAAACAACCCAGCACAAATGTTGCAGAAAGTAGAGAATAGCAAGAAGAAAATATCAGTTCTGTTATTTTCTTGGAGGCAGGAATATTTGTACAGAGGTTACTGCAGGGGTAAAAGCAGTCATGAAGGAAGTTGGGGGTACCAGAGCTAGGAGATGGAAATAGGAAGGAAGCGTAGACCTCCAAATTTGGTGGGCCATTCAAGAACTCCTAATGGATCCTCATCTGGAGACCCTGGCTTTGGGAATGTTTGTCTCCCTTTTCTCAAGCTCCTTCGTTTTTTATTCTTTGGGAGATCATGGGCCTTTTTCAAAACCCAGTAAGTGCTGTTTCCTCCCAGAACCACACATACAATGCATGTGAAATTTTGCAGGTTGTGGTGGGGATCCCGGACCCCCGGTTGAGAGTCCAGCTTCTCTGCTGTTTTTCTGATATTGCCAGTTTGGTTTTATTTGGGGGTGATAAAATGCCAACTCATACCGACTTACTTTGCGGAAGGAGGACTTATTGACACATGACTGTGGGAAAGGGCAGGGCGGAGCTGGTCTCTCTTACGGCATGTTGACTCATTCTTACTGACTTCCTTATGAGCCTGGGCCAGGGCTGCCAGCTGCTCTGGCTTACAGCTTTGGATCCTGGCAGGGAAAGTGTCACTACCTCCCTCCACTCTCATTTCTCTCCTCTGAAATCTCCTAGCAAATTCCAGAGGAGGAATCTGATTGGCTGCTTGGGTTATGTACTTGACTAATCACAGCAGTGGGGGGAGGGGGCTTGTTCTGTGACTAAGCTTGGATCATAAGCCTATTCCCCTACATGGCCAACAAGGCAGGTTTGTTTGTAGAGGCTTGGGGTTTGAGGAAGTTGGGCCTCAGGAAACAATTGCCCCTGCACTTTTCTCCTCCTCCCTAGTAGAGCTCATTGCTCCTGCTCGTTCATTCTGTCTCAGAGCCAGCAGGGTTTGTGGGGGCTTGTGGGGAAGAACTAGAGACCTGTGTTCTGGTCATAGGCCCACCTTCCACCAGGGTTTCACTGAACACACACTCTTCTTGAGCCTCCCTGAGTCTCAGTTTCCCCCTCTGTGCAAACAAGGTTGGATTTATTCTCTAGAAGGGTGTTTGTCCAGCCATCCATCCCTCACAGAACACCTACTATGTGCTGAGAATACAGACTGAGATGGAGAGACAAGTCCCCTCCTCCCAGAGTTCACATTCTTACAGTGTGAAAATAGAGCTATGCGTTAGGGTTCCAGGACACCAAGGTTCTGTGCCCCTATTTTTTGTGGACCCAGGCAAAACCATCTTTCCCAGAAAAGCATCAGCTTACTGTAGTTCCTCGTGCCCTCCATTCTTTGGAAGCTGCCATTTGGGCAGGGAGGGTGATTTGTCTCTATCCACTTCATCATGTCTCTTCGATTCTAAAAAGAGAAAACACTAGTACGGTTTTCCCTCTTGCTTTGGAAAAATACTTCCTAGTGTTTTTCTGTTGGCATTTCCCCCTCCCCACTTCCCCACGATCGGCATCAGCCCCCAGACCGCTGTTGTCATCTCAGTTGCCAGGGTGCTTTCCTGCTTGTTCAGGCAGAGGGGGCTTTTGTTGGCATGAATTCAGCTGGAAGCAGGGGAAGAAAAGCCATTTGGAAAAGAAACATTTCATCCTAGCCTGGGAACGGAAACCAAGGGCAGGCTCTGCTTTTCCCTCTGTCCCAGCCAAGAACCTGATCACTCAAGTGAGGCAGGCTAAGAGCATACAGCCTGGGACCTGATGGGTGCGAGAAGGAGTGCGGCAGTGCCTTTACTCCACTCGTGGGACCAGACCACAGCTCCAGTGCCAGGCATCGTTAGGTTGTTCTTAATACATGTTTGCTGTTTTAAATATAAGTGTCTTAGGGCGCCTGGGTGGCTGGGTTGGTTAAGCATCTGACTTCGGCTCAGGTCATAATCTCATGGTTCATGGGTTTGAGCCACTTGTCGGGCTCTGTGCTGACAGCTCAGAGCCTGCAGACTGCTTCAGATTCTGTGTCTCCCTCTCTGCCCCTCCCCTGCTTGTGCGCTCTCTCTCTCTCTCAAAAATAAACATAAATTTAAAAACATTTTTTTGTCTTAATAAAAAAATAAATATAAGTGTCTTTTCATGTCTGGGGATAGGGCAGAAATTGGCTGTTTTATTTAAGTTACTTTTTTGTTTGTTTTGATTACATAGTCATGTAAGTGGTACATTATTTTAGTTATTTTTTAAAGCTTTTGACATTCCTTTAAGTTTATTTATTTTTGAGAGCGGGAGAGAGTGAGCAGGGGAGGGACAGAGAGAGGGAGAGAAAGAATCCCAAGCAGGCCCCGCACTGCCAACATGGAGCCTGACGTAGGGCTCAAACCCACAAACCGTGAGATAATGACCTGAGCTGAAATCAAGAGTTGGACACTTAACCAACTGAGCCTCCCGGCACCCTCGTATGTAATTTTAACAGTGCCTTCTCAGGGCACCTTTCCTGTCTCCTCTTTTCTCCCCTGAGTCAGTCACTAGTCTCTCTGAGAAATGGCATCTCCACCACCTCATTGCCCCAGCCAGAACGTGGGGGTTGTTCTTAACTGTGCTTTTCCTCATTTCCTTCCCCTATACATTCAAACAGAGGATACAGACCAAGGTCTTCCCTCTTGATACCTCTCAAGTTTGTTTGTTTTGAGACGCGTGAGCAGGGGAGGGTCAGAGAGAGAGAGACACACACACAGAATCAAAGCAGGCTCCAGGCTCTGAGCTAGCCATCAGCACAGAGCCCAACGCAGGGCTCCAACCCACAAACCCTGTGATCATGACCTGAGCCAAAGTCGGACGCTTAACCAACTGAGCCACCCAGGCGCCCCTCAAGTTTATCTTCTCCTGGTCAGTCCCTCCACTGTGGCCTTAGTTGAGGCCCTTAAAATTAAAACTCTGTGGATTATTGCAGTGGTTACCAGTCCTTTCTCCTCACAGCAGCCAGAGGGATCTTTCTGAAATGCAAATCTTATCACACCCCTGTCCTGCTTAGAATCTTTCAATGGCTTCCCTCTAATCCTGGGATAAAGTCTAGCAGCTCCTTAACAAGACATACAAGTTTGTTCTTGAATTTCTCTCTTGAGCTTTTATCTTTTCTTGCTACCTTCTTCATGCCTTTTTGTTCCTCCTGCCTGGGATATATTTCTCTTGTCTATCTTTTATCATCCTTTTTTTTAATCTATTTTTTTAGGTAGGCTCCACACCCAACATGGGGCTTGAACTCATGACCCTGGGATCAAGAGTCAGATGCTCTGCTGACTTAGCCAGCCAGGTGCCCCCTATCTTATCATCCTTTAAAGCGTGTGATAACTGCAGAGGTTAGGTTCCTCTTCTCTGGGCTCCCATAGTGCCCTATGCTTACCTCAGTCATTATATCACATTGTCCATCTCTTTGCTGGTTTGTGAACTCCTTCAACTTTGGGGCTGTGTCATTTTTTGTTCCTGGTAGCAAAGTGTTACAAGCAAAGTATAATTCCTGATATAGTAGAAGGAGCTTGGATTTGGGTTATTCAAGGAATTCATCAATCTGAGTTTTCAAATTTATTAGCATGACGTTGTACATCATACCCCCTTTCAGCATCTGTGAAATCAGTAGTGATGTCACATCATTCCTGATATTAGCAATTTTTCTTCCTGATCATTCTAGCTAGAAGTTCAATTTTATTGATCAAAGAACCAGATTTTTTTTTAATGTTTATTTATTTTTGAGAGAGAGAGAGCGAGCACAAGTGGGGGAGGGGCAGATAGAGAGGGGGTCACAGAATCTGAAGCAGGCTCCAGACTCTAAGCCATCAGCACAGAGCCCAGTGTGGGGCTAGAACTCTCAAGCTGTAAGATGATGACCTGAGCTAAAGTCAGATGCTTAACAAACTAAGTCAGCCAGGCACCCCAAGAACAGGATTTTTATTTAATTGATATCTATTTTTATTTCATTGTTGCTGTTTTGTTTTATTTTTTATTTTGTTATCCTTTATTGATATAATTGACATATTAGTTTCAAGTATACAACATATTTGATTTGATATATGTATATATTGCAAAATGATCACCATAAGTCTAGTTAACATATATCTGTTTTCTATTTTATTGATTTTCATTTTGTTTTTTTGTTTTTTTTTAAAATTTTTTTTTTAATGTTTTTATTTATTTCTAGGAGAGAGAGAGAGAGAGACAGCATGAGCAGGGGAGGGTCAGAGAGAGAGGGAGTCACAGACTGAAACAGGCTCCAGGCTCTGAGCTGGCAGTCAGCACAGAGCCCGACGCGGGGCTCGAACCCACGAACCGCGAGATCATGACCTAAGCGAAAGTCGGACGCTTAACCGACTAAGCCACCCAGGCGCCCCATGTTGATTTTCATTTTGATTCTCATTTCCTTTCTTCTGCAAAATTTAGCCTTTATTCTTTTTCTAGTTTCTCTAAGGTGGAAGCTGAGGTCACTGATTTGAGGTCTTTCTTCTTTTCTAATATAAGCATTTAGTGCTGTAAAATTTTCCCCTAAGTATTGCTTTAAGTGGCATCCCACAAATCTTGATATATTAGCTTTTCATTTTCATTTGTTTCAAAATACTTTTTAAAAAATATTTATTTATTTATTTTGAGAGAGAGTGTGTGTGCACACAAGCCAGGGAGGGACAGAGAGAGAGGGAGAGAGAGAGAATCCCAAGCAGGTTCTATGCTATAAGCACAGACCCCAACATGAGGCTCGAGCCCAACATGAGGCTCAAGCCCATGAACCATGAGATCATAACCTGAGCCAAAATCAAGAGTCGGAAGCTTAACCAACTGAGCCACCCAGGCACCTCAAAATACTTTCTAATTTCTCATTCCTTTTTGACCTTTGAGTTATTTAGCAATATGTTAGTTTTCAAATATTTGGGGAATTTTCCTGAGATCTTCTGTTTGTGATTTCTAATTTAACTTTATTGTGGTTAGAAAACATACTTTGTATGACTTGATTTTCTGATTTAACTTCTAAATTTATTGAGCTTTTAATTCCTTTTAAATCTATTGAACTTTGTATTATGGCCTAGAATGAGCTTCATATTGCTAAATGTTCCGTGTACACATGAACAGAATGAGTATTCTGCTGTTGGTGGTGAAATTTTCTACAGATGTCAGTTAGGTCAAGTTTACTACTGATTTTTTTTTGAGCTGTTCAAAACTTCTGTATCCTCACTGATTTCCTGTCTATCAGTTGTCAAAGAAGGGTATCGAAATCTGACTAATGGTGGATTTATTTCTCCTTGTAATTTTATCCATTTTTGCTTCATGTATTTTAAAATTCTATTATTAGGTCTATAAATGTTTCTAATTGTTGTATCCTCCTGATAATTGAACTCTTTATGATTATGAGATGACCTTCTTTGTTCCTGGTAATATTCTTTGCTCTGAAATCTATTTTGGTATATTAATTAATATATCCATTCCAGCTTTCTTTTGAGTAGGGTAACCTTGGTATATATCTTTTTCCATCCTTTTACTTTTTTTTTTTTTTTAACTTACATCCAAGTTATTTCGCATATAGTGCAATAATGATTTCAGGAAGAATCCAGTGATTCATCCCTTACATGTAACATCCAGGGCTCATCTCAACAAGTGTCTTCCTCAATTCCCCTTGCCCATTTAGCCCATCCCCCCACCCACAAGCCCTCCAGCAACCCTCAGTTTGTTCTCTATATTTTAGAGTCTCTTTGATTTATCCTCCTCCCTGTTTTTGTTATTTTTGCTTCCCTTCCCTTATGTTCATCTGTTTTGTATCTTAAATTCCACATATGAGTGAAGTCATATGAAATTTGTGTTTCCCTGACTAATTTCGATTAGCATACTGCACTCTAGTTCCATCCACATTGTTGCAAATGGCAAGATTTCATTCTTTTCAATTGCCAAGTAATACTCCATTGTATATGTATACCACATCTTCTTTATCCATTCATCTGTTGATGGCTATTTGAGCTCTTTCCATACTTTGACTATTGTCAGTAGGGCTGCTATAAACATTGGGGTGCAGGGGTGCCTGAGTGGCTCAGTCGGTTAAGTGTCCAACTTCGGCTCAGGTCATGATCTCGCGGTTTTTGAGTTCGAGCCCCACGTCGGGCTCTGTGCTGACAGCTCAGAGCCTGGAGCCTGCTTCATATCCTGTGTCTCCTTCTCTTTCCGTCCCTCCCCTGCTCATGTGCTGTCTCTGTCTCTCAATAATAAAAAAAAAAAAAGTTAAAAATTAAAAAAACATTGGTGTGCATGTGCCCCTTTAAAAGAGCACACCTGTATCCTTTGGATAAATACCTAGTGTAACTGCTGGGTCGTAGGGTAATTCTATTTTTAATTTTTTTAGGATCTATCCTTTTACTTTTAACCTATTTATCTTGGTGTTTGAAATACATTTTTTGTAGTCAGCATATAGTTGGATTTTTAATCAATAACATCTGCCTTTTATTTATTTGTTTTTTTACATTAAACTTTTTTATTTATTTATTTTTTAAATGTTTATTTTTGAGAGAGAGTGTGCACGCACAAGCAGGGGAGGGGCATAGAGACAGTGGGACATAGGATCTGAAGCAGGCTCTGTGCTGACAGCAAATAGCCCAACGTGGGGCTCGAACCCCATGAACTGTGAGATCATGACTGAGGAAGGCAGTACTTAACTTACTGAGCCACCCTGGTGCGCTATTGTTTATTTTATTTATTTATTTTAAATGTTTATTTATTTTTGAGTGTGAGTGAGGGACAGGCAGAGAGGGAGGGGAAGAAGATTGGAAGTGGGCTCTGCGCTGACAGCAGGGAGCCTGATGTGGGGCTCAAACTCATAAACTGTGAGATCATGACCTGAGCCGAAGTCAGATGCTCAGCCGATTGAGCCACCCAGGTGCCCCCCTCCATTGTTTATTTGAGAGAAAGAGAGAGAATGGAGGAAAGGACAGAGGGAGAGAAAGAGAGTCTAATTCCCACTGAGCATGGAGCCCAACATGGGGCTCAATCCCAAAACCCTGGGATCATGACCTGAGCTGAAATCAAGAGTCAGACGTTCAGCTGACTGAGCCACCCAGGCACCCCAACTTCTGCCTTTTAATTGAGGCATTTAAAAAGTTACATTTTATGGATCAAGAAGATGTGGTTTATCTATACCATGGAATACTACATGGCAATGAGAAAGAATGAAATCTGGCCATGTGTAGCAACATGGATGGACCTTGAGGGTGTTATGCTGAGCGAACTAAGTCAGGCAGAGAAGGACAAATATCATATGTTTGCACGTATAGGAGGATTAGGAGGAACTTGACGGAGGATCAAGGGGGAGAAGAAGGGGGGAAATGGTGGGGGAAAGGGAGAGAGGCAAACCATGAGAGACTCTTGAATGCTGACAAAAACTGAGGACTGATGGATGTGGGGGGGAGCGGGGGAGGGGCATGGAGGAGGGCACTTTGGGGATGAGCACTGAGTGTTATGTGGAAACTAATTTGACAATAAACTATTTGTAAAAAAAAAAAAAGTTACATTTTATGTGATTATTGATATGGCTATATATAAATGTCATCTTGCTCTTTTTAAAAATTTATTTCATCTGTTCTTTGCTCCCATTTTTTCTCTTGATTCCATTTGTCTCCTTTGTTGGCTTATTAGCTGTAATTCTTTGTTATTTTTAATATTTACTTTAGAGTTTATAATATACACCTATGACTTATTATATTTTACTTTCAAGTGATACTGTCATCTTACATATAGTACCTGAACCATACAGTGGTATACTCTCACTTCTCCCAGGCTTATGTGCTACTGCTGTCATGTTTTACTTTTACATATGTTATAGACCCCACACTACATTATTTTGTTTGTTTGTGTAAAGAGATTTAAATAATTAAAAAGTGGGGTTCCTGGCTGCTCAGTTGGTGGAATGTACGGCTCTTGATCTCAGGGTTGTGGGTTTGAGCCCCACATTGGGTGTAGAGATTACTTAATACAATCTTTTAAAATTAATTAATCAACTAAAAAGCTTTATATGTTTATCCATGTATTTATCCTTTCTGGTGCTCCTCATACCTCTGTGTAGAGCTATATTTTCATCTGGTATCATTTTCCTTCTGCCTAATTTGATTGGATGTCAAATGGAAATTTTACCTTACGGGGTATTGGGTATTTCTGTATTCCTATAAATATTCTTTTTTTTTTTAAATATCTTTTTTTAAAAGACTTTTCTTTTAATGTTTATTTATTATTAATTAATTAATTTGTTTATTTTAAATTTTTTAAAGTGCTTTAATTTATTTCTGAGAGAGAGAGAGACAGCGTGAGCAGGGGAGGGTCAGAGAGAGAGGGAGACACAGAATCCGAAACAGGCTCCAGGCTCTGAGCTGGCTGTCAGCACAGAGCCCAATGCGGAGCTTGAACCTACAAACCGCGAGATCATGACCTGAGCCGAAGTCGGCGCTTAACTGACTGAGCCACCCAGGTGCCCCAATGTTTATTTATTTTTGAGAGAGAGAGAGGGAGGGAGAGCGAGCAGAGGAGGGGCCCTGCCTGTGTTTTCTCTCCCTGCACAGAGGCCTAGGAAATCTCAAAGCAATAAACTAGGGCAGTTGTCACCTAGTTTATTTCCCATTTCTCAGAGATCACTGACCTTTTTTTTACCTGATGCCCTGCATCTTGAAAATCATTGTTTCATTTTGCTTAGGTAGGAGGATAAGTTCAGTCCCTACCATTTTATCTTGGCTAGAAGCAGGAGGGATATGGATTTGAATCCTGAATTGCCAGTTAGTCACAAGCATTGAGAGGTTAAGAAGTTACTTAACCTCTCCAGCCTTAAATCTCCTCATCTATAAATGGACTAATAAGACTAATTCCTTATTGTGCAGGTTAAGTGAAGGAATAAAGTACAAGGCTCTGAACAGGTGTTAGCTCAGGTATATGTGTAAAGAATTCAGGATCAAGGTTAAGGTCCATCCACTCATTTGGAATTGGGAAGAGGAGAAAAAGGATCCAGAAAAACCCAAGAATAAATTATGGGGGCCAGGGACCCAGATTCTAGGGCATCTTTTTTTTTTTTTTTTTTAAGTTTATTTATATTTATTTAGAGAGAGAGAGTGGGTAAGGGACAGAGAGAAAGAGAGAATCTTAAGCAGCACAGAGCCTGATGTGGATCTTGAACTCATGAAGCGTGACATCATGACCTGAGCCAAAATCCAGAGTCAGATGCTTAACCAGGCGTCCCTCTAGGGTATATTCTAAGACTGACAGGAGAGAGGCATTTTAGAGAGAGGAAGTCAGCAGTGCCAGAACTTATAAAGAAATGGAGAGTGAGGGCTTCTGGTTTTACATCCTAGCTGTAATTACCTTTTCTCCCTGAATGACATATATGAATGACATTTGTGGCTAGTGTTGGGTATGAATGCTGACTTCCTCTCCCCAGCTGGAGCAGCTGAGTTCAGAGGCCAGAAGGAGTCTCTGATTTTTCTAACACAGTTTGTGAAACCAGTTAAAAGAGATTCTGCTAATTTTATTGGACAGGAAAAACTTGATTATGCAGAAAACTCAGGAAATGGAGTGTATTGATGTTAATTACATTTTCAAGATCACACAGGGTCAATCAGTAAAAGCCTTTGTATTTGTTTTAATCACTTACTGGAAATTTCAGAACTGTATAGGTTCCTATATTGTTAGAGCTGGAGGAACACCTTAGAAGGAGCATCTAATCCATCCTTCTTATGTCCTTGATGAGGAGTCTGAGCCCTAAAAGGGGCATTGCTCAGGGACATAATTTGATCATGACAGATTCAGATCTAGAAGCTAGATCCAGGATCACAGGACCTATGGTCCAGGTTCTGCCTAGACATAAGTCTCCCCAAGAGTAGTGGAAAGAGCACTGTTCCAGGGAACAGGGAACCCGGCTTGGATTCTTCCTTAGCCATTACCTCTAACTCTGTGACTTTGAACAACTTGTTGAACCTTTGGCTGCCTGTCTTTACATTGCGAATAACCTTAACTGCCTGAAGGTAAGGGATTGTTCCAGATAACTTGTAATTCTGTTTCCTCCAGACCTAAGATTAATGTCTAGTGTTATGGGGTGGTCAGGACATGTATAGGAGTAACATGGCCATGTATATGTTAGTGGAAAGTGGTGGGCACTGAGGTGAACTAGAGAGTATGTGCCCTTTCTAAAGGGATGGCTGCTACTTATTATGCTGGATTGTTGCCAGAAAATTGGCATTATCAAAAGGAAGCCAAATTTCTGGATATTTGTGTGAAATATGTAACATTCAAATGTATGTATTAAGACATGGGACAACCAAGGCATATCTGTGGGCTACATGGGTGCTCAGTTTCATACAGCTGTTTAAATGAAATTCTGTGCCCTGGCCAGCAAACAGGAAAGAACCTTGGCCTAGGATCCCAGAGCACGGGCTGTCTGACTGCAACCCTCAATAACTAAAGGCAGATCATTTTCCTTCCTGGGATCCTAGTACCCCCATCTGGCCCTGAGTTACCCTTGTCACAGGAGTTACTCCCTGGCTGCCTGCTGTGTCTGGGAAGTGAAATGCTGCTTCTTTCTGCGTGAATGGAACCCAGCTGCAGCAGAGCCCTGGAAAGCCATCAGCTGCCCTTTTCGGAACAAGAGGAGGCAGCCACACAGGCCTTTGCACTGTTCCCCTGGGTGGACTTCCCTTGGCCATTTTTTCTTTGTACTTATGGCCTAGGCCACTCCCACTGGCCTAGTCTGGAACAGTATTGCTTACTCGAGGTCTGTTACTTCCCCTCAGATACAGTCACAAGGGGAGGTCCTAGGCTCACTGTCACTTAAATAGGCCCCTGAACTCTGGTTTTAAATTTCTAGGCAATGGGGCACCAGGGTGGCTCAGTTGGTTAAGCATCCAACTTTGGCTCAGGTCACGATCTCAAGGCTCGTAGGTTTGAACCCTGTGTTGGGCTCTGTGCTGACAACTCAGAGCCTGGAGCCTGCTTCAGACTCTCTGTCTCCCTCTCTCTGTGCCCCTCCCCTGTTTGCACTCTGTCTGTCTCTCAAAAATAAATAAACATTTAAAAAAAGAAAGAAAAAGAAAAATTTAAAGTTTTAGGCACCATGGGGTGGGTCCCTTGGGGTGTGAGTCTAAGCCTCACGTTGGGTATAGAAATCACTGCCCCTCCCCTGCTCATGCTCTGTCTGTCTCTGTCTCTCTCTCTCTCAAATATAAATACACATTTTAAAAATTTTAAAAAAAAATTACATTAAAAAATAAAATCTTAAAAAAAATACAAATAAAGTTGTAAGCATTCCAATGGGAATTAATACAGAAAACAAAAAAAGGTAAGCAAGTGACAGAGGTTTGAGAAACTTTACCAAGTTCTTATAGCTATGGTAGTGGGTCTTGTAGAATATAGAGGGAAGGTCATTTTAGGTTCTGGGGAAAAGATCTAGAGGACATTATGGAGTGAGAGGACAGAGGGCAGAGCCTACTGGCCTCAGAAGAAATGACAGGGCAAAGTTGAGCATTATGGAGTACCCTCATCTCTTCCTTATGTCAATGCTATTAGGGGCACAGAAATGTAGTTTCCACTCTTGAGGAGCTTGTGGTCTAGGGAAGACACAGGGCGGGCATGAGGGAAGAAGATACTCTTTTTTTTTTTTTTTTTAATTTAATGTTTTTTTTTGAGACAGAGCACACATGAACAGGGGAGGGGCAGAGAGAGATTGAGACAGAGGATCCAAAGCAGGTTCCATGCTGGCAGCAGAGAGCCTGATATGGAGCTCGAACTCACAAACTATGAGATCCTAACCCAAGCTGAAGTCAGACGTTCAACCAACTGAGCTATCCAGGCACCCTAGAGCAGATATTCTTTAAAACAGAAAACTACTCATTACAATACTCGGAATTGTCAACCTAAATGCAGAGGAGCTAATAAAATGGTTGAATTTTAGCACATGTACCTTTAAACAATTTAAAATCCACTAGGAAAAAAATGTGTCTTTTCAGCCAAAGGCTTTTACTGCCTACTCTCATGGATTACCAATTAGTCAAGTGTTTCTGGGCAGACTGAGCTGCCTCTGGATGCCTTTGGTGCCAGACTACTAGCTTGTGGAATCTGTTGGGTGGGAAAGCACAGGAGGCTTTCAGATCCCCAGGCTCAAGCAAAAGCAGGCCACTTTCCTTCTCAGTGCAGGGTAGATAGATGTTCTCCATGGAATAAGAACACACTCTTTGCAGATAGGCATCCGGGCATTGATCCCAGGCCTCTCACTGTCTGACCGTATGACTTGGGCAAGGGTTAAACTCTTTGAGCCTCAATGTTCATATCTGTCAGTGGAGCAGTAACAGTTTATACGGTTCATGGGAGGATTCAGTGAACATGCAAAGCACCAGTCATGGTGCCTGGCACCCAGGAAGCCACTTAGAAATGTTAGCTGCTGTTCTATATTATATTTTTCTCACCGCCACAGCTGCATGCCCATTCATGGAGAGACACACTGAGCTAAGGGGAGAACAGGATAGATAGAAGAAGACACAGATTCCCTAGAGAGAATGTCAGGCACAGGCAAGGAGAGAGGGGCAGAAGTTTAAAGAAATGGGCAAGATGGAGAGAATGCTCACATTTTATTGAATATTTTCGGAGACATTATCTTTCTCATTCATCTTTGGGGTAGTGATATCACTCCCGTTTTCCATTTGATAAAGAGGTGAAATAACTTGAGAGGTGAAATTACTTACCGCAGGCCAGTGTCAGAGCCACGATTCTGACACCAAGCCTCACACTCTTTTCTTTGTGCTCCAGTGCCACTGCACATCACCCAGGACCAAGGATGATGAAGCTTATGTTGGCTAAGTAATCAAGGTGGTTTTAAATTTTTTTTTTTTCCGCCAAGCTGTTTTTTTGGCGGGTAGAGGAGAGGGGCGTGTTGATGATGGTGATTCTTTTTCTGTTAAAACAGGCTCTGAGAATTCCTGCAGTTAATAATAATACCAATGACCACTTCCTAAATACTTGGCATGTCTGGCCCTGTGCCAGGTGCTTCACATATCTCATTTTAATCCTCACAATAAGTCTATGAGATGAGTATTATTATCTCATAGGATTAGTGAAGTTCAATAATTGTTCAGGGTTTACCTGATAGTGGAACTGAAACTCAGAGCTGAACACTAGACTCCCTAAATGACCATGTGAACTTGACATGACCCAGCATTTCCTAAGCTTGTTTGAAGGTGTCTTATCCTGCCTTTATCCTACCTTCGCAGAACCATTTTCTATGTGCTGTTTAAATGATTTGGAACAATTTGTGATTCTGTTAGATAGTTGATTGAGGGACTTATTTTTTTCATCTTTGTCCCCATTAAACAGATAAGGGGCTTCTTTCTTTCTCTCTAGCATTTTTCCTTGCAGTGAGTACTGTACTCCCTGTGTGTTTGCTGATGAAGTCAGCAGGGTTTCAGACTCTACTTTCCTGGTCATACACAAGTACTTATTTTACCATCTCTAAATGGAGCGCATTAGCTCCAGGTCACGGAGAGCAAATTAGGGGAACAGGGAGATATATCAGAGAAGGAAGCTGCTCTGAAAAATGCTCTCAGTACCTCTGGCCTGTACTCTTCAGCCATGTGAGCATAAATACAGCATTCCAAGGCTTTTGCAGGATGAGTCCCTCTTTCTCGCAGATGAGCCTGAGATATTGAGTGATGATGGACACAAAACAGCCTCTTTTTGGACTTAAAGGCACATTTGGGTTTCTGAGACCTTTCTGTAGTCCCTATAGACCCAGGCTATTGCTATTCCTGCCACTTCTATACAGGGTAGAGAAATGAGAGCCCAGCCCTGCCCCTTTTTCTGCGACTGTGGACAGGATCCACAGCATACATGTGAGGAAAATATTCTGGAACCAGGCAGATGTTACACCTCTTTCCCATTAATTTTTCCTTGTCATCTAACTTGGAGGCTTAGAAGAGAATATTGGTAACTTTATTTATTTTTCAAGATTTTATTTTTAAGTAATCTCTACACCCAACATGGGGCTTAAACTCACAACCCTGAGATCAAGAGTCGCATGCTCTACCAACTGAGCCAGCCAGGTGCCCCCAGCATGAGCTTTTAAATGCGGTTTGCAAAGGGCAGAGTTTGGAAATTGGATGAAAGAGAATTAGGAGATTGTTTTCCTTATGGTGAGGGAACTGCTGGTTTACTTGTAGCAACTCCATTTGGAGATAAGAGGGTTGAGGTGGTAGAAAGAGCCCTGGCTACAGACCTGGGTTCTAGTTCTTTCTTTAATTCCCTATGTGATCCTGACAAACTCTGTCACCTTTTCTGGGCATCATTTTTTCTCAGTTCTCTAAGGAGACAGCTTGGACATCAGTATTTCTGTGAGGCCTTTAAGCACACAGCCCACCCCCTTTTGATGCCAAAGTTGTAACTCATTTGGTCAGGTCTGGTGGGACGTCTGATGCCATGGGGTGCAGGATGCTTATCAATAACCATCCCTGCAGGAGGTGGCTTTCCTTGACATTGATCAACTTGACTGTTTTGACTTTGGGTCTTTTCTTGCCCACATACACAGGGCAGATGACAGGTAACCCCAGCAGTGACTAGTGGCTTAAAGGCCAGATAAGGTTTTCTTGGCTGAGGGTACCCTGAACAACTGAGGTTTTTACTCATGGGCATGATGAGCAGAGGGCATCTGAATGGTGGCTGGAGGCAGGCAAAGCAGGGCTCCCTCAGCTTCACTCATCTGCCTGCCTGCCAGGAGCCCTGCCATGATCAGACCTGCTGAGTGTTCTTCAGAATTCCCACTTAGTGTTGCATCTGTGTGGAAGTGTCCTCTGGAGTGTGTTTGTGTTTGCTGTGTAGTTCATGCTGAGAGTGGGAAAGGAACGGCACTCTCCTCTTTCCCTCCTACCTAGTCCCTGTATCTTTGCTAGATGAATTCAGATATAGAATCTTGGGTCTTTGAAAGGACTCTAGACACCATCATTCATTCATTCATTCAGTGAGAGGTTATTACTGGGCCCTCCTTCTCTCCAATGCCTAAATCTCTCTGTATTAGTCATTAGCATACAGTTATGGCTTTTTAGCATCTGTTGAGATGCCCAGGGCCCATGGTGCCTATAGTGAATGTCCCCAGATCAGAGCAAGCAAACTTGCCCTCCTTAGCAACTCTTCAAAGAGAAGTCAGATCTGCCTTTGCCTAAGAGCAAGGAGCCTCCTATCTTGTATTGAACTGATGGTTCTCTGAAAATGGTTTGTGTACTGTCACTAGCAGGTGCCTTACAGAGGGAGTTTCCAGTCCTGGGCGATGCCTTTTCAACTAGTCTCTGTGTCATAGGGTATCTCTTCTGTATTTTCCCCCAAATAGCTGTTTAGAGTGTCTAATGAAGCAACTGTCTGGAGACTAATGTTTATTTCAACATGGTTGGAGTTGTTTTTGCTTCAGCTTTCAGAGCCAATAAAGCTGGTTATTAGATTCTGTAATTGCTGCTGTAATTACTCTCTTGGAACCAGCAAAGGCATAATTAAATATGGAGATTCCAAAGACTATTTTTTTCCATCTAAAAGCAACCTCTTTAACTTCTACTGGCCTGAGTTAGATTTCAGTTGTTTGTTGTGGTTTTTTTTTATTTTTATTTTTTTATTTTAAGTAGGCTCCACACCCAGTGTGGGGCTTGATCTCACGATCTTGAGATCAAGAGTCACATTCTCTACAGACTGAGCCAGTCAGGTGCCCCTAGATTTCAGTTGTTAAAGCTGCTGTGTTTATGAATGATGCTGGCAGAAAAGGGATTTCTTTGGACACCTCTGATTATTTGGTTTAAATAAACTCCTTGTTAACCCAGTGCTTTTTTTCCCCATTCCTCCCCCCCCCAAGTTTTATGGAGATATAATTGACATAACATTGTATTAGTTTTAGGTATACAGCATAATGGTAATACGTATATATACATAATATAATGTATGTTTACATATACATATAATACATAACATAATGTTTGCATTTACATATACATATAATACATAATATAATAATGTATGTATATTATATATAGATACATATGTATATATAATCTCAAACTGATTACCACAATAAATTAATATCATCCCCTCACAGTTTTTTTTTTTCTTGTAATGAGAACCCAGTACTTTTTTTTTTTTTTTTTAACCCAACCATCAGGAATTTGGAGACATACAAAGTAGAATATTAAGAGCCAGCATATGTTTATGTAAAACATTGGGTTTGGCCCTTTAAACTTTGGCTACTTATAGAAGTAAATTTCTGGGGGCACCTGGGTGGCTCACTTGGTTAAGCCTGTGACTCTTGATTTTGGCTCAGGTCATGATCTCGCCATTCGTGAGATCAAGCCCCACGTTGGGCTCTGCACTGACATTGCAGAACATGCTTCGGATTCTCTCTCCCTCTCTCTCTGCCCCTCACCTGCTCATGTATGTGCACACTCTCTCTTTCTCTCTTTCCAAATAAATAAACATTTGGGGAAAAAGGAGAAAAAAAGAAGTAAATTTCTGTGGTCAAAAATAAGGTTGGGATGAGTGATATTTTACTTTTAAATGTAACTATACAGGAAAGAGTGGCACTTTGCTCCTTTAGTTTGCCCTAAGTTATACTTCACCACTCTGCTGCACTGTTTCTAACATACAGAGTGGTTTAAGTGCTGTATTTATGTTTACACATCTTGTAGCCCAAATGGTGACCCCCAGGTCTAATTTCAAGATTACTTTACTCATGAACCATATATGAAGGGAGAAAATGAATTGAGTATCCCTTTTTTTTGAAGTTTTTAACTGGTTGAGAGGTACACAGAGGAGTTATATTGGGCTAAATAAATCAACTGTCTCTGCCAGACACTATGCTGGAGAGATTGCTGCATGGAGAGGAAGAGACTGTGTGAACCCTGCAGGCAGAGCAGGGAACCCCGGAGAGCCAGGCTCTGCTCAGGCCCTTCTTCCAGTCTCAGAGAGGACATGCTCTTTGGTGAGAAAGGAGGGAAGGGCAGGTGCTTGTAGAAGTTCCTGCAGGAGGAATGCAGGGAAAGAATCCTGCCAAATGGCCATTTTAGCCAGTATTTCAGTGAGACATTATCATTTCTCCTTTGAGTCAGAGGTACACGAGAGATAAAATGTGGGTGCATCCCACATGAGGAACCCTGCATAAAATATATGAAAATTTTAAATACAGATGAAATTAGAGTCCGTTTAATACATGTGAAGCACTTACTGTGTACCAGCCATTGTGCTGGATATTGGTCTATAAATATGAAAAATGTGAACATTTCATTCATGGCGGGGGGCCTTGCTTACCTCCCTGGTATGTTTGGGTATTTGCTTTCAGATCGTTTGTTGCGAGAATTTTAGAAGTAGGGTAGAGATAAGAGAAATCTAAGATTGGCATATAAGGAGTCACTGCCAATTGAAAATCTATTAGAGAAAAAGTTAAAGCAGTTCTAAATCTGTGTTGTTAATAGGGAAAAAATAAATATGATTTAAAAAATCAGAATGTGGGGGTGGGTGGAGCCTTGGTGGCTCAGTAGGTTAAGCATGTGATTTTGGCTCAGGTCATGATCTCATGGTTCATGAGTTCAAGCCCTTTTTTGGGCTCTGTGCTGACAGCTCAGAGCCTGGAGCCTGCTTTGGATTCTGTGTCTCCCTCTCTCTCTGTTCTTCTCCTACTCATGCTCTGTCTCTCAAAACTAAATAAAGGTTAAAAAGTTATTTTAAAAATGAGAATGTATGGGGAACCTGGTGCTAAACCATTCATGGACAAGCATGGACATGCTTCTTTCTGGGCAGGGGTTTTGTACATAGCAGAGCAGCTCCCTCACTGCCATCTTTTGAGAGTCAGCCCTCAACACAAGAATTCATTAAAAAAAAAAAATTTTTTTTTTAACTGAAAAAAAAAAACCAAAAGAAAAAATCAGAATGTAGCTGACTATATAAAATTAAGGCTTCTGTTACACCCAGGACACTGAAAAGCAAGGCAGATGGGTCATTTCATTATTCATTCTTAAGGACTGGCCCAGTGTCACTTGCCATCATTCTGAGCCTGTATGGGAAGAGCAGAGGCCTTGGGGTTTATGCTTACCGTGGTTGAGCCCTCCCCTCCGCATTTAATAGCAGCCTGAGTTGGAGGAGTCGCTTCATCTTTCTGAGCCCCAGTCTCTTTGTTAGTATGGATCTGGGATTTCTGTTCCATGACTGGGTTTAGGAAGGTTAAGTAAGAAGGTGGACAGGACCGCCACAGCCATCTAGCTTGCTTACCATACGGCAGGCGGTCAGACTCCTTGTTCACTTTACTCACAAACATGGCACACACGTTTTTATAGGCTGGGCTATTCTGTGTGTGGTGGGGATGGCTGAGGTGGACCTGGAAGAGGCATCTGTGGGACATTGGTCTAAGAAGGCTTGAGAATCATTTGTTGATTACAGTGTGTTTGAGTTTCTGTGGAAAGGCAGCACAGGCACAAGGAAACAGCCCCAGGCCCTGAGCACTTATATACCAGGAGATCTTCCTGGCCATGATGTTCAGTGGCAGAGGACTCCCAGAACCCGACCTGTCGTGAGAACCCCAGTCCCTTGCAGAATCTTACAGGCTACATTAAATCACATGGAAGCTTTGTCTTCTGGGCACAGGTAGCTGTTGAAACGGGTTTTTACACAAAAGAAAAACATGGTTGGATTTGCACTCCCTCTTCTGTGTTTCCATGGTCTCATTGACACTCTTTGCTGGACTAGATGACTCCTCCAGGGCAGAATCCTGCCTTTTTCATTAAATGTGGGTGTAACAGATTGGCAAAGTATGGACTTTGGAGTTCCACACTTGGCTTAATCTCTTATGCCACTTACTATTGGATAACCTGAGTTACATAACCTCTTTGAACTTCAGTTTCCTCATCTGCTGAAAAGGGTGGTCATTTCTACCTTAAAGGGTTGCCATTTTGTGAGGTACTTATATAGTATGTATAACTTAGTATTAGCAGCTGAAGGTATTCATTAAGGAAGGAGTCTTGAGGCCCCCAGGGTATGACTGGAGATTGGATTTCTTGAAGTCCTAGGCCATTTACACAGGAATCAAGGGAAATACCAGCTTGAATGGCTTGTCTTTTTTTTTTTTTTTTAACGTTTATTTATTAGAGAGAGAGAGAAAGCATGCACATAGGAATGGGGGAGGGGCAGAGAGAGAGAGAGAATCCAAAGCAGGCTCCAGGCTCTGAGCTATCAGCACAGGGACCGACGCAGGGCTTGAATTCATGAACCATGAGATCATGATCTGAGAGCTGAAGCTGGCCATTTAACCAACTGAGTGACCCAGGCACCCCATTTGTCAGCTTTTAAACAGGCACATTTCATTGTTCTTCAGATTTTTTGACATTTCTCATTAGCCTGCTTTATCCTTTGGCTGATGGAATTTTCCTAGTGGTTTTATTTGCTACTTTTAGAGGAAATATGGACTGTTTACGTGCAGGCCAAGGCCATTTTCCCTTGGCAAATGGTTTTCAGGATGCAACCCTAGGCTAACAGGGAGTATGAGTGAAAGGAGCATGGGACCTATTCATGTGACATGTGGAGAAACCACAGCCCTATAGGGGGACAGTTACATGTCTCTGAGGGCCCACCAGAGATGGCTGTGTCTGGAACTCAGGGACATGGGGGGCATGTGTGTGTGGGTGCACATGTGTCTAAGGCTAGTGCTGTCCAGGCCAAGGCAGAGCTGGGCAGCTTCCTTGTTTAAGTCTGTGCTGAACCTTCTTTCTGGCTTTGATAACCATCTGAGATGTATAGTAAAGATACTCCCTGGTGGAAACAGGGGAGACAGTAAGGGGAACAAAACCTGGGTGAGAGTACGGAGATGTGCTTTTGACTCCTGTTCTACTGCTAATTCATCTTGGTCAAATTGCTTGCCCTGGCTGGATCCAGGAACAAATGATCTCTACAGCCTTAAGAAGCCAGGAAGCATAGATAGACAATGACATTGACTTGACCAAATGGTCAGACTCTCAATTTGTCCTGATAGTTCTGTCTTTCTTTTAGTTGTGTTATGTTTCCTATGATAGAGAATGCTATAGTAATCATCTTTAGGCATGAGGATTTTTGCTTTGTTGAATATATTTCCAGAAGGAAATTACTGGGTCATAGGACAGGCACACCATTATGGCTGTGCTAGGGGTTGCCATGTTGTTTTTCAGAAGCAGTGTATCATTTTACAGTTGTCAGCTATGTGTGAGAGAGCATTTTAACCCCAACTGATCCTGTATTTAGTATAATAATTATTTATTGTTCTTAGAATTTAATTATCATAAAATGATACTTTAAAGCTGCTTTATAATAATTAGAGGTGCTGTTTTCTGGGTGTCTGCTCTGTTTAATGTTGTACTAGGTGTTTACATATTTTATCTCATTTACTCCTCACAGTGAACCTATCAGGCAGGCACCATAGCTCACCTAAGTCTGTGAGCTGGGGTTTGAACCTAAAGCAGTATGGCCTCAAAACACATTCTCCATGTGGGTGTCTCTGTGTGCTTTGATGTGTTGGGGGGAGGAGGTGCCACAGTGTGAACTTTTGCTTGTGTGCTTTGCTGCATTTTGAAGTATGTGAATTTTGTATAGTTTTCTTAGAAAACTGAATGTGCTCTTTGTGTAGAAGAGATTATTAACCCTATGTTATAGTGAAAGCATCAACTGAGGTGCATCTATTACAATTAGGGAGAAGACTCAAGTGAATTTGAGGATATTCTGTGTCTAGTCTCTCTGAAACCCTGTTTTCTCCCCCATGCAGCGGCCCTCCAAGCACTGAAGCGCAAGAAGAGGTATGAAAAGCAGCTGGCACAGATCGATGGCACACTATCAACCATTGAGTTTCAGCGAGAGGCCCTGGAGAACGCCAATACCAACACTGAGGTGCTCAAGAACATGGGCTATGCTGCCAAGGCCATGAAGGCTGCCCATGACAACATGTACGTGATCACCCGCTGGTGGAGGGGTTGGGGGCACTGTGTGTCAGGGCAGTGCTGGCCCTGGAATACCTCAATCCCCAGGACCTGGCCTGGGCGACCCCTTAACTTACCCATTCAAACACGTGAATTTGTGTTAATTTGCATTCCTTTTTGGAACTCCTAAAATGGATTATATACCCTGTTGCCTATAGAAGCAGATCACATGGAATGAAACAGTATTTCTACGTAATTCAGGGTTATTGTGGTAAGCAGAGTTTCTAGCCAGAAAGGTCCTTAGAAAGTCCTCTTGTCCAGGCCTCTGAGTATCAAAGTGGGGAAGCTGTGTCCCAGAGAGGGGAGGTGACTTGCCCTGTGTTATGTATGAGCTTAGATAGAACTGGAATTAGAATCAGTGTCCATGGGTTTTTCCTGATGCTGCCAGAGGTCCTGAAAAACATGGTGCTTCCAAGGGCTTTGGACCTCTCTGTTCTTACATCTGCTTTTGATGGAATCTTCTGGCTTCCTCCCTGTTCTCAGTCTTTGGCTATCATATTAACAATGTTCTTGGGGTGCCTAGCTGACTCAGTCAGTGACTCTTGATCTCTGGGTTGTGAGTTTGAGCCCCATGTTGGGTGTAAAGATTACTTTAGAAAATATATCTGTAAAAACGATGTTCTTGACCTCAGCAATCCTTCCCTATGTGGCTACTTCTCACATACAGTGGCCTAAGAAACTAGATAACCAATCTTGTTACAATTGTAATTAAAGACCAGAGTAACACTAGACTCCAAATGAGAGCCTATCCCATGAATAAAATTCTGCATTTGTTGTAGTGCTTGGACTTGGAGCATATATTTAGGGAGTATTTGAAGCCCTTTTTTACTTCCTTGGAGGTACTCAGCCACGTCCCAGAACAGGGTTTGGCAAAATGCAGTCAATGGGCCTGCCACCTATTTTAGTAAATAGAGTTTTATTGAAACACAGTTGTGCCCATTAATTTACATACTGTCTATGGCTGCTTTTGTGCAATACAGCAGGGTTGAGTGTTTGTGACAGAGTTTGTATGGCCCACAAATTCTAAGATATTTGCTATTTGGTCCTTTATGGAAAAAGTTTGCTGATCTGTGCTCTAGAAATGTGAGGTTGCAGGAAAAGTAGCCTTTAAATAAGTGAAGTATTAGGGCACCTGGGTGGCTCAGTTGGTTAAGCGTCTGACTTCGGCTCAGGTCATGATCTCATGGTTTTTGAGTTTGAGCCCCACATTGGGCTGTGTGCTGATGGCTCAGAACCTGGAGCCTGCTTTGGATTCTGTGTCTCCCTCTCTCTCTGCCCCTTCCTGACTTGCGTTCTGTCTCTCTCACTCAAAAATAAATAAAACGTTGAAAAAAAAATAAGCGAAGTATTATCAGAGGTTGCATGTTCATTAGACCAGGCTTCCTGAGTGAGGCCCATATCCGCTTCATTTCTATGTTCTCCAAGATGCCTAGCATAGAGCCCATCTTCGTAAACCACTCTGCATGCTTTGAAATATATGTATGTGGGGCGCCTGGGTGGCTTAGTCGGTTAAGCGTCCGACTTTCGCTTAGGTCATGATCTCACAGTTCGTGGGTTCGAGCCCCGCGTCGGGCTCTGTGCTGACTGCCAGCTCGGAGCCTGGAGCCTGTTTCAGAGTCTGTGACTCCCTCTCTCTCTGACCCTCCCCTGCTCACGCTGTCTCTCTCTCTCTCTCTCTCCTAGAAATAAATAAAACATTTAAAAAAAAAATTAAAAAAAAAAAAATGAAATATATGTATGTTTGTTATATTGATTAATTGTATGTTTATAAGATTCATAGTATATAGAAAATAATTCTGCATGTTTGCCTTTCTTTTGGAGCCTAGTGGAGGCTCATAAGTGGAGTTGAGTAGATGGGTAGGAACTGTCAAGTGGCACAGCTATATTTTATGATTTGTGATTTTATCTCCCCCTGTGTGGAGTTAGAATTGCCCTTGAGCTTGAAGAAGAGCTTATTGGCCTAGGAGTTAAAGTCCTGTAGTCTCGTTTGACGTGTTTATTACTAGCTTACATGAGAGATCGTGAATGTGGCATCTAACTTTGCTAAGCCTTATTTCCTTAGGGTTTTGGAGTACATGATGTCTAAGAACACTTCCATCCTCTTGATTCTGTGCTACTCTGTTTTAAAAGGGGGAGGAAGACAATAAAGACAAAGAAGTAATTCCTCATAGGGAATAATTATAGGGGGTACAGAGGGTAGCGCTAGGAAGTAGATTGTGTGCAGCGGGGTTTCTGTTCCTGCCTCATAGGCCTTCTTCACACAGGCTGAATGTCTAATATGACATCTGTCCATCTCGTTTGAAGGGACATCGATAAAGTTGATGAGTTAATGCAGGACATTGCTGACCAGCAAGAACTTGCGGAAGAGATTTCCACAGCTATTTCAAAACCTGTAGGATTTGGAGAAGAGTTTGATGAGGTGAGTGGTTCCATGCAGTTCACACGAGCTCCTCCAGTGACACCCGAGCCACCTTTCGATGTGCTGTTGAGGGTTCTCCAGTAGGGTGTGTGTGTGTTTTGGAAGTTACCGCTTCTCATCCCTCCAGAGACTTGAACATAAACGGGGCATGGTATTAACTCTCCCTAATTCTGAACTTTGAGAGACGCTTTCACTCTTTGGTGTAGACGTTTAGGTTGAGGAAAGGAACCTTCATAGAGGCTCCTCAGCAGGCTTCAGGTCAATAACTGGTTTTAGTAAATAATTACCTTACACGTTTTGTGGTGGACTCGAGGCTCAGAGCTGTGGCAGCTGAGGTGACCGTTCCCTGGAGAAGGTTACAGGATTTGCCCTCAGGCAACTCTTGATTTGAGGTAAAGATAAAGCCAAGGAAGGAGCATTTATATCTGATCCCTGAGGGATGGGTCTGGAACTTGGCCACCTGCCGGTTTCTGCTATAGCAATTGGGATCTTAAGTCTCTTAGGTTTTTAAAATACAATAATAGGCCCTGTTGAAAGTATTTCATTCTGTGTTAGATTAGATTTGAGGCCACTGAAGGTGACGTCCTCTCCCCTGGACCTCTTTGTACTTTCTGATTCCCACTGGGTGGCTGACACTTCAGCCTGTGGCTCATCACCTGTGGCTCCTAGCACGAGGGTTTTCATGTTATCAGACTGAAATTGGATGGACTAGTCAAGTTAATTTCAATTCAGCAAATATTCCTGAACATTCATTGAGTGTGTCTAGTTCTGAGATAAAGCAATAGGAATGAAAATATACAGTCCCTTCTCTCAAAATGCTGACAGCTAGTGCAGGACACTGGATATGGACTCCATAATGGCTCACTAGTGTGTTAGTTAGGTTCACCAGTAGAACCGTGTTTAGGGTTTGAGTCACAAAGTGTGGACCTGGAGTTCATCTCTCTTCTGCCCTTTTTAGAAGGGGTGTGTGTTCCCTGAGCCATCAGGAAAGACGTGCTGCTGCAGGGGCTAGGATTCCCAGGGACATCTCTCTCACTCTTGTGTTTCTTTTTACCAGGATGAGCTCATGGCAGAATTAGAAGAACTAGAACAGGAGGAACTAGACAAGAATTTGCTGGAAATCAGTGGACCCGAAACAGTCCCTCTACCAAATGTTCCCTCTATAACCTTACCATCAAAACCCAGTGAGTACTTCTTACCCAGTCATGACATACCCCTGCTGCCGTGTGGTGGCCTCAGTTTGGGTCCTGAGTTTGCGCAGGATTGAGAACCACATAAGATCTGTTCTGATGGCCACAGAGACGACATCACCTATGTTTTCCTAGTTTTTCTCTAGAACAGGGTTTCTTAACCTTGACACCATTGACACAATCAGGTAATTCTTTGGGTTGGGGGAAAGGGGTTGTTTTATGCACTATGGATGTTTACGCAGCACCCCTGGGCTCTATCCTCGCCAAGGTTTGACAACCAGAAATGTCTCAATACTGCCTTTGTCCCCTGCAGAGTATGGGGGGGATCATCCCCAGTTGAGAACCATTATTCCAGAATTATTTTTCCTATGTCACCAAACAAAAGAAAGTTCTAGGCATTGGGAGAGGATGTGAGAGTTTAATTCCAGGACAGCTCTTACTCCGTCTAATATCCGGTTCTGTGCACACCTATAAAAACTTAGGGCCTCAGAGGCAGCCACTGTGGGAAAGAAACTTCCCCCTCCCTCCTCAACTTTTTACCCTTGAATAGAAGTATTCCACACCAGACTTCTAGAAAAGATATAGCAGTTTGCTTTGGCATGGAGGGAGAGCCCAGGGAGCAGTGATCCAGGCTGCTCTCCTCTCACCCTCCCGCATGACGTGAGGAAATGGTCCCTCAGTTGAGTCAGCAGCCTGTGGTGGATTCAGGCAGAGGGGGTCCACACACTGTTTAAGGGGCACTTGTGGGTGTGGAGAGGTGATTGTGGATGCGGAGGGGGAGTGCTGGCAAGGATTAGATCTCTGGGGTTCTTCCTTGAATGCTCTGGGACTGAAGCCTCGCCTGAATTCTGACGGACTCTCAGTGTAGAACCCTGCTTGTTTGGCCTGGCCCCAGTGCTGGTAGAGGGGAGGTGCTGGGAACCGGTATGCCTGTTATCAGGAGTTTTATGCTGCAGCTTTCGGGCTCAGAGAAACGGTCTGCTGATAGCCTGGCCGTAAGGCTGGGTGCAAGGGCAGGGCTGTTTTGCAGACACGATGTGGCACAGCCCCGGCACCCAGCCAGAATGTGTTGAGAGCACTGTCACCAGCTTCTGAGTAGCCCTTTCTCTCTTCACACAGCCAAGAAGAAGGAAGAGGAAGAGGATGACATGAAGGAATTGGAGAACTGGGCTGGATCCATTTAACTGGTCCAGTGCGGGCTGGGCCCAGACAGACTCTGGTGGCCTGTTCAGCGGGCAGGCGTTTGCGTGTGCGGGGCAGGCAGGACATGGTGCAGGCAGGTTCCATCGCTCCTGAATCTCCCTCCAAAGCAGTAGGGCTGCATCACTGCTCACTCTCTGCATAGCATGGTCTGCACCCAGCGGGATGGGGAGGGGGGTGGGGGGTAGGGAGGGGTGGGTGGGAGGTGCCTGCTGTTTATAATGTTGAATTTCTGTAAAATAAACTGTATTTGCAAATCCAACATTGAGCTTCTGGACTACGCTAACTCCACTGCTGAACCTCAATGGAAAGGGTCGACCATTTGCAGTTGAAATGATCTGAAAATGTAGCCTCTGTCCTTTTAAGTCCGTTGACTCGTCGCGCATCTCTTTGTGAGACTTGTTTGGTACTGGCAGAAGAGTCGTTTTTTAAAGCCATAGGCTTTTCCTTGTCCTTAGCTGTAATAATGCATCTGATTTGGGTTCTTTGAGAGCTGTATTTCTGTCCATCACTTGTATACTGGCCCCTGTGTTTACCACTCTACCCACCCCTCACTCGTACTCCCCTGGTCTTTTGGAGTTTGTGACACTGATTTGAAATGGATGGTGTTCTTGAGAGCAAGTGAGATTGTAGAGTTAAATTCCAGCTATATGCATTTTTCTAACATAGCTCTAAGGTCCTTGTTGCTGTTTGTGATAACTGATAGATAACTCATTGGAAACATGTGCATACATTTATATTCAGATGAAATTATGGTTTGCACTGTCTATTAAATATCTCAATTAATTTTCATACTTTGCTGTTGTGTTCAATCGATCTGTCATTTGCTTTGGGAGTTGACTCTTTCAAGGCTAGCACGGTATCCAGTGGAGCCTGTGGAAACATATACAAGACTTGAACATGACGTGCATCAACAGTCAGAACCAAAGAACAGACTACATCTTAAAGGAAATGCGTTTCAGTTCTGGATGCCATGGATCCGTGGCCTTCATCTTACTCCGGGATCGTCTGGGCACAGCTCAGGAGTGAGTGGTTCTTGTGTAGTTCTATGCCCTTCCCTAGTTCTAGTGTCCATGCCAGCAGGACAGCAGAGCCTCCACCTTTTGGAAACCATGGTCTTCCCACTGACTAGTCCTACCTGGTGCGTTGGTTTATTGAACGAATCTGGTACATTGGTGCGCTGAAGAAAATGGCCTTTCCCATGGAGAGAAAGTATAGGGCAGTGACTAAGGATCTAGGACACAGGTGGTAGCCTCAGGCCTGCTGTGACTCACCATGTGACCCTGGCCTGGCCTCTTCCATTCTCTCTACCTTACTTTAGTCGTATACCCCCTAGAGAATCTGACAAACACTATAGACCTTCTTCAGAAAAGTGGACCTAGGGCTCCTGGGAGGCTCAATCGGTTAAGCGTCCGACTCTTGATTTCGGCTCAGGTCATGATCTCACAGCTCAGGGGTTTGAGCCCCACATCGGGCTTCATGCTGACAGTGCAGAGCTTGCTTGGGATTCTCTCTCTCCCTCTCTCTGCCCCACTGCCTCTCTCTCTCTCTCTCAAAAATAAATAAAATAAACTTTTAAAAAAAAGTGGACCTATATATGCATGTTTGTTCTTAATTCTGAATACCAGTTGGCAGAATCTGAAAGGATCCCTTCTCTAATGCCCATTCCTAAACCTCTTAACATTAAAATCAACCTGAGTTCACAAACACTGCCATTGCTTTCTGGGTACGGTAGGGCAAGTTGCCCACTTACTCTGGATTTCATTTTCCCATCTGTGAAACAAGGGAGTGGGACCAGATCATCAGAGGTCCTACCTGTGAAGTTGCTGATGCCCTGTGCCTCCCTCCTCATTTCTCATCTTCCCTGGCTGCCACACTTAGGATTGAGACTTGACCACAGTGGCTTGAAAATTCATGACTTGTATGGAGGATGGGTCCGGCTATTCTCAGAAGTTCTTTCTTTCCACCACAAGAAGAATCTAGTGGCAACACCTGCTGGCAGCTTCTACCTTCTCCGCCTGTAGCTGGCGTAGCTTCTGGGTGTCATTGGTATGGGAAATCCAGAGTGGACATTCGTAAGCTTCTCATTAGTTGCCTCAGGGGCTTCTCACCCCACGTCTTTTTTTTTTTTTTTTTTTTTTTTTACAAATAGTTTATTGTCAAATTAGTTTCCACATAACACCCAGTGCTCATCCCCACAAGTGCCCTCCTCCATGCCCATCCCTCCTCCCCCCCACATCCATCAGTCCTCAGTTTTTGTCAGCATTCAAGAGTCTCTCATGGTTTGCCTCTCTCCCTTTCCCCCACCATTTCCCCCCTTCTTCTCCCGGTTGGTCCTCTGTTAAGTTCCTCCTAGTCCTCCTATACGTGCAAACATATGATATTTGTCCTTCTCTGCCTGACTTATTTCGCTCAGCATAACACCCTCAAGGTCCATCCAATGTTGCTCCCCTTGCCAGATTTCATTGTTTCTCATTGCCATGTAGTATTCCATGGTATAGATAAACCACATCTTCTTGATCCATTCATCTGTTGATGGACACTTAGGCTCTTTCCATGTTTTAGCTATTGTGGAGAGTGCTGCTATGAACATTGGTCACCCCACGTCTTGATTAAGGGAACTCAACAGACCTAACCATCCAGCTCTGGCAGGCCCAAAATCAGCTCCAGGGCAGTGCCTGGGGCTCTCCTGAGAAATAGGTGTTTGTTCCTCTTAGATATGGGCCTTGTGGCAGCCTGTGAGATAGTGTTCAGTAATGCTCAGTCTCTTTCCTGCTGTCAGGAGGTTCTCAGTCCTACAATGTCAGGATTCATTGGCTACAAGCTACAGATGACTCCAGTGACTGATTGGTGTAAACCTTAGAGTCATCTACTTACCGTTCAAAACTTAACAAATATTTACTGAGCACCTACTGTGTGCCAGACACTGTTCAAGGCAGGGGGAGTGCATGCAACAAAGTCGCTGCCCTCAAGATAGTTAGACTCTAGTAGTTTGAAGACAAGAAGTCTTGGGGTGGTGGAGGGCTGGATGGAAGTGGGGAGGGCACCCGGGGAGTCTAGGTTGAAGGCAGTGGCTCAACCACATCCTCAAGAACCAGGATTGTTGCACCCTTCTCTGCCACCCTCCATAATTAGCCTGCTACCTGTTATTGGGCTTGCTACCTCTTGGTCATTAGATGGCCTTTCATCACACTCAGGATCTAGAAGGAGGATCAGCACTAGCCAGATTTTCTTTTGCATCGGCCCATGTTAATAGGAGGCAGACCTTTCCCAGATGACTCCACACAAACTATTCCTGTATCTCCTGGGCCACAACTGTTGCACGGTCATTTCTTGTTGTAAAGGAGTCTGGGAAAGTGGGGACTGTACAAAAGGGTCCAATCAGGATTCTCCCCTCCGGCTGGGGGTGGAGCCTCCCTTCTCTGAGCCCATTGTCTGTTAGAAAGGAAGAAAAGGGGATGGTTGCTGAATTAGGTGGCACCAAATATCTACCAGGCAGACCCCAAAAGGCAGATGTGAGATTAGCACTATCAATTTCTTCTAAAAAGCAGATCCGATCATGATGTATTCCTTTCAAACCCTTTAATCTGCCTCCACTCTCTTCTGTGGTTGGAAAACTAAAGTGCATTGGAATTGCCCAGGGAGCTGGTTAAAAATTCACTGTCCTGGGCCCCAGCCCTGATCTGGGTGGGGATCCAAGAATTTGCATTTTAACAAACTCCTTTGGTGATTCTGATGTAGGGCTGCTGGGACTACACTTTGGAACACTAAGGTGGATAGGATCAAGACCTCAGAATGGTTCACATGATCTTTCCGTGACCTGGCCTCCATTTTCACCTCTCCCCATGTGTTTTCCATACTATTATGCAGAATTTCCTGTCTCCTAGAATATGTGCTTTCTGCCCCCCAGCCTTTACATGGGCTCTGGTCCCGTGGCCTTCCTTTCCTGGGCACAGCTTGTCTCGTTCCCGCAGGCATTTGCCGCTTCATCCTCTCCTTCCCACTTCCCCCTCTTGTTATGATTCCCCACTCTCTTACCAGACAGTGAGGTCATCGCATTGCCTGGCCCCTAGATCTGCTTGGCACAGATCAGTCCTCAAGGATGTTTGTGTGAAAGTGTATGGTCAGAGGGGAATGTGCTGGTAACTGGGTGTGGCAGGAGGAAGTGGAATTTGAGCTTGGGCTTGAAGGAGTAAATTTTTTAATTTACTTTTAGAGAGAGAGTGCCTGCACACTTGGGGGAGGAGCAGAGAGAGAATCCCAAGCAAGCTCCATGCTGTCAGTGCAGAACCTGACACAGGGCTTGATCCCACAATCCCATTAAACCATGAGATCATGACCTGAGCTGAAATCAGGAATGGACGCTTAACTGACTAAGCCACCCAGGTGTCCCAGGAGTGGATTTTTTATGTGTGCCTGTGACAGATGGAACATTCTAAGACCAAGGGAACCTTGTGGGGTTAGACAGGACAGGGAAGTGAGGGCTGCCTCAGAAGGATTTGACTGGGGGAAGGGCTTGCTTGAGAAGAGGTAGAATGTGGGGGTAGGTTGGGGCTAGACTGGGATCTTGAGCATGAGACTTAGGGATCTACACAGTCATCAAAAATCAGGCAGGGGTACACCTGAGTGACTCAGTCAGTTAAGCGTTCTATTCTCTGCTCAGGCCTCAAGCTCTGTGCTGGTAGCACGGAGACTGCCTGGGATTCTCACTCCCTCTCTGCCCCTGCCCTGCTGTCATGCATGCTCTCTCTCTTTCAATAAACTTAGAAAAAGAATCAAGCAGGGAAGGGAGGGAGGAAGACAGATAGGAAGGAGGGGAGGAGAAAGAAAAAATGAGCTGCTCAAGCAATAGTTTGGGGATGAGAGGAATGGTAGAGAAAAAGCTTTTTAGGCTCCCTCCCATTTCCCTCAGTGAAGTGTGGGTGGCATTTTTAAAGTTTATTTTTTTACTTTTTGAGAGAGAGCTAGCATGTGCAAGTGGAGGAGGGGCAGAGAGAATCCCAACTTGGGGCTCAAACTCACTAATGGTGACTGAGCCAAAATCAAGAGTCAGATACTTAACCAACAGAGCCACCCAGGAGCCTCAAGGGTGGAAAGTTCAGAAATAGCAGTACCACAGGGTACAATCCTTTGTCTTTTAAGCGCAGACTAGATAGTGGGCTGGTGTGTGGGCAGCAGCAGGCCAAGATGTAGATGCCAAGGGCACAGGGCTCTGGGGTCTGGCATACGAGATTCAGATCCTGCTTCTGCAGCAGAAAGACCGTGTGAGCCTAATGAGGTGACTCCATTGCCTTAGCCTGTTTCCTCATCTGTAGTGTGTAGGTAATAACACATCTGTCTGTTTTGGTTTTCTAGTGCTGCCATAACAAAAGACCACAAACCAGCTGCCTTAAAACAGAAGTCTAGTCTCTCACAGTTTAAGTGGTCTGAAGTCCAAAATCAGCAGGGCCACACTGCCCCCAGAGGCCCTAGGGAGGATCCTTTCTCACCTTTTCCAATTTCAGGTAGCTCCTAGCAGTTTTTGGCTTGTAGCTGTATACCACTCCAGTCTGTGCCCCATCTTCTGATGGCCTTCTTGCCTGTGTCTCTGTTGTCCTTTCCTATCTCTTATAGGACACTTGTCATTGTTAAGGCCACCCTAATTCAATATGATCTCATCTGGATCCTTACCTGAATTACATCTGCACAGACCCTATTTCCAAATAAGGTCCCATTGTAATACTCTGGTTTCTCTTCAGATGGTATAAATCTTTTGTCTTTTACAAATAAGGTCCCATTGTGAAGCTCCAGGTGGACATGAATTTTAGGGAACACTTCAACCCATGAAGCTGCCTCATACTGCTGTGAGGTCATGGCCTGTAAAGCACACATCAAGGTTTAGAGAGCTCTGTGAAGTAGAGGTGGGAAACACAGGTATTAGGAGCCAGCCCCACTTACTAGATGTGAGAACAGAGTCTATAGGGAAACATTGGGTCCCACTGCTAATAAGTGACAGAAAGAAGCAGATTAATTTCTAGTTCTATGAAGGTCATTCAATTAGCCATCTTTGTGCCAGCTCACGGTTTGGTGGGAAAAGCAGGCCATCATCCTCTTCATCATCATTGCCACCACAGGCTGGGTAATCAATGTAGTGAAACCCATTGAGAAGAGGGTACCTGCCCCAGAAGGGCTTGTGAGAGGAAGCACTGCATTAGCCAAGATCAAGGGGTGTTGAGGACTCAGCAAGGGAGACGGTGTGAAAGACGGGGAGTTACGATAGTTTGCAAAAGCATGTGCAAAGTCCTGGAGGCCACGCTGGGCTTCCCTGTGGGCCTGAGCTGGTTAAGGACAAAGTCGGTAGACCTTCAGTTAACTATTTATGAAATGAACTATAGATGGGAAACAAAAGCGCCAAGGTACTTCAAGTCCCATAGCAAATACTGCAGAGCTAAGACATGAACTGAACTCCCCTGTCTCCCTACCCAGGTCTCTTCCTGTCTGCCCTGGGTACCCTGTCCTGGAGAAACAGCTTCCTTCCTTCCTGCTAAGCTGCGTTCTGGCCTTGCTCAGACAACAGAGGAGTCAGGTGGAGCTAGGATAGAAGCACAGAGCTTTGGGGTCCACAGCCAAGGCTCTGCACCAATCCCAGGCTAGGCTTTCCAGGAGGCTCTGGCTAAACCGGGCCCAAATTCGCACAGGGCAACTCTGGGCTGGAGCAGAGGGAAAAGGTCTCCCTTTTCAAAGCAGAAATGTGTTCTCTTGCTCAGTGATGTTACATCCCTGGACTTGTTCGTTTCCAGTAAGAACAACAGCCCTAAAAAAAATGGCAAATATTTTTAATTTTTTTTTTTAAGAATGGCAAATATTAAGGAGATATTTACAAAGAACAAGTACTTCATCTGCTTCATTTTATTTTATCTGCACAAGAACGATGTCAGAGCAGGGCCAAATATTGTCCTATTTTACAGGTAAAAAAACCTAGGCTCCTTGGGATGAAGGGACTTGCCCAAAGTCACAGAGCTGAGGATCATTAGAGCCAAAAGAATCCAAACCCCTCCCCTCCCAGGCCCTGCATCCATCCCTTCCTTCCCTGCCACAGTGGTGGGAGGAGGAGGCAGTTCACAGAATCTCTTCCCTGTGTCCCTCAGAAGGTGCCGTGTGACCAAATGCTCGGGTCCAAAGAAGAGGCCAACTCTCTCAGGAATCTTCCTCTGAGAGCAAAAAGGCCACAGGCCACAGGATCTAGAATCATCCAGCGTGACCAGGAGTGGAGTGGTGGTGTCAGAAGCATGCAGTGGGGTCAGGCTCCTAGCTCCTTCCAAGAGGCTTTCAAAGGTGCGACCTCATGGTCTGGTTTGCCCTCCCCACCCTGAGGCCCTACCCATTTCCCCCCAGACCATCTCACTGATCCTACCTCTGTTTCCTTCTCTCCTTCCTCAGCCTGGGCGGCTATGTGGGGGACACTTGGTTCCCTCTCAGAAGGTATGGACACAGGTACAATGGTACGTAACAATGGCAGTTCTGCTTATCTATTCTTACGTAACAAACCACTCTGAAACTTAGTTGTGAAAAGCAACTATTTCATTATGCTCACAGATTCTGTGGTCAGAAATTTGGAAAGGGGGGCGCCTGGGTGGCTTAGTCAGTTAAGCGTCTGACTTTCGCTTAGGTCATGATCTCATGGTTCGTGGGTTCGAGCCCCGCGTCGGGCTCTGTGCTGACTGCCAGCTCAGAGCCTGGAGCCTGTTTCAGTCTGTGACTCCCTCTCTCTCTGACCCTCCCCTGCTCACTCTCTCTCTCTAGAAATAAANAAAAAAAAAAAAAAAAAAAAAAAAAAAAAAAAAAAAAAAAAGAAATTTGGAAAGGGCCCCGTGGAAACCACTTGTCTCTGTTCCAGGAAAACTGGGGCCTCCGCTGCAAAGACCTGAAGGCTGGTGATTACTTCAGTGGCTGGAATCATCTGGAGACCTCTTCAGTTCTTTGGTATATGGGGTGGCTGATGCTGGTTATTGGCCAGGACCTCTTCTGGGATGGTCAGCAGGGGCACAGGCCCTCTCCGTGTGGCTTGGGCTTCTTCCCGGCATGGGAGCCTCAATGTAGTCCAAGCTCAGGGCTCTGAACGGGATTGTCCCAGCCAGCTTCCCCGAAGGTGCATTAATTACCTTTAGGACTTTGCCTTAGAGGTCACAGGCACTGCATTTCACTGCTTATTAGTTGCAGACCCACCCAGGTTCAAGGGGAGGGGAATAGACTCCACCTCTTGATGAGAGCATTGCTAGTTCTAAAAGAACTTGGAGGACAGGAGGTATCATCAGGCCTATCTCTGAAAGACACAATCTGCCGTGAAAGCTAACAGAGAGTGTTTACATCTGCCATGTGCCAGAAATTGAATTAACTCATCTAGTCTCCAAACCCCATCCAGAGAATTCTTTTTCTATCTATCTATCTATCTATCTATCTATCTATCTATCTACCTACCTACCTACCTACCTACCTAGATATCTAGATATAGATATATGTATTTTTGTCCCTCTCTTTTTTTAAATTGTATGTTTATTTATTTTTGAGAGACAGAGAGAGACAGACTCTGAGACTCTCCCACAAACTGTGAGATCATGACCTGAGCCAAAATTGGACGCTTAACCGACTGAGCCACCCAGGTGCCCCAATATGTCCCTCTCTCTATGTATATTATATGTAATATAAATACATATATTTATAAATTATATATATACCACTATACTAATATATCATACATAATATATATACAACACCTTGAGGTTTTATTTTTTTTATGTTTGTTTCTTCTTCTGAGAGAGGCAGAGAGAATAGCCCCAAGCAGGGAATCTGTGCTGTTAGTACAGAGCTCCATGCCAGGTTCCATCCCACTAACTGTGAGATCATGACTTGAGCTGAGAGCAAGAATTGGACACTCAACCATCTGAGCCACCCAGGTGCCCCAACACCTTGAGGTTTTAAAAGGCTAAAATAAGGGGCACCTGGGTGGCTTAGTCAGTTGAGCATCCGACTTTGGCTCAGGTCACAGTTTGTAAGTTTGAGCCCCACATCAGGCTCACTGCTGTTAGTGCAGAGCTCTCTTCAGATCCTCTGTTTCCTTTCTCTCTGCCCCTCTACCGCTTGCATCCTCTCTCTCTCAAAAATAAATAAACATTAAAAATAATAATAATTAGGGGCACCTGGGTGGCTCAGTTGGTTAAATATCTGACTTCAGCCCAGGTCATTGATCTCACAGTTCGTGAGTTCGAGCCATGAATCAGGCTCTGTGCTGACAGCTCAGAGCCTGGAGCCTGCTTCAGATTCTGTGTCTCCCTCTCTCTCTGCCCTTTCCTGGCTCATGCTCTGTCTCTCTCTCTCTCTCTCTCTCTCAAAAATGAATAAAAGTTTTAAAAATGTTAAAATAATAATAAAACATTTTTAAAAGGCTGGGATAAATCAGATAATCAGAAATTTCAATGTTTTCTTCCTGTATTTCAAGGTGGTTAAAAGAGTTACCTTTGAAATCTGTCCCTTCTCCTTCCTGTCCATTGCCACCACCTGGTCCAGGACACTTAAGTCTCAACTGAGCAACTTCTGCAGTGACCTCCATGGTCTCTTTGCCACTCACCTTGCCTCTCCAGGCCCCTATCCTTCATAGTAGCAGAGCCAGACTAATCTTTCTAAAGAGCTGTTACTCCTGTTTAAAAGCTCAGTGGCTTCTACTGCCCTCTGGACAGAAGAACAGCTTCCACTCTCAAGCCCAGATATGGCAGGCCCCTGCCTACTTTTCCAGCCTCCTTGAAGGCCTGTTCTTGCCCTGCTCTTGACCAGAACATTCGCATCAGAATTTCTGGGGACTGATTCAACATGCAGATTCCTGCATAGATGAGAATTGCTTGCTGAGTGGGGCCCCGGAACTTGCATTTTAAACATGCTTCCACGTGATTCTCTTTCTCATTAAAGTCTGCGAATCCCACCTAGCCTTTGAGATAATCTCTTCTAGTGCAATACCTTCAACCCCCTTCTGCAGATGAGGAAACTGAGGCCTAAAAAGAATAACTTTCCCATAAATGTTCATTGCGGGAACTGAAGAGTTAACTCAAGTTAGACTTAAGGGGCAAATGTGCATGCAGAATCTTCAAGTGGCATTTTCCAAACTTGGGAAACGCTGCCACAGCTCCTTCCAGGTGCAGGGACAATGGGAAGCCGTGTGATTCTGTGCATGCCCCGGCCCCCTAAAGAGCCTGAGATCCTCTCTGCCGCCTCCTCCATGATTTGAGGGGCCGATGCAGCAATGTTCCCGAGGGCCTATAGGTGGCGCCATCTCCCAGGGAGTGAGCTCCCAGGCTCCGCGGGAAGCGCCGGAGGAGGACGGGCTTTTCCCCAGTGGTCCGCTCCCCTGGAGCGAGCGAGAGCCAAGAGCCGGTGGGAGCCTGGGCGGGGACAAGGGTGTATGTGCTTAGAATCCCTCCCCACCGTGCCGTTTCCCCCACCTGCCCAGCGGGGATCCTCCGCCGGGAGGCTGCTGGGAGAGGGGTGGGTGGTGCGTTCCAGCTCCTTCGAGGGCCTGGGGGACGAGAGGAGAAGGGGGACGGGTCAGCCTCGAGGTGGGGCCATTAGGACAATGGTAATAATGTCCTTGTGTCCAGAGCGCCCACGCCCACGCCCACGCTGCTTGGGGCCACTGGAGGGGGAGGGGCTGGTGGTGTGTGCTCCTCCCTCAGCCTCTGGGAAGTCTCCCTGTTGGGGTTCCCTGCCCTTCCCCCCCAGAGCCCGACAAAGGAAGGCAACGCTGTGATGATACCTACCCCATGGGTTTGACCCCCACGGGGAAGGTGAGGGTGAGTCCTAGTCTGGGGACTTCAGTTGTTGGCCTGGAGCTGGGCCCCTAAGGGCACAGGTCCCAGTGTGCTGTCCTGCTCTCTTCCCGAACTGCCACCCCCACACCTTTGCCAGTTTCTTTTTCCAATCCCCCCACAGTGTAGGGCCTTCAGGCTTGGCCCTCCAGCCTCAGGCGCCCCCCAGAATCACCCAGCAGGTGGACCCAATAGGCCTGGGGAGGAGGACCCAGAAACTGTATTTTTAACACACCGTAAGGTGGGCCTTGGACCGGCTCTAGGAAACAGTGATGAGGAAATGTCTTCAGAAAAGAAAGACCCTGACTTGTACTATTTCCTGATCTCCACGGTGTAAATACTTCACACCATGGCCAATTTCAAGATACCCACAGGACAACCTAATTCCTCAAAATTGAACAATTGCCTCTCGGAGCTGGTGCAAGCCGGCTCCTGGACACTCGTGGGGAAAGATCTGTTTATGAGTGTTTAAGGAAGATCCTGTCCTGCTTTGGTCGGGACCTGCTATGTAATTTGTGGGAGCCAGTGCAAAATGAAAACACAGGGCCCCTTGTTCAAAAATTATTAAGAATTTCAAGATAGTGACAACAGGGTATTAAACCAAGCGGCCCAGGGTGCTTGATTTATTACGTACATCACTTAACAGATGAGAAAAGGGTGGCTCAGAGTGGGGAGTGATGTGGCCAAGGCCACATAGCAGGTGATTCACCCTGTCCGCCCACTCTGCCCTGGGCATACTGGGGCCACTCTGGCTGGAGCCATACGCCAGTTCTTTATGGGTGAGGGATGAAAGAGCAGTCAGGGCCTCACTCTGCTCCTGGTGGCCTGGCTGTACCCCTGGCCCTAGACAGTGCCCTGCTTCTTACCTGGGAGGTAGCATTTGAAGTGACATTTGAGGGGTGGCCGGGTGGCTCAGTCGGTTAAGCATCCAACTTCGGCTCAGGTTATGATCTCACGGTTTATGGGTTCAAGCCCTGCGTCGGGCTCTATGCTGACAGCTCAGAACCTGGAGCCTATTTCAGATTCTGTGTCTCCCTCTCTCTGACCCTCCCCTGCTCATGCTGTCTCTCTCTTTCTCTCTCTCTTTCTCAGAAATAAATAAAACATTAGAAAAAATTTAAAAAAAAAAGTGGCATTTGAGGCAGACAGACCTGAATTAAAATCCCAGCTCTGCCGGTGACCAGCTGTGTGATCCAGTATGTGGCTTTGTTTATCTGGCCTCACTCTTCCACCTGAGCAAGGGGAGAAGAGATGTTGTCACCCATTTCCCTGGGTGGGGGTGGGCACGTGGGAGGACAGGTTGCCATGACACCTGGTATGTCCTAAGTGCTCAGTAGAAAGTGGCTGTGAGGGATTTTCTCACAGGGAAAATCCTGTGAGGGAAATCTGTGAGGGATTGATTTATTCATCCTAGGTCCATCTTATTTTATTTTATTTTTTTAAGTTTTATTGGTTATTTTAAATTTATTTTAAGGGGGGGCACAAGTGAGTGAGGGACAGAAAGAGAGAGAGGAGCGGGGCTTACCCAATGTGGGACTCGAACTCATGAACCATGGGATCATGACCAGAGCTGAAGTCAGATGGTTAACCAACTGAGCCACCCAGGCGCCCTGAGCCCATCTTAACAGTAGAAGAGTACGGGACCCCCAGGGGGTTCTCTTTCCTGTCCTTCCTCAGTAGGTCTCAGAATGGGATCCTGAGGGGGACCCACACCTCAGGGCCGTCCTTTGCTGTGTATCTTCCCTGTTCTGCTCCTGATGAGGAAACTGATGGGGACGCAGCATGAAGAGGGTGAGCATGCTGGGTACTGATGCTTGCTTTGCCACCACATGACACCCAGCTCTTTTCTGGGCCTCAGTTTCCCTGTCTCTACTGCGGGTCTCCTTTTGGAACCTGTGAAGTGTCAGAGTAAAGAGCAAAGGAAAATTTGAGTCGCAGCTCTGTGCAGTCAGACCTCACATAAAAGAGGTGGTATGTTAATTTCCTGAGGCTGCTGCAACAAATAACCAGAAATGGAGTGGCTTAAAACAATAGAAATTTATTCTCTCACATTTCGGGCCAGATGTCCAAACTCAGGATGTCAGCAGGGCCTCCTGGGGAGAGTGCTTCTTTGCCTAATTTGCCAGTGAGCCTTGGCGTTCCTTGGTGTGTAGACTCCAGCCTCTGCTCAGCCTTCCTATTATCTTCTCCTGTGTGTCCTCTGGTTTCTTATAGGGACACTTGTCATTGGATTTAGGGCCCACCTAGGTATCATCTTGAGATTCTTGGCTCATTCAGTTGAGCCTCCAATTTTGGCTCAAGTCATGACCTTGCGGTTTGTGAGTTCAAGCCCCTCATTGGACTCTGTGCTGACAACATAGAGCCTGGAGCCTGCTTAGGATTCTGTGTCTCCCTCTCTCTCTGCCCTTCTCCTACTTGCGTACTGTCTTCTCTCTCTCACTCAAAAATAAACATTAAAAAAAAAAAATTAGGGGCACCCGGGTGGCTCAGTCAGTTAAGCATCTGACTTCAGTTCTGGAATGATCTCATGGTCCATGAGTTCGAGCTCCATGTCAAGCTCTGTGCTGACAACTCAAAGCCTGGAACTGTTTCGGATTCTATGTTTTCCTCTCTCTCTGCCCTTCCCCGGTTCACTATTTGTCTCTCTGTCTCTCTCAAAAATGAATAAGCATTAAAAAAAAATTTTTTTTAAGATTTGAATTTAATTACATCTGCAAAGATCCTTTTTCTAAATAAGGCCACATTCAGAAGTTCCAGGGATTTGGATGGGACAGATCTTCTGGGGGGCCACCATTCAAGTCACTAGGGGGGTATCATAGTTATCACAGCTCACAGGCATGCTGTCAGAGAAAAGGAGTGTGAGTAGGAATCTTCCAGGGATCCTAGACAGTGTTGTGTGCACTACAGATTCAGAGAAAAAAACTGAGGCGCAGGGAGGAAAAAGCCAGTGGGGGAGCCTCCCCTGGCAGTTCTGAGACCCTTCCCAGTGGGTCTCATCTCCATGGATGGGTCAGGCAGGACCTCTCTGGTGCCAGCAGCCCTGAAACCTGCCTCTGGGCTGAGCCCTCTGGGTGAGTGGGCATCTTAACGTCCCCATTCTGGCAGAGCACTACCCAGAAACATATTTTACCCGTAAACGGGCCAATTAAGAACGCAAATGTTTTCAAACAGGAGGATTTATTGGCACAGAATGTGCCATCCCTCTGAGCGGGAGGAGTGGGTGTGCGCACAGAGCCATCTGGAGGGGGACTGTTTATCATATTTATTTAGTTACAAGTTGCTGGTTTGGAACTGCCAGGGCTTCATTAGGTGTGAGCGTGGATCCCTGGGAGGGTGCACAGATTCGGGCGGCTCTGTGAACACACATGTGCCCGTTTGCCTGTGTTGGCGCAGACACACACGTCTTTGTGCCCGGGAGCATGTATCCACGTGCCTGCGTGTGTGTATGCACACGTGTGTCTCTGTGCACGTGTCTGTGTGCATTCTTTGTAGGTGCGTGTGTGGCCGTATGTATGTCACAAATGCTTCGTGCTTTATCTGACTCACCTTCAACTTAAATGCTGCCAATCACTCGGTCCTTAAAAGTCTCTCCCCTGGTGCATCCTATGTCACTTTCCATGTCTGATCTCTCTCTCTCTTTCTCTCTGTCTCATGTGTCCCTCTAGATAAGGGATTGATTGCCCTTGGATCTCATGAATGAGAGAAGAGGGCTGACGGGGGCTAAGCTTTTGACACAGACTTGTTTTGCATATTAAAGGCAAGGGAATTGTGTTGGCATCTACAAAGATATACACTTTCCTTGAAAAACAGCAATTCTGACTAGGCAACTACACTTTATGGGACATACATGGGACATAGTGCAAGTGCAATGATAATTGGCAACAGAACTACTTAGCCTTTGTTCTGTGAGACAGTAGGGAGTGGTGGGGACTGTGGAAAATGGATGCACGTGCCTGTCAGAGGGGCAACCACTTCTTAGCAATAGTTCTCCTCTAATCCATGTTGTCAGATCTTGTGATTTTTCCAAGAGAAGCCGGAGATTTGTATTTTTAAGTGAGCAAAATCTTTAATATTTTTTAAGTTTTTACTGATTTATTTTGAGAGAGGAAGCGAAGGAGGGGCAGAGAGAGAGGGAGAGAAAGAGAATCCCAAGCAGGTTCCAAGTGGGGCTTGAACCCACGCACCGTGAGATCATGACCCCAGCCAAAATCAAGAGCAGAATTCTAAACGGACTGAGCCCCCCAGGTGCCCCAAATGAGCATAAGTTTTAAACGTTAGCTCAAAGCCTTTTATTTTTTATTTTTTAAATTTTTTAATCTTTTATTTATTTCTCAGAAAGAAAGAGACAGCATGAGCAGGGGAGGGTTGGAGAGAGAGGGAGACACAGAATCTGAAACAGGCTCCAGGCTCTGAGCTAGCTGTCAGCACAGAGGGCTTGAACCCTCAAACCATGAGATCATGACCTGAGCTGAAGTCAGACACTTAACCAACTGATCCACCCAGGCGCCCGGCTCAAAGCTTTTTAAAACACCGTGCAGGCCAAACTGAACTTGTGCGCAGGACAGATGAAGTCCATGGCTGCTTGTTTGCAGCCTCCTGCCCTCACTGTCCTAGGTGAGCCCCTGTGCTCTGTGGCTTTAGGGATCATCACCAAACTGACAACTGACTGCTGTGCCTCTAAGTTGGGCCCAGACCCACGTCTGAGGCAGAGTCTCTCATCCTGGGCTCACACCCGTTAAGCACCATGAACTCGAGGTATCCAAGGTGCAATACAGCAGCTTTGCCCTGACCTGTGCCCCCCATGGGTACCCGGGACAGAGGCAGCCCCACCATCAGCCTTGGAGACTGGACTCTCCCATTCATCCTTGGGTCCTCTCCTCCCTTCAGCCTCCATGGGCATCCGGTCACACCCATTCCTGCTGACTTTGTCTTCATGACACATGCCTCCGCCCTTCATCTCCTGACTTCTGGCTAGTGCTTCCCAGTCCCTTCCCCACTCAGCAAGGTCCGCCAAACTCTGTGACCGGACTCCTGCTCACTCCTCCAGCCTCACCCTTTGTCTTCTCCTGCTGGCACTTCATGCTTCAGCAATACCAAACTGCTTTTATTCTGTTTATTGCTTCCTGCCTTGGCACATGCTGTTCCGTCTTCACGGAATTCCTTTCCAGGGCTTCCTTCTTCCCCCAGCTAACTCCTCTCCATTCTTTGAGATCCCACAGGAAGCCCCTTCTGCAAAAGAGTGATAATAAATCTCACCTCATGAAGTTGTTCTCCAGATTCCATGAGATTGGGCCTCGCACAGTGCCTGGCACACAGGAAATGCCCAATTGATGTGCCTCCCTCTGTCTGTCTCCCCAGGCTGCCACTCCCTGCCTCAGGAGAACTGGGGGGCTTACATGAACCCTGAGGGATTAGACAGTTTGGCTCCTGCCCAGGTGAACTTTCCAGGCTCAGACACTGTATGATGGCAGCCATGGAGCTTCACCAGCATGTGAATTTTTCCAATCAACCGTCTCCCATTAAATAGACATTTTTATATTTTCATTGGACATACATTAGTCACGGAGAATTTTTACAGCCCATGTTTTAGAGTGTGGCGTTCTGGGCTGTAAAGATATAATCGGCTCTCATAAGAGACGGTTTCTCTGGCACTAAAGGGGGGACTGGTGTGGCGGCAGCGTGATTGGAACTCTAAGTGTCTAAAACGACTGTTGCGAGTCCCCAGAGCCACAACTCAATCAACCGTTCCAAACGGGAAACTCAACAGTGAGTGTTAAAAAGACAGGGGAATGATGAAAATGAAAAAAGAAAAACATTCAAGAGGAAATTGAATTTTGGAGTCATTGATGGAAGTTTTAAAAATGAACCGAAACAGCCCCCCAGAATGCATCTTCTCCACCCAGCTGAAACAGAGAGGATTTGCTTTCTGGGATTCTGGAAGACTCTTTCAAAGTTACTTCTTTCTTTTTTTCTCTCTCTCCATCCCTTCTTTCCTCCCTCTGTCCCTTTCTTTTTTCCCTATATCTGTTTCCTGAGCACATACTATGTCAGGCACCCTATTAGGCACATTATTAACAATGAATAATTGTTATTAGAGCAGGAAAGTCCCTGCTCTTTTGGAGTTTGTAATCTTCCCCTGCTGTTAAGCACTGAGGTCATTTCCAGTTCTTCACAATTGTAGGTAAGGGAGCCCTGAACATTTTACACACATACCAGAAGGTGGAAAGGAACAGTTTCTTGTTGCCCCAGCAATGATGACCAAGGCCAAAACTATAGGCAAAAGCATCAAATATCCCACATTTTTTAAAGTAAGCTCTGGGCACGACATGGGCTTGAGCTCACAACTCCGAGATCAAGAGTCACATGCTCTACTGACTGAGTCAGCCAGGAGCCCCAAGGACCCCACATTCTAAAGAGCTCAGTTAAAACTGGGGCCAGACACACCCTTCAAGGGTTATAAAAGCTAGTCCAGCAATTTCTGTTATCCCAGCTGTAACCCCCCAGCCCCACCCCCCAGTCCCTATCCCCGTGTCCTGTCTCTAGAAGCAGAGGCTAGGCTGGGCCCCTGTTGCAAAGGGCACCCTCGCCGTTGCCAATGCTGTGCTCTCTGCCCGTCTGCTGCCTCCTCCTTCCCTACTGGCCCAGTACCTTCTCCTTTTATAGGCTGTCTGCCCCAGGAAGCTTTCCTCCGTCTCTCTGGCTGTGGTAGGGTTTCTTCTGGAATGAATCTGGTAAATGCCCTTCATCCCTGAATCATCAAATCAGGATTTCATCATATGTGTGTCTGTCTTTTTCACTAGATGAGGCATTGAAGCCAGGATCACAGTCTGACTCAGTGCTGTGTCACCAGCACATATTAGGTGCTCATTCCGTGTTTTTGAACAGAGATGCTGATTGGTCAGACCAGGCTAGAAGGTGTGACAGAGCTGATGTGTGAAGGACCTAGAGATGTAGTAAGTGTGGGTGTTGGGGATGGGGACACAAGGCAGAGAAGTGGAGAGAGGGAAGAGCATACCAGGGAGAGGGCACAGCATAGGCAAAGGTACGGTGGCAGAAACTAGCTGGGACACACAGGGCTCTTGTGCAGCTCTAGGTTCCCAGGAGTGAGTGATGGGTGATGAGATTGGTCCAGGTCCTGGAGGGTGTTAATGCCGGGTGAGGAGTGTAAACGTTGTCCTGAAGTCCCTGGAGCTACTGAAGGGTTGGAGCAGCGGGAGGGATGGGTTTGGATGTTCTGTTTAGAAAGCTCACTCCAGCTGGGGCACCTGGGTGGCTCATTTGGTTACGCATCTGACTCTTGGTTTCAGCTCAGGTCGTGATCTCACAGTTTCGTTGGTTTGAGCCCCATGTGGAGCCTGCTTGTGATTCTCTGTCTCCCTCTCTCTCTCTACCCCTCCCTCACTCACACTGTCTCTGTCTCTCTCTCAAAATAAAGTTAAAAAAAATTTTTTTAATGTTTTATTTATTTCTGAGAGAGAGCGAGGGAGAGAGCGTGAGCAGGGGAGGGTCAGAGAGAGAGGGAGGTACAGAATCTGAAATAGGCTCCAGGCTCTGAGCTAGCTGTCAGCACAGAGCCCGACATGGGGCTCGAACCCATGAACAGTGTAATCATGACCTGAGCCAAAGTCGGATGCTCAACGGACTGAACCACCCAGGCACCCTTCAAAATAAATAAACTTAAAAAAATTTTTTTTAAAGATTCTCTCCCTCTCCTTCTGCCCCTCCCCCACTTTCTCTCTCTCTTTCTCTCTTTCTCTCTCTCTCAAAAAAAAAAAAAAAAAAGCTCACTCCAGCTATGTAACAGAGCAAGGAGCAGAGGGGAGGTGAGTGATGACAGGCCCCTCTACTGGGGTCGGGGCAGCAGACATGGAGAACAGGGGACCAACTCGAACGAGGTTCCAGAGGTAGCATCAGTGGTGTTGGATGTTGGAGTCGAAAGAGAGCCTAGATGACCGCCATGACCCTGGATGGCACAGCTGGGACTTGGGGATAGGGGGCTGGGAAGCAGCTGTGGCCAACCCTGGGCCTCCTGAGTGGGAGGCGGGATGTAGGGGGAGATATTTGGGAGGCAACACATTTAGATTCAGAAACATTTCAAATAAGAAACAAGGACAGACACTATATAGCAGTCAATTATGGCCTGCTTTTCCCAAATATGTGTTTTTTTTTAATTTATTTCTAGGAGAGAGAGAGAGACAGACAGCGTGAGCAGGGGAGGGTCAGAGAGAGAGGGAGTCACAGACTGAAATAGGCTCCAGGCTCTGAGCTGGCAGTCAGCACAGAGCCGGACGCGGGGCCCGAACCCACGAACCGTGAGATCATGACCTAAGCGAAAGTCGGACGCTTAACCGACTAAGCCACCCAGGCACCCCCCAAATATGTTTAAATTACACATTCAAAAACTCACCTCCCTGTACCCCCCAGCCACCTCCATCCCATCCCCCAACAGTGACTGGTGCTTGCTCCAAAGGGGACTTTCAGTTGTTTGCCGTAGAATGAGTGATATAAACCCTGTCCTTCCCGCTGCCCCCCGCCTGGCAGAGGGTTAGCTCACTGCTGTGTTCTAGGAAGAACACTTGTGGAAACAAGAAGAGCTTGGGCCTGTGTCTCTGGGAGGGCACCTGGGGGGCCCCTAGAGCCAGACAAGATGGGACAAGCTGACATCTAGATTACACCATCACCCTGGGAGGGGTGTGCTATTTCCCCCATTTTGCAGAGGTGGAGACTGAGGCTGTGAGAAGTGATTTGGCTAAGGCCATGAAGCTGATAAGTAAGTACCTGAGCCCCCTCTCCCCGCCATCTGCCCCTCAGGCCCCACATAACCCACCTGATGTCCTGTGAGCCTATAGCTCCTGCTCAGAGCAGGTGGCCAACCCAGTGTCTTTCCTGAAGTGAGGGAGTGAGCGCTTCAGTGACGAATTGTGTCCTTCATCTTGTCCCCTACATTTTACACCACCATGTAAAATTTTCCATTAATTCCTCAGAATAAAATGTAGTGGCTGTTAATTTTTGACGCCTGGGAAGTAGCCAGGTGAATACTTTTTTATGCCTGAAACTATTTTCCACCATTAGAAAAGTGCAATAAAAAGTTTCTTTTCTTTCTTTGATTTTATTTTTTAATTAGACCAGAGGGTTTCAGTGGCTCAGCCGGAGCTGTGGCCAGCAGCTGGGAACCCGGGAGGTAGCAGAGAAAGGACACAAACATACTCCTCACATGCCATCTTCACAGCCAGGCCTTGCGTCTCTGAAAACCAGGAGGATCAAGGTCCCATTCAAGTCAGAGAAAGACCCAAAATGTCATTGCTTTTCCAGAAAGGCCATTTGTGAGAGGTAACATGGGACTGCGAGAAGCTTCTCTTCTTTGCTTCTTTTTTTTTTTTGAGAGAGAAAGAGCGCACAATCAGGGGAGGGGCTGAGAGAGAGGGAGAGTAAATCCCTAGCAGGCTCTGCACTGTCAGCACAGAGCCTGACGTGAGGTTTGAACTCACAAATCATGAGATCATGACCTGTGCTGAAATCAAAAGTCAGATGCTTAACTGACTGAGCCACCCAGGTGCCCCCTCTTCTTGGCTTTCTTAACTTTTTTTTTCTTTAGAGCTTCCTTTTGGATTAACCAAGTTTTCCTTTTCTTCTTTCTTTCTTTCCTTCTTTCTTTCTTAAAGTTTTTGTTTGTTTATTTATTTTTTAATAATCTCTACACCACGTGTGGGGTTCAAACTCACAACTCTGAGATCAAGAGTCCCATGCTCTACTGACTGAGCCAGCCAGGCACCACTGGATTGATCACATTTTCTTTAGCTGATTTCGTCTATTTGTTTGGAAGGTATCAATATTATTTTTATTTATTATTTGTTCTGCTTCGTGTGATTGGGGGATTGAGAGAGCTAAAGGGTCTAAAAAAAAGGCTCCCCTAACACCACTGGCAATTTGTGCTGGCTGCTAGCTGGGGGGTTCAGCTGTTGGAGGGGTGCCTTGGTTCTCTTCTTCAGCCTTTCCACGTGGCTGCTTGAACTTCCTCACGACGTGGTGGCTGGATTTCAAGAAGGAATGTTCCAATAGCTGAAGTCATAAGCTGTGGGTATCTTAAGGGTCCAGCCTTGGGAGATACACAGCATCACTTCATTCTTTTGGATAAAACAGATCATAAGACTAGTCCATATTGAAGTGGTGCAACGGGATGAGTGACAAAAGATTTGTGGCCGTCTTTAATTTCAATCAATTTAAACATCACAGAAGCTATACTTGAATTTCCTACTTATATTTAACTGTATAGATTTCTAACAAAATCTAAAGTTGTTAAGAAAAAAATCTCAGGGTGCCTGAGTGCATTCAACTTTGGCTCAAGCCATGATCTTATGGTTTGTGAATTTGAGCCCCGTGCTGGGCTCTGTGCTGATAGCATAGAACCTGCTTTGGATTTTGTCTCCCTCTCTTTCTGTCCCTCCCCTGCTCGTATTCTCTCTCTCTTTAAAAAATAAACATTTAGGGGCGCCTGGGTGGCTTAGTCGGTTAAGCGTCCGACTTTCGCTCAGGTCATGATCTCGTGGTTCGTGGGTTCGAGCCCCGCGTCGGGCTCTGTGCTGACTGCCAGCTCAGAGCCTGGAGCCTGTTTCAGTCTGTGACTCCCTCTCTCTCTGACCCTCCCCTGCTCACGCTGTCTCTCTCTCTCTCTCCTAGAAATAAATAAAACATTTAAAAAAAATTTTAAAAAAACATTTAAAAAAAAAAAGAAAATCTCAGAATGCATTGCTTTCCTTCTGAATGTCCCTTTACTGATCCCTTTGTGATTATTGTTTATGATTTTAGTTCCATCTTATGTTTAAAACCTGTTTTAGTCTTTTGTTTTGTTTTGTTTTGTTTTTAAGGAATCTCTACATCCAGTGTCGGGCTTGAACTCATAATCCCGAGATTAAGAGTCAGATGCTCTTTGGACTGAGTCAGTCAAGTGTCCCTTCAGTATTATTTGTTACCATAAAAACTTTTAAAGATTTCCATCATGTTTCGCCAAAAGCTTTGAAGACTATTGTACCCTGGATTCCATTTCTGCCTTATGAGTTCATTTCCTTCTTGTTGAAGTGCACTCTTTAATACTTCCTTCAGTTGCAGCCTGTGAGTAGTAAATAAACTCTATTAATCTTTTTTTTAGTAATCTCTACACCCAAAGTGGGGCTCAAACTCACAACTCTGAGATCAACAGTCACATGCTCTGCTTACCAAGCCAGCCAAGCACCCCTGAACCCTATTAATCTTGATGTCTGGAAGGATCTTTACTTCAGTCTCACTCTGTAATGACAGTTTAGTTAAGTAAAGAATTCTAGGCTGACAAGTATTTTCACTGTGTTTGGAAATATTATTCCACTCTTTTCTGCCTCCTATTGTTGCTGATTCGAAGTCTGCTTGTTAAATGGATTAACTGTTTCTTAAAGGGAACTTCCCCCCGCTCCCCTGCAGTTTTAAAGATTTTGTTTTTATTCTTATTGTTGTTTACTGCAAAAGTGTGGATTTGTTTTTATTTATCCCACTTTGAACTCTATGAGGACTTAGATCTTTCTTTAATTCTGGAAAATTCTTATATATTAGATTTTCATATATTGCCTTTCCTGTATTTTCTTTATTGTCTTTTATTAGAATTCCTATCGGATATACGCTAGATCGTCTCATTTCATCTTCCATCTTCTGTTGTATGTTTTACATCTTTGTTTCTCTGCACATTTTACTCTGGAAATGGCCTCAGAATATCTAGATTCCTAGGCAACAGCTATGTCTAGACTCTTGTTAAACCCATCTATTGAGTTTATTTTAATTCCAGTTCACTTTGGATGACTTTTTATTCCTTCCATGGCCTAGGCTAGGAAACTCACTTCCAGGCTGCCATTCATGGTTATTGGGCAGTTTTCAGTTTTTATCCAGTCTCCATTCAAAAAAGAAATAGTTCATTTCCTTTTTTTTTTTAATTTTTAAAATTTATTTCTGAGAGACAGAGAGAGAGAGAGAGAGAGACAGCGTGAGCAGGGGAGGGTCAGAGAGAGGGAAACACAGAATCTGAAGCAGGCTCCAGGCTCTGAGCTAGCTGTCAGCACAGAGCCCGACGTGGGGCTTAAACCCACAAACTGTGAGATCATGACCTGAGCCGAAGTTGGACTCTTAACTGACTGAGCCACCCAGGTGCCATCATAGTTCATTTCTTTAAAAATTTTTTAAAATGTTTATTCATTTTTGAGAGAGAGAGTGCAAGTGGGGGAGGGACAAAGAGAGGGAGACAGAATCTGAAGCAGGCTGCAGGCTCCAAGCCATTAGCACAGAGCCCAAAGTGGGGCTTGAGCTCATGAACCATGAGATCATGACCTGAGCCAAAGCCGGACACCTAACTGACTGGGCCACCCACCCAGGTACCCCTCATTTCTTTTCTTTTCTTTTTTTTTTTTTTAAGTTTTATTTATTTCTAGGAGAGAGAGAGACAGTGTGAGCAGGGGAGGGTCAGAGAGAGAGGGAGTCACAGACTCTGAAACAGGCCCCAGGCTCTGAGCTGGCAGTCAGCACAGAGCCCGACGCGGGGCTCGAACCCACGAACCGCGAGATCATGACCTAAGCGAAAGTTGGAGGCTTAACCAACTAAGCCACCCAGGCGCCCCGCCCCTCATTTCATTTT